>NW_006442109.1:24919091-24946061 GCF_000325575.1 Pteropus alecto | reverse complement strand
GCGAAGGAGGGGTCGACGCAGGGACACGCAGGCCGCAGCGCAGGGCTGGGGCGCCCGGGAAGGGGACGGTGCGGGGAGCAGCGCGTTCCCCGGCCCTTCGTCCTCCCGGCCCGGTCCTGGCTGCTGGGCCCCGCGCGCCTGCTTTTGCCCGAGATACACTCACCCGCGAAGCCCGGGGTCTCCGGCACGGCCTTTCCACTTACCCTCGTTATAAGACAAATGAAACCGGGGTCCGCGGACTAAGTGGGTAGAATCGAACGGTTGGACCGCCCGGGGCTGGGTGTCGTGGCCGACAGTTCGCTCCAACGAAGGAGGGCCTCGGGAACAATCTTGGGTCAGATCTTGGTTGCGGAGGCTTGGCAGAAAACCAATTGAGCACTTTCTTGCTAGGTGGGAAGCCAAGCAGCTTTTCACTCTTCGAATTGCTGCCTCTCTGGCAAGTTGGCAAAATTTGCTGCCCAGTCAGGTCAACTTGGAGAGGGCAAGGCTCATGATTGTCAGCAGTTCTGTGTCCTGATTTATATTACCATTGTTTTTTCAGCTAATGTGTTGTTTGTTCTCTGTGTGCTCACTGCACATTCCTTTTGCCCCCAAGTATTCACAATATAGACTAAACCCAAGCACAGAAAATCTAGTAGAAATATTTTTTTCTGGCCTTTGGTTCTGTTTAAGTAAACAACTAATTTAAAATCTTTAAATTCTCAGTAGTAGCTTCTAATTTATATCTAAAGTTTAATGGCAAGATGGAATGGCAATTACTAACTCTCCCTCTACCCCCACCTCCGTGATTTCCTGGATGGGTTTTAGGGAATTCGAGAGGCCTTAAACACGTGCAAAATTTTGTGGGTATACGTATTTCCCTGAGTAAGTCCGTTAGCTTTCATCATATTCTCAAATGGCGTTAAGACTCCAGATTTAAAACCACAGCAACAACAAAACATTATCAGAGAAATCATCTTATTCTCTAGCTTCTACCTGGAGTTGAATCGTAGTACAAACTCCAGTGTTTGTAAATGTTGTATTTTCATAACAGTTTACATGGATTACCAAATTTCAAGTTACAAAAGATAAAATAAAAAGTCATAAGAAACATTATTTTCCTCCAAAGATTCAGATGACACTTTAGAATCTTGCATGCCTCAGTTATGAGAGTACCAACTGCTTTGGGACTACAGGGCAGTTCCTCACTTTTGACTGCCCACAATATTCCTATGGAGCTGCAGCCATAGGAGTCAGGTTAGGAAACTTGGATAAGAGATCCCATGGTTCCCAAGCCCAGAATATTCAATAATCAGGGCGCTCAGGTGAGCAGAATGGAGAGAGTTTATTGAAGGTTTCTTTCCTAACCCCAAATATCTTAATCTACCCAGTTTGGAAGTAGGCTATTTGTTGTTTTTAATTAATTTGTTAAATAAATAAATGAAATTCTAATGAGAGATACAAATGACTCAAATATTTCAGGAGTGTGAGTGCTCTCTTTAGTATAAATTCTTCAGATGAGATTTCATTTAAGGAAAGGGGATAGTTGTTTTCAAGAAAAGTTGAGGCAAGAGCATGGTTTTATTTTTTTTTTAAATATTTACAATAAACTTTGTTGAGAAGGACTGCAGTTCTGCATTCCAATTTATTTTAACTGTTTTATATCACTGATTACCTGGAGAGAGTGATGAGAGATTAGCAAAACTGTATGGTGATTTTAAGATATGTCCATAAATTCTGTGATGCTTCCCATCAAGAGGTGGAGCTTAATTCCCCCTCCCATTGAGTGTGGGCTGCTCTTTATGAATAGCTTATGGCCCATAATGAATAGAATCTGGCAGAGTGACAGTGTATGAGTTATAAGACTAGGTCATAAAAGGCATTGCAGCTGCCTTCTTGTTCTCACTCTAGGATCACTTGTACTGTAGGAAGCCAGAGCTACCATGTCATGAGGACCTCAAGTCCCATAGAAAGGCCCATGTGATGAGGAACTGAGGTCTCCTGTCAACAACCATGTGAGTGAGCCATGTTGGAAGTAGATCCTCCAGCCATGTTTAAGCCTTCACATGGCAGCAGCCTGGGCAATTTTGACTGAAACCTCATGAGAGATCTTGAGCAGAAACACCCAGGTAAGCCATTCCCAGATGACTCAAAGAGATTGTGAGATAATAAACGATGTACTGTTTTAATATAGTAAGTTTTGGGGTAATTTGTTAGCAGTGCAGAACTAATACACTCTATATCAGCTTTCCTTTGCATCAGAAAAGACACTTTTTCTTTAATCATACGGGCTCTTCTTGTTCCTAGGCCTGCCTTTGGGTTAGTGGCATGATTTCTATCACTGAGTTTGAAATTGGGCTAAACAGACTTTTGTAAATAGTCTTGAAATGGAACCACCATTTGCAACCTTATTTTTATGTATTCATAGTTCATAACAATAGACAAGTGAACTTTTGAAACAATCCATTTATAATCTGGATATTGCCTGTAGTTCTGCTAGCTATTGCTCAGTATACCATTCTTTTATAGGATATTTCATATTTCTTTCTAGTATGAAGAGCTTTTTTGTGTGGGCAAATGAAAAAAAGTTGCCAACCATTTAGCCCATTGCCTAACTAGGTAACCCACAATACACAGTTTGTTTAGGTAATAGCAGAGGGCTGTCAGTTCACTTGCAAGACATATAACTTGGGGAAATTAACTCTAATAGATGCAAAATATCCTATGTTTGAACCTGTTTTCTGGCTCAGATAGCTCTTGGAACAAATGTCAGTACTAAAAATAACACTACAGCTAACATTTACAGGCACTAACATTGCCAGGCACTATGTAAAGGACCTGACAACATTAGCTCATTTAATCCTTACAACATCACTATGAAGAAGGTAGCGATTTAAAGCATGGATCTTGGAATCAGACTTGTGTTTGAATCCTGGCTTTTGACCATTTACAGTCATATGATCTCTGGCAAACTATTTAATCGCTTTGTGCTTCAATTTTCTTACCTATAAATTGATGACAGTAGTACTGCTACAGAGGGCTGTGGTGAGGATTATATGAGAAAATGCATGTAAAGCATGTGAAACTTAGCATATGTAGTTCTTAGCACATACATAGTACAGGCTCAGGCAATGCCAGCCATTATTATTTTTTAAGTAGATGAAGATGTGGAGTCTCAGGTAAAGTAACTTGGTCAGGGTTGTGTAGCTAGCAAACAGAGCAGGAACACAATTTCAGATTACTTTGGTTTCAGAGCTTAAGCTCTTAACCATTACTCTACACTGTCCCCCTTAGTTACTTTCTGTACGCAAGTGGAACGATCTGCAGAAAAGCATTTAGACTTCTTAGAGGTGTGCTAGGTGAGATCTCTGTTTCATATATCAAAGATCTGCCATCACTGTGAGACCTCAGCATCATCCTGTGAAATCCCTCTTGGAAATGAAAAAAAAAAAAAAAAGAAAGAAACTTTTTAAAATTGAAATATGGGGAGAGGTGCCACTTAGTTGACAGGTTCTAAAGCTGCATATTCCCCATCCTGAGAACTTTTTTCTCCATTGGAGTAGTAGGTTCCCATAGGATGTTTTTGGAATATGCCCCCTTATTTTTTTCAGGAAGAGATGAAAGCTGTTGAATGCATATGAACAAGGCTACTGATGGGATATACAACTGTAGCGAGTGTAATCATTTCTTCCTTCTATGGATTACTCTAGTAACAGAGTAGCTGGAGATTCAGTTTAACCCCTTGTCCGGGGGAGGGGAAGAGGGACCCAAAATAGATAAAAGAATTACCCAAGGACAGGTGGATTACCTCTTGAACAGGGAGGAGTTAAAGGAAAGGATCTCTGGCCTGGGAGTTCATCTACCTTGTCTGGGGCAAATCTGTGAGCCAAAACCTACTCAATCAAGTTCATTTTTTTCATACTTTTGTTTTTGTCCTCTCTTAGTTTTAAAAGTAAACATTCCTATGGATTTTTCTAACTGTTTGGCTGAAGGAGAGGGAATAAGAGGTCCCAGCTGGGACAGGGGTTTAAGGGCCGAGCACACCACTGGAGTCTGGAGATGGTGGCCAGGCTAGGGGAACTTGAAGGGTAGAAGTATGACTTTGGAAGTGCTTTGGGAATGCTCATCGTAGACAAGAGCACCACATGAGAACTTCGAGAACCTGGTTCAGCTGCTAATTTTGTCATCCATTTACTGTGATTCCTAGCTGAGCTCATTTTCTTGTCTGTAAAAGTAGAAAATAATATTTGCCCTATTTCATAGGGACACTGTAAGAATCCAATGAGATTTTGTATGTGAAAGCATTCCTTTTTCTACTAGAGAGAATTATTAAAGACCATGCCATCTGAACCAAACTGCAAAACAAGGGTACCAGAAAATACTGGTTATCAAGAATCTTCCACTTGTATCTGTCCTTTCTTAGATTGCTGAGTTCCAGTCCTTGGTTTATTAACAACATGTTCTGACTTATTTAGATCTCTAGATCACCACCACACATTACTCATTTCTATCCTAAGCTGTTTTTGTGTCCATAGCACCTAACATCACAATCATAGCAGGATCCCTGTAAATACGTATGGATTAATATAAGAAAATATCTTAACCATAGAGAATTAATCCATAATTTTAAATTACCCTCTAACAAACATTTCTATTTCTTTCAGCCAGTGTGTAAAGCCATTTCTAAGAAATTCTTACTGGTGAGATCATTCTGTCTCACAATAATTAGAGGTTATTAACACACTAATAGTTTATATTTATGCTAGACTTATTTCAAAGAACATTATAACCTTTCTGAATTAAGCCAGGACAAAGACGCAACTGCAGACAAAGTGACTCTTTTGTGGCCTCTAACAACTGGTAGCTTTAAACAATGAAGGCCATTGTGTAAGAGCTCCCTCCTGGAGTTAATGTGAGGATTAATTAGATTAAAATCTGCAAAGTGTTTTGAGTTTTTCTCAGAATTCTTTTATAAATAAAGATAGCACTAATTGTTTTTTTTTTTTTTTTTTAAAGTATCTTTATATTGGTCTTCCCAGAACCAAATGTAACAAGTTCACCTGCTATTTAACTCCCCATTTTCCCTGAAGCAAAAAACCCAAGACTGGGCCAAACTAAATTACCTTTAATGGTTTTAAACTGATTATGGGAGTACACATGACTGACTAAAATTTAGTACCCTAATCACAAAGATCTTGGTGTATGATTTACATGACATAACAATGCCTCATAATCACTATGCTACATGGTAATTAGATTTAAATTACTGTAATTATTGTAGCTGGTTTTTACTGACCAACAAAGTTTTACTTTCCTCTTTGTTATTTATATTTTAATAACTTACATTCTGCTCACTTGCAAATAGGTTTTAAAGCAACCTTCCCTTTAGTAGTTCTTATCCCCAAACGTTGTGAATGTTGTAAGTTTTACCTGGTGCTAGCTACTGTTTAATCCTCACTGTGTGTGTAGAAACACTGACTCAGACATCATATAAGACAGGAGCCTTTGATCCAACTCTCTAACAGCTGAAGTTCCTTGGGAACCCCTTCTCTTCAGTCTCTTGGTCTTCTCTGATTCTAACTCTGTCCCCAGTGACCCACCCAGCCCATGTTGTCCCGTCCCCTGACTCTGGAGCTGCTCTAGATATTCTGAGTGTTGCATGTGAGGCAGCAGAAACTCTGGAGCAGACCCATATGAGGTCTGGGGAACAGTAGGATAAGAGGCCCATTATAAATGAGGAATCTGTCTGACAAGTGACTAACTGTCCTGGTTCGCTTGAGACAGGGGTTTCTAGGACATGGGACTTTCAGTTTTCTGGGATGAGTTTGCCTTTCAGGAAGAATAGATTCTTGATATTAGCTGAGTCTTTGCTGGACTCTTCCTTAGGAAAGATACTTTGTTCCTTTTGGGCCCTGCAGCACAAGAATAGATTCTTGATATTAGCTGAGTCTTTGCTGGGCAAGGAGAGACTCTTCCTTAGGAAAGACACTTTGTTCCTTTTGGGCCCTGCAGCACGCTGGGTTAGGTGTTCTTAGGGATTTCTCTGGATGTGACTCCTGTTGCATTGTAATGATAGAGATCAGAAGTGTCCAAGAGGGAGATCAACCACACGCATGGCACCACAACCATGTTAGAGTCGCTGAAGTCCCAGGCTAGTTCTGTAGCTTTACAGGTATGAAAACTACGCCTGAGGATCAGGCTGGGGAAATCAGTGTGTGCTAAATGGCCCCAAGAGACTAAGTATATTACTGTGTAGTTGATACCTTAATTATCCTGAGGATGCACCTTTCCTGTTGCCCTGGATGCTCCCTTCACAGGACCAATGATATGAGAAACTATCGCCTTAGAACTAGAGCAAAGGTGACTGGGAGTTCTAAATGACATTGTTTTAGGCCTCATGGTCTCTCCTGGCCTTTTGTGCGCCTGTTTCTCTACTGGGGTGCCCTTCTTTATATTCAGCATCTAGCTAACTCTTGTTCAGCCTAAAAACCCAGTAGATTCTGTCTCTACCTCCTTCCTTCTCTCTTCCCTCCACTCCCTACTTCTTTCTTCAACAAATATTATTTTGAATGCTTAGCATATGCAGTCATGAAACTATGTACTGGAGCTATAGTTGTTTATTAGACAAAGTCTGTTGATATCCCATCCCCCAGCAGTACTGTATACACATCCCAAATTCTAAATCTTTATCACTAATTTTTCCCTAAATTAAATGCAGACTGTTGATATCTATATAAATTTTAAGTGAAAAATAATACAGCTTTCTTCTCAGTTGAATTTTAGTCTAGTCTTCCTAAAATAATTTTCCAGGCCCCCTCAGATGAAGTCTGCAGATAACCAACTCCATCCATTGTGTACTGATTTTTACAGTCAAGGGCATGAAATTCACTTAGTATTACTCTAGTTGCCTTTAGTCCTCCCAGTCGTTCTTAGTTCTGAGTTGCAACCTCACTGCTCAGGGCCCTGTCTTCATTTTTGAAATAGTTTAGATATTTTTATCCCAAAATACATTACTTTGCACTCGTTTCTACTAACGCTCATTTGTCAGTTGTCTGACTACATGGTCAGATTTATAAGGTCTTCTGACTAGCTCAAGGATTGGCAAACTTTTTCTATAAAGGACCAGATAATAAATAATTTCAGCTTTGCAGCAATACCCTGATGCCAGTTGCAGTTACTCAGCTCTGCTGTTGTGAAAGCATCCATGGATGCTAGTAAACAAATGAATATGGTTTTGTTCTCATAAAAAACTTTATTTACAGACACTGAAGTGTGAATTTCATATAATTTTCATGTGTCACAAAATATTAGTCTCCTTTAGATTTTTTTTCCCACCATTAAAAAATGTAAAAACTACTCCTGGCTTGGGAATGGCACAAAAACAGGCAAAGGCCGGATTTAGCTTGAGGGCTATAGTTTGTTGACCCTGATCTAGGCCCATTGCTGGTTAGACATGTTGTAACAGATTTTACTGGATATTCTCTCCTCCAGATCATCTGTACATGTCTTAGTGAGCCCCATCCTAGCACAGATGCTTGAGGCTCTTTACTTGATTCCATGGTCCCTGCTTCTCAATAGCAATATTTAGACAGCTTAACTGTCCTCATAGAGGTTAGATATAGCTGGACCCCGCAACCCACCAGAGGGCTTTGCTTGTGACTGCCCAAACTTCCCAGTGGCTCTTGTTAAAATACGTTAGACTTTCCAGAATTGAAATCTGACTGTGTCTCCACTTTCTCCCACACCTGAGCTATAGCTACACCAAACTTGCATTGTTTGGGGCTCTGACGACAACCACTGTATGTGGAGTTGCCTCTTTTGAAATGCTTTTCTTCACAACTCCTTTACCTACTTAATCCTAGGTAAATTCTAGAGTGACTCTCCCATGGCACCCATCACACCGCAATTCTAAAGGAGTCCATTGATTACATGCACTCACGTCTCACTTTGTAACTTTATTTTCATTAGTGGCATTATTAGACTAATGACTGCCTCTAAATCCCTTGTTAGACTCTGTGCTCCATGAGTGGGGGAGACTGTCTTTGGTTGCCACTGTATCTTCTGCACCTGGCCCTGTGCCTGGCACGAAGTAGATGCTCAATAGGTATTTGTTGAATGGAGGAACCAGAACCTAACCTATTGGCTAGGGCATTACTGTCTATGACATCCCCCACCCCTTACTGGCAGAGTGAACTTGGATAAATTACAAGGATCTCTTTGAGCCTCAGTTTCCTTCTCTGTAGAATGGAAGTAATAACTACTATAATTGGGTCGTGGTGACTTAAGTGAGATAATGTGCCTGGCACACAGCTTGCCTTAGTCACTGTTAGGTTAATGTTAGTCCCCTTCCCCACTCCTTCTCATTGATGTCAACTCTGTGGTTGCCTGGTGCTTCACTTCCACTTACCCAGATTCCCCAAGTGCACAGGACTCCGCCTTCCTGAGGAGAACTGCACTGTTTCCTCGGAGAAATCCAGAAGAAGAAATTTGACTCCCATGCCCTTTGTACATCTGCTGCCTTCCCAGGACTGTCACTTGGGCCTTCTAGTTCTCTCCTCTGACTGGAATCAACAGGACCCACACATTGTGTTTCCGTTTGAGCTAGTTCCTTGTTGCCTCACAAAGCATTTCAATTTCAAGCGACTTTTATTTCAGACTCTCTTTAGAAATCAGTCAAAGGTTTTCTTAAGGTCTCAAAGTAGATAACATTAAGTACTTCTCTTTTATCTGCATGCTATTTACTTCCAAAAAATTAAATTTATTTGTCAAGTTTTCTACTTAAAAACACCATCTTTCCGTCCTTCTCTGAAGTTAATTTTGTTTGAGTGTTTGGCCTACTTATTTCACAAGTAAACTGTAACTTCCCAGGTACCCTCCAGATTTATATATATTATCTAAATCATAATAAATACTGTCTGATAAAAATAATATTTTGAGCCCAGTATGTGTCAAGCACTGTGCTAAGAACCTTATATACATTATTTAATTTAATCCTTATAACAACCCTCCATTGTAGACACTATTACTCCCATTTTATACATGAGATAAATGAAATTTTACTAAGTCACAAAATTAGAAAGTGGTAGAGTCAAGATATGCATTCTGGTTTGTCCCAACCAAATGCCTGTCATCTTTCTACTCTGACATTTTCCTCCATTCTTTTGCTTGGTGGTTGGTGATGGTGGTGGGAAGGGTATGTGTGTCACATTCTCACTTTTGTAATCTCCTGTGTGAGCAGCCAGTTGTTATGACTGGTTAGTTATTATGGTGAATGATCCCTCAATGTCATATTATAGTTCCATCAGAACCTAGGTAGGTCTTGAAGTCTTACCTTTTCCTAGGTAGGTCTTGAAGTCTTACCTTTTCCATTTATCCATCTAACCAATATTTCTTAACAGGCTGTGTTAGTCTGTTTGGGCTGCTATAACAAAATACCACAGATGGGGTGGCACATAAACAACAGAAATCTATTTCTCAGAGTTTTGGAGGCTTAGACGTTCCAGAACCAAGGCAGCAGCACTGTTGTGTTCTGGTGAGAACCCTCTTCCTTATTCATCGCCAGCACCTTCTGACTGTGCCCTCACATGATGAGAGGGACTGGGGAATTCTTTGGGGTCTTTTTATAAGGGACTAATCCCATTTATGAGGCTCCACCCTCATGACCTAATCACCTCCCAACAGCTCCACTTTCAAACACTGCCACATTAGGCATTAGGATTCCAACATGTGAATTGGGCGGGAGAGTGAGGACATATTTAGACCATAGCAGAGGCTGTATAGCAGCCACTGTGCCATGTACTGTATATTCCCTAGGTCAAAGAAATGTGTCCCTAGTTTTTAAAATGAATATATTGGGGAGTTAGTGGAAGAGGCATTTGGGGAGGGGGATGTGGAGGTAAGAAAGATGGAGAGAAAAGAAAAGGACTCCCTATGAAGTCACTGTTCTGGGCCCATGGGTTGTGTGTGGGGTGGGGCATTGGGTATTATGGGTAAGGCAGGAGAAAATTTGTGAGGTTCTTACATACCCAGATAGAAGTGATGACGTGGAACCAGCAGAATTTTTCCTTGGCACGAGATACTGGTACTTTATAGTTTTCAGTTCCCTTCCCAATAAGTCGGTACTTTCCCAGCTCTCCGATGTTCTCATTTTACTTTTTCCAGTCAGCATAGATGTTACAATTGCATTTTGTTCTCTATAAAGGTACCATTTCCACTATCTTGATAGCCTACCAAAATGGCTACAGTGGCTGACTATTGTTGTACTGTGCAGAAGGAGTTTACTTCATTATCCCCTTAGTTTTTCTTTTGTATGTGTTCGTGTGTGCACAGTGTGCGCACATGTACAAAAGTGTATGTGGACTTATGCATGTGAGAAGTGAGAGAATCTGGATTGTTGTAGTTCAGTTATTAAAGTCATGTTCAAACAGAGGGATCTTGGTGACTAGAAGAGTCCTCACAGTGGCATGTGCCTCAAGAGTAAGAAACTTCATTTTGTTGGCATCCTGAGAATGCATTCATCTGCCATTAACCTGGCTCACAGAAAATAATAAATACAGAGAAGAACATTGTGGGTATGTAAGAAAGTATACACATGTTTTAGAGATCCATATTGAAGTAAGTTGGGATGAAATGACTTGGGTGTAGCATTTGCTGTAAAATATTTTTGTTTTTAGTGAGGCAAGTGTGGGAAAAATCTTGGTAATGATCAAATCTGGTTAATAAGTATTTAAACTATTCGTTATACACTATATGTGTTATGTATATTCATTATACTACTTTTTCTACTTCTATGTGTTTGAAATTTTTCTTAATATAAAAATTTAAAATATAAAGAAAATGACAATGATTTGTAGAGAGAAATAAAATAGGTGGCCTGGATATTCAAGTTACTTTAACCAGGAATATAACATGGAAAGCCAGTTTGATTTAAGACTGCTGGGTACACCTAGAATCCTAGCAAGGGGAGTTAGCTATAGGATCCAGGCTTAATGGCTCCTTGCTCTGGGGTCATTTCCACCAAGGAGATCCACTTCTTGTGGGACCTGCTTCCATCCCTCAGATTTGTTTGGAAAGACCTTGGCTTTACCTGAGCTGCCCTAGGCTGGATAGAAGCTTGGTATTCTGCCTCCTGGTCCAGTGCTCTTGTAGGACTTTATCTGTCTGTAAATCCAGGGCATCACCTCACTACCATATTGCTATACTTACTATTATTTTTTGTAACATACCAATGTGTTATGCAAAAGATTACTGCTCCATTAACCATACAAAATGATTGAACCATCCAATTCTGTTTCCATGTCTTTCTTCAGAAACAATTGATTTGATCTCCGCTTATTAAATTATAACTCCAATAGGGTCTCACCTCTCTAAGAATACTCCCAGAGTATCTTTGAGCCCCACAAACTCTTTGTTTACTCACTAAGAGCTTCCTATTTTACTCCAACAGATAAATGATTCCTTCCTCTGGATTTCACTTTACCAGAACCATTTTCAGAGGTTGGCTTATTCTCTCATTTGAAATCTTGTGAGGTCCTCACACTTGTTCCCTCACCACCCCAGCCATGTCTCAGGTGGAGCTGTTCATTATCCAGCACATAGCAAAGTTAAAGCCTAATCAGCCCAAGACCACCAGGAAAAAGCCAAAATCAGACTTACTGACCCACAATGAGGGGTGCACTTCGCTAGAGTTGTGAAGTACCACCCTCCACAGGAGACCTCTTGCTACTGTATTATTATGGAAATGTTCAGATTAATTACATAATGGATTTTCCTCATGTATCCACAGATGAGTTATTGCAGGAGAGATTATTTTTAGAGAATGAAAGCTAATGTCAAGGGAACAGAATAAGGATTCCAGAGGCTTCTGGGTCTGAGTTCTCCCATGTGACTCTTGTACCCTGGGACTGTAGTAGTCACCCAAGGCAATGATATAATCCCGTATGTAGCCAGGAACTCCTTTCTCCCCTTCTGCTTGTCTCTCCCTGGATCTAGTTCCAGGCACTGTCTCAGAGACTTGGACAGCTGATGCCTGCACCCATGGGCTTCTCCCATCACACTCCTCGTCCTCATGTCATGCACTTAAATCCTGCTTCAGGCTGGGGAAAGGGAGAGTTGGTGCCTTTATTGCTACCACCAATGGCCACAGACATCTGTTTCCTCTGCTTCCAGCTTCTGGTTTTGCTCTAGGACCTTTGAACTGCTACTTCTTCAGCTAACACTCCTGCCTGATCCCTGTTCTGTCAGATCTTCTACTGGTTGAAACCTGAGAAGCAGCAGGTTACCTGAGGATTCCTGACTTTGTGGTTTGACCTGTCTGCCCAACTCTCTGCTTAGATGGCACCAGCTCCAGGAATGACAGACCTTGCTAAAGAGAAAGGCACTAATGATACCTCTGTGTTTTATCAATTGTTTTCAAAGGCATGATTTAATTTGACTCTATTTCAGATCTATAAGATAGTTATTATTCCTATTTGAAGAGATAAGACGCTAAGACACCGTGAAGTTAAGTAATGTGTTTATAGTCACAAAGTTAATTGGTAGCAGGACCGTGATATGAACTGGGATATTCCACCTCCTGGAAGAGTTTATTTGTATCTAAATCCAAGTTATTACTAAACTAATATATTTCTATAATTAAAACCTTATTTGTAGCAACCACATTATGTTACCACAAAGGTGACTCATTATTAGCAGCAGACTGAGATTGTTCAATAGCCATATGTCATATTCATTTTCATCTATATGTTGAATTTATTAATTTAAACCAGACATTTCAAATTTTTTATCATGAATAATCAATAGATATCTATAATTGATAAATCAAGACAAAGAAATATAAATATATTACCTAGACTTTTAATGGCAATTAATAGAACTGAAATGTAATAAAACCTCTGAGTAACGGGTGAGAGTGGTAGGGTTGGTGGGGATGGGTGGTGGGAGATTTTTGTTTCTCATTTTAGATACTTCTTCAGAGTCTGAATTTTGAAAACATGTACAAGTATTACTTTTATAAATTAAAAAAGTTTAAAAATAGAAAAAGAAATAAAAAGTATTCATCAATTAGTGGTTGCTTAAATAGTCATGAGTAATACTATGCAGCCAATAGCAAAAACAGGATACATCTATACAAATTTTAAGTAAGAAAAATAAATTATAGAATGATGTAGTTAGGATAATACCATTTATTTCAAATTGTGTGTGTGTGTGTGTGCGCGTGGTGTGTGTGTGTGTGTGTGTGCGCGCGCACGTGCGCACATGCGTGTGTAGGTAGGTAGGTTAGTATATGTGTATACCAAACTGGGAGTATACATATTAAAGTGATATCAAAGTAGAGAGGAGAGAGACTTTTATTATTTATTACATATTGCTATGCTATTTGATTTTTTTTCTCAATACTATTTGATTTTTTTCAAGGAGCATGCCTTGAATATGAATGTGTATGGAATAGTCTGCAGGTTCAAATATAAAGTGATTCTGAGTGTTTCTCTTTTCCTTTTTGCCATGGAAGAGCCAAGTGTGATAGTATTGTGTTATATACGAGGGTCAGGATCTTTACTGGTTCTTGGCTCCTTTAGAATTGATACAAAAGGGAAGTTTGTGAATTGAATCGCTCCACTCTCATGACTTAATGTCACCACAGAGCTGACCAAAAGTCTGATTCATGTTTCTTTTTATGTTTTTAGATTTCCTTCCTCTGCTTGGTTTTGAGCAAATGTCACCAAGTCTATGTGGGATTTAAACCCCCAAATCCTGTATCTGATGATTGTAACAAGGTACCCATCCCACACTTTGGAGTCCTGACTAACTCTGATACTAGTTAGAATCCTTTTATTTATTTATTTTTATTTTTTTAAGAATCCTTTTAGTAATTCAGTTATTTTTGTATTTTATTTTATTGTGGGAAGAACACTTGACACCTTCTTAACAAATTTTAAGTGTTCATTATTGTTGACTGTAGGTACAATGTTGTACAGCAGATCTTTAGAACTTATTCATTTTTTTTTAATGAAAGAAGTTAAATTTATACACACCTCAAGATAAGTTGAAAAAGTTGTGGCAGAAAAAGAATGAATCCCACAAATTAACAGAGATTTCGTTAATATGCAAACTGCCAGTCTATCTATTTTTGGCGTATTTGATCTACTTAAGTGATTTGTTTAAGTAGTAATTATTCTAATAAAATTCAGTTGGAGGATGAGTGATATAGTTATGCCCTTGACAAAGGTGACAAGTAGGGTGTTACCGTGACTGAGAAAGTAGAATATAGTTCTGGTTATCTTATTGTTCTAGCTAATCAAAGTTCACAGAATATAGGAGGTTCTGCCATGTCCAGTGAGGGTAGGCAGATGTAATAGAAGGCTTACTGGGTTGTCATCTGTTTTCATTATACAAATCTTCTGGTTGGTCCACAGAAGATTTTTCACAGAAATCTATTTGGGCAGTTTAGAATCTCTGATCATTACTGAGCAATTTTTATGTCTAGGTGCAGAGCTATTTACTTAGGTTATATTATCCTTTTTGTCCATTCTTTCAGTCTATATGCTGTCCCATCTATGCTTCATTTGTCCAGGTATTTTAGTTCCAGGCTAGGCTCTGACAACGTCACTGGTTAAAATAGTCCCTGGTCTCCTGTGAATTTTCATTTGATCTTGAGTAGAAGGTTGGCCTTTAAATTTCCATCTTTTCATGATGCTTTGAAAAGCTTTACCAATAACTTTTGCTGTGACATTTGTGTACTTGCCTGGGTGAAAGTGAGCAGCATAAAGAGGGACTGCCTGACTTTATTGCAGCATTATCAGTTACATAAAAGATTTTAACTTTCTGTTTTGGAAGCAGTTTATTTGCAGGAGAATTCCAGTATAGACATAGATTTATGGAACCGTTATACAGTTTTTCTTTCTACAGTTGGGCTGCCATTTTTTTCCACTATGGTTTTCCTTTGGAATATATTTTAGAATGTGCCAGTTTTATATCTGAAATAATGTGACCATATGCTTTTGATCATCCTACTTTGTTGAGAGTGTTTATCATGAAAGGGTATTGAATTTTGTCTAATGATTTTTCTGTATCTGTTGAGATGATCTTGTAATTTTTATTCTCTATGCTGTTAATGTGGTATATTCCATTAACTGATTTGCATATGTTGAACCATCCTTGTAACCCAGGGATAAATCCCACTTAATCATGGTATGTAATCCTTTTAATGTGCTGTTGGATTCAATTTGCTAGTACTGTGTTGAGGATTTTTATACCTATATTCATCAGGGATATTGGCCTGTCATTTTCTTGTGTGTCTTTGTTTTCAGGGTAATGCTGGCCTCATAAAATGAGTTTGGAAGTGTTCTTTTTTCTTTAATTTTTTTGGAAGAATTTGAAAAGGATCAACATTAATTCATCTTTAAATGTTTGGTAGAATTCACCAGTATATCTATCTGGTCCTGGGATTTTCTTTCTTGGGAGGTTTTAAATAATTGGCTCAACCTCCATAGTTGTTATATATAGATCTGTTCAGACTTTTTATTTCTTCTTGATTTAGTCTTTGTAGGTTGCCTGCTTCTAGGAATTTATCTGTTTCTTTTAGCTTATGCAGTTCATTGGTGTGTAATTGTTCATAGCAGTCTTTTATGATCCTTTTTCTTTGTGCCATCACTTGTAAACTCTCTTCTTCCATTTATGATTTTGAGTATTTCCTTTTAACCTTAGTCTAATGAAAGATTTGTCAGTTTTGTTTATCTTTTAAAATTTTTACTCCTAGTTTTGTTGATTTTTCTCTATTGCTTTTCTATTTTCGATTTATTTTTGCTTTAATTTTTGTTATTTCCATCCTTTTGCTAACTTTGGGCTTAGTTTGTTCTTTTTCTAGCTTTGAGATATAAAATTAGGTTGTTTGAGATCTTTTTTAATGTAGGCATTTATCGCTATAAACACTGTCTTAGTACTGCTTTTTCTTCAGTATTAACTATTGACTGTAGAATAAGTATTGGAATGTTGTGTTTCATTTTTGTTTATCTTGAGGTACTTTCTAATTTCCTTTTTCATTTATTCTTGACCTAATAGATGTTCAAGAACATGTTTTTTAATTTTCACATATTTGCGAATTTTCTAGTTTTCCTTTGTTGTTGATTTCCAGTTTTATTCCATTGTGATTGGAAAAGATCCTTGGTATGATTTCAGTCTTCTTAAATTTGTTAAGACTTGTTTTGTGACCTAACATCATCTCTCCTGAATAAAGATCTGTGTGTCCTTGAGATGAATGTATATTCTATTGCTGTTGGGTAGAATGTTCTGTATGTGTCTGTTAGGTCAATTTGGTCTATGATGTTATTCAAGTTCTCTTAATCTTTTGTCTGGATGTTGTATATTGAAAGTAGGTTATTGAAGTCTTCTACTATTACTGTATTTCTGTCTATTTCTTCCTTTAGTTTTGTCAGTTTGATTGACATATTTAGGTGCTCTGATGTTGAGTGCATATATATTTATAATTATTCCATGTTCCTGGTATATTGATGTTTCCTCATTATATAATGTCTTTCTTTTTATCTTGTGACAGTTTTTTATTTAAAGTCTATTTTTTCTGATGCAAGCATAGCCACCCACTCTCCAGGAATCCTGATGTTATGTAAGAAGTCCAACTACCCTGAGGCCATCATGCTCGAGAAGCCATGTGTAGATGCTGTAGTCAATAGTTTCTGCTTAGCCTAGTCTTCTAGCCAAGATACCAGACATATGAGTGAAATTATCTTGGACTCTCTAGAATATTCTGTCTGCCAGATGAATGCCAAGTGTCCTCCATCAATGCTTCATGGAGCAGATTTCTCCATATGAGTACTGCTTGAATTCATGACCCATAAAATGGTTTGGGGTTAGTCTATAACACAGCAATCAATAAGCAGAGCAGGGAACATTGACCCTTGTTATCCCTAGTACAGATTAAGCACAATTATAGAGTAAGTTTATCTTCCTTAACTCCTTTTTCTCTCTCTGTACTGAACTTTAGACATTAAAAAATTATGATCTTTTCAGTTATTAACAATAAATATAGATGTTTTTACCTAGTTGTAATCCATTTATATCTATTATTTTCTTTTCTTTTATAATATAATTTTATTTGATATTTTCCTTACATCAATAGATATCTGGTCTGTTTTAAATAGCAATATATTCAGATATCATAGTACTTCTTCTTTTGTTAGGTTATGAGAAGTTATTCCCCCCTTTCTCCAGTTGGGGTGTGTCCACACAGACTGTTCATTCTTGTCAATATACTTGTCCTCTTCTTCCTTGGGGCATATAGCTTGCCATTAGGTGAGGTCTTCTGGCTGAGTTCTGGCCAATAAAACATAAACAAAGTGATATGTGCCATTTCCAGGTCTGCCCCATAAAAAGATACAGGTAATCTTCACTTTCTTTGCCAACCTATCAGGTAATTGAAGAGAACTCTGAGAACCTAGAGGGAGGCACAGACATACAGTAGAAGGAGCTTGGGCCTGTGATTGACCATGTGGAGCAGAACCCCCACAACCTGCTGACCTACACAGGACTGTATGGTGAAGAAGAAATAAACTTTTAATTGGATAAGATTTGGAGATTCTAGGGTGTATCTGTTATAGCAGCTAGTATTATTTACCTGAACTGATATGGATATTTTAAATGCCTCTGCTACCATCATGTGCATTTACCCAGCTGATAGAGTAGGACAATAATTACTATTGACTCCTTCAAGCAATTATTACATTTTTGTTTGTTTATTTCAGTAATGTAATTTTAGGGGTCCAGCGAGTGTTTTTAGGGGTCCCGCTAGAATTTTGAAAGAAAAATTTCACTGGCTTCAAAGCTTAAGTTTTATAATGTCTAAATATAAAACAAAACAAAACCTTAAATTATAAATTTGTGTCTTAAAATAGCACTGTTGGTTAGAGTTAGTGTAGAATCTCTGAGTTTACAGAGTCAGGTACCTCCACCATTCCATAATTTATTCATTCGATCATTTATACAGTCCATATGTGCCAGACATTGGAAACCCAAAGATAAAGGAAACAGACTCACTTCTTTTAACCCTGGCATGTACAATCACATATTTTCCTGGGTGACCATAGGCAAGCTGCTACCCTCTCTGAGCTTTAGTTACTCCATTTGTAAAATGAAGACAATATTACTGTTGTATTCACTTCTATGGTTCTCGTGGGGCTTAAACGAGATTAACCATATAACACAGTGCCTGTCATGTACTAAGCGCTCCATAAATGTTTGTCTTTTTAAAAAGGATCATTATTTAATTATTCTAACTTTCTACCATTCTTGATAGCCGAGTAGTGAAAGATAAAGATTTCCTAAAGGGAACCCTTAGCTTTAATTCCTCTCCCAAATAGGTGGCACAAGAGCATCCTTGCTGTCATCTTGCTGAGAAACTTCCTTGCACTGTGGCTACTGAGTCAACAATGTTCTCCACAAGAAGAATTTTATAAGGACTTTAAAATTATATACCTATAATTTTATATTTATAGGTATTCATCATTTCTCTTAGGTAAATACCTTGGAGTAGAATTGCTGGGTTATGGGATAGATATACGTTTACCTTGGTAAGAAACCACCATTTTCTTGAAGTGCTTATATAATTTTATACATCCATTGGAAAGGTATAAAGAGATCACTCCTCATCCTCACCAGCATTTGGTGTTGTCAGGTTTTTTCATTTAATTTTGATGAATTCCAATTTATTTTTTTTCCTTGTGTTTTGGTGTCATATCTAAGAAATCAGTGCTTAATCCAAAGTCATAATTGTTTAAACCTATGTTTCCTTCTAAGAGTTTTGTAGCTATAACTCTTACATATAGGTTTATAATCCATGTTGAGTTAATTTTTGCTTATGGTGTGAGGTAAAGGTCCAAACTGATTGTCTTGCATGTGGATATCCAGTTGTCCCAGCATCACTTGTTGAAAATGCTGATCTTTTTCTATTGAATTGTCTTGGTCTTTTTGTAGATTGAATTAAAAAGCAATTGGCTACAAAAGTGTGGGTTTATTTCTGAACTCTTAAGTCTATTCCATTTATATATGTGCCTATCCTTGTGCAGAGTTTTCATTAGAGTAATTCATTGTAGTTCCAACTTGCATTTAATTTATATTTTCCTGATGACTAATAATTGCCCTAGAAAGTTCCTTTTTGCCCATTCCAGCCCATCCCTTTACTTATCCCTTAGAACTAATCACTACTTCGATTAGTTTCCATCATAGATTAGTCTTTTCTGTTCTAGAATTTTATGTAAAAGGAATCACACAGTATACATTCTTTAGTGTAGGCTTCTTTTACTCAGCATAATGTTTTTTGAGATTTATCATGTTATTGTGTATATCAGTAGTTTATTCCTTTCAGAAGAAATTTTTACTGTGAAGATTTTCTAATTTATTTCAACTTCTTTTTCATGTAATTTTTATGTGAAAAATTGTAGCCTACTAGCTTAGTTTTTACATTTCTCATCCAATTGCTGATTCCTTTAATTTTAGATACAGTTTTAAGTCTGTTCAGTTTTGGCTAACTTTTCACTTATTCCTAGGTTTTATCATGCCCATGTAGTTGCCTTCTTAAGAGTCATCAAGGGTCATTTTCTTCTTCAAAGCTCATATACATTGCTATCTTTTTACTAACTTGCTTATTTAAGTATATATTTATCCAAACATCCTTTTTTCCCCTACTTCAGATCACATTCTTGCTGTTGAGTCATTCAAATACACATTTTAGAATATATATTAGTTCCTGGAAAATTTGGCAGGATTATTCATGGTATTTGGGAAAACATTCTAGCTATAGAAGGAACCTAATTCCCTCTCTGCTCTTTTATTTATTTATTTATTTATTTTTTATTTTTATAGGTACCTTTGACTTTGCAGGTGAGTTTGGAGGCATCAGTTGCAGATATGCATTTGCCTGTATGGTTGCACATAAAAATAGAAAGGCACAAAGAAGCCAAAGTGAGCTTGTGCTATTCTAAGGAATAACTGTCATGCTGTCTGCAGATACTATGTTCCATTAGAAAGTCAACACTCCTTCTCTACTCCCACTGCTACCAATAACTAAAGCTGCTGAAGAAGTGTGAGTTTATGGTGCAGCCTTTCCACCATTTCTACCTTTCTTTACTCTGAACTCTCAGTGTCCTCTGCCTCTGAGGAAGTGTCTTTTCTAGCCTTTCTTTTCTTTTCCCAAGTAAAGCCTGCCTTGTGTGGAATTGTCAGATTCACTCCTCTGCCAGCATTCCCTTTGCTGCCTGCCCCTCTTCCTTTATTCCTTCATGCAAGCCTCTCATTGCCCAGCCTTCAACTTTTAGTCAGGGTTCAACCAGAGAAACAGAACCAGTAGGAGATATAAAGTGATTTATAGCACAGAATGGGCTTATACAATTGTGGTAGCTGGCAAGGCACACTGGTAAAGTAGCCCACCAAGAAGTGCAGATAGAGACTCTTGGGTACCAGCTGAAGCTGTTATCCATAGGGAGTTTCTTCTTCAGAGAAGCCTCAGCTCTGCTCTTAAAACCTTTTATCTGATTGCATCAGTCCTACCTAGACTATTTAGGATAATCTCTCTTACTTAAAGTTAATTGATTATGGATTTAATTCACATCTACAAAATACCTTTACTGTAACACCTAAATTAGTGTTTGATTGAGTAACTGGGGACTATAGTCTAGCCAAGTTGATATATAAAATTAACCACCACACTTCATTTCCTTTAGGGTTTGACTTTTACATAATGGCTTAATTGGTAACTATTATGAAGAAATCTTCAAGAACCAATGGAATGAGCAATGATAAAATAAAAACAGCTAAGGAATATGTGAGTTGGGGTAGAATAGGGATGGGAATGAAAACCACCACCTATTCAAAAGGTCAGGACTGTCCACAGGTACAGTCACTCCTCATTGTCTCATGTCTCCCCCTCAATCTCCTGGTATATCAATCACTCCTAGTCCATTATTTTTAGCTCCACATTTTCCTCTACCACCTTCACCAACATACCTACCAACACCTCCAGGTTTCTTTCTGTAAACATACCTCGAGGTCTACACCTAACATACTTACATTTGGGCTTCTCTTACCCCTACAGCACTGTGCACATATTTATGGACCACACTTTTCTCCCATGTTTATAAAGCTATAGGAGCTTAATAAACCATAGGAGTTCTATAAAATTATAGGAGTCTCCTATAATTTGAAGGTCAAAGTACTCATTCAGCCATCCATCAAGTTTATCTAGGGCATTGGCAAGTGGTATATACAAAAGAAATAGATTCAATTCCTAGGCCAAAGGACCTTGGCTTTTAGTGCAGGGGACAAAATGAACAAGCCCAGAACAGAAGAAGGACCATTTATTCTGATTACTTTTGCCAGTTCTAGAGCTTCATGTAAATGGAATCATACAAAGTACATTCTTTTGCATATGTCTTTTCTTGTTGGGCATAATGAATTTGAGATTTTACTATGGTGTGTGTACTAGTAATTTGATCCAGTTTATGTAGCATAATATTTCATAGTGTCGATAGACTCCAGTTTGTTTATCTGTTCTTTTCTTGGTAGACATTTGGGTGGTTTCCAGTTTTAAGGTAGTCCTCCTTTTAAAAAATATGAATAACTTTTATAACTTTTAGGGCTACTGAATTATTAGTAGTACAAGAGAGGTGAAGGGAGGGAGGAAGGGAGGGAAATAGGGAGAAAGTATGAATAAATTATAGCAAGGACGTTGGGTATCCCTTAGTCCCACCGATAAATCTAGCCTTTAAATTTGGTTAAGCAGAGAATGTGGTATAAGCAGGTAAGACTAGCAATTTCTCCTTAATTCTTTCCTATGGGTCCATCTTCCCATTTCCCATCCTCTCCCTCCCTTAAATAGAAAGGAAAATACAACTACTCTAGAAGATTTGGGGCAAATAGTATTTGAAAGAGATAACTCTTAATGGATGAGTTATTTAGTGAGTTGGAATCATTGTTGGATGAAAAATCCAACGCAAATCAGAAATGTGAATCTCAAAGGCCCAAATGACTTTGAAGGAGTCCTTGCTAAGGAAGGGAAGGCCATCGTATTGAGAGAGAACTAGACCCAGCTGGTCAAGGGCATCTAGTGAGAATGCCAGAGGAGGAGGAGGGCACACACTACCTGCGCTCTGCTTTACTCTCTCTTATCTCTTTCTCACTCAGCAACTATCTTGTTGCAGTTGTGCCTACTTCTTCTTTTTTTACCTTTCCTCTTTCTCAATCTGCTGGCATACTTATGTGAGTGAAGTGAATATTTTTCAATGTTATTTTTTAAAGCAGACATCCATTGATTCTGTGGCAAGACTGCTAGTTGCTTTCCAACATCCATGCTCCCCCTTCTTCCCAATGTTTACCTGTGTACACGGCTGTTTTGTGAAAGACTACATCTCCCAGCCTTTTGCACAGCTAAGTATGGCATGTGGCTAAGTTCTATCCAATGGTATTTGAGTGAAGTGTATACACAAATCCAAGTCATGGCATGGTGAGGGTGTGTCCTTTCTCTCCATCCCTTCTTTTCCATGCTTCTGCCTAACATGTGGACATGGTGGGGCTCTCTGGGACATACACATGAGACAACACTCAAGTGATGACAGAGCTATAAGCTACAAGGAGCTTGTATCCCTGTGTGAGAGAGATAGACTACTATCTTGTTTGAGCCACCAATACCTTGGTCTTTGTTACAGCAACTGAATATGTACCCTAATATAAATCCTACCATATTCAAGAGACTGAGCTAGGCAATGACTCTCTAAAGATGAGTGAAACAACTCGACCGTGCAAGTCCTGAGAGAGTTCACAACCTAGTGAGACAGACAGATACAAATTCAATAACTGTAATACAGGGTAGACTGTGGTAACTGCCTTATTGGCAGTATAAACAAAATCTGGTGGAAGAGAGTAATTATAATTGTGGTATTAGGGAAGACTTCTTAAATAAGGTGAGATGCAACTTGGGATTTTGACAATAAGTTGAATGCTGATAAAGGGAAAAGGATAAGAAACAGTCTGTGTAAAGGCACAAAGACATAAAAATACACATGTATCCAGAAAATAACCAGTACAAAAGGCAGAATTTTAAATGAATGTAGAGGACGAATAGCCTAATTAGATAGGGACCAGATTGTGATGGCCCTTGGATGTTATATTAAGGAATTTGGTTTTGGACTTGCCGAATTTGAGGTGGGATAGAAGAGATGGCCAGTACGTAGCAGGAAATTAGACTCTGGAACTCAGAAGTGAAGTGAGAACTGGAAATGTAGATCTGGGTGTCATTGACATCTAAGGGACTGAGAAGAGTGAGGAGAGTGAGTAGAGGGCTGAGGAGAAAACATGGGCCACATCTGTAAGGGTGTGGGGAAGGGGAATATGGCAGAGAAGTCTGTTAGGTTTGCCAAAGGAGGAACGCACAAGGCTGAAGGGGTTAAGCAAGATTGATTGTAGCAGAGTGACAGCCTGGCTGAGCCGAAGATGGTGTCAACCCCGGATGAAGGGAACCTGAAACATATGGGGCTTAGGCTGGCTTTTTTGGTGGGAATATTTTGGGCAGGTAAATTGGCAGGGAAAGGAGGAGAGTCCAGTGAAGTGGGAGATGAGCATGTAGCATTGCTAACCCAGATGTAAGGTCCGATTCCTACACAAAAGTAAAGGAGCAGTCTGGTTCCCACACTATGGGGGTGACTGGTTCCCACTGGGTAGGGATAGGGCCCTCCTGGACCTAACAGAGTCATTGAAGGAAATTGGGGAATGATCAGATCAGATAGGCAGGATGAGACTCAGGGAAGGTCTGGTCATGGGTGTCAAGGAAGTCAAAATGACCTCAGTTTACTTCTTTGTAACGTCGAAATTATTCTTTCATTATTAACCCATCATTTCTCTAGCATTCCTGTCTTAGAAGCAGATCCCTTCAAGAATACAATAGTTATCTAATCTCCTTTGGACTGCTTCAATACATCTCTCTTTTCTCTTGGCTTGTGAATCTGTAGAGTGTGAGCAGAAAGTAATTATGGTGGCTGTTGTGATGTGCTGCCCAGATTCCTCCAGGACAGACGTGCTAATTCTCCTAGCTGCTGGAGTGTTAACTGCTGATGGCTTACACAGCTGAGCTCCTTGCTGAAGGGCATTAACTCAGCCAAGTTTGCACCTCTTCCAATGATTGTTACAGATGTATAAAGGCTCTATCCCTTGCCTCTATTTGGGACAACTTGAAGGGTCATTTGTAGCTCCAGAGCACCCCATAGGATCATCTGAAGCTTCTGATGCAACTCCTGAGCAGTTCAGCTCATCTCCTCCTACACACTTCTACATCCTTCATTTCCTTAAAGGTGTTGTTCCTGAAAATAATCTTCCAATAGGCCTCCTGCATTCAAATCTCTGCCTTAGAATCTGTTTCTTAGGGAATCCCATCTAGAAAAGCTGGTGCCCATGCTCTCCTAGCAATGACAGCCCATCACTGGTAGTAACTGGTGGAGTATTGATGGTGCCTGGCATGCTGCAACTGTGCAAATGTTAAAATTTTCACTGGTGGTGAACTGAGATTGGGTTGTATTGAAGGGTATACACTGCAATGTGTAATAACTCAGGTCCTTGAAATATTTTAGAGAAGTAGTAATTATAAGGACTATGAAATTAAATGGCTCTTGCTGCATGCTATTGAAGCATTGGATAAAAAATAATGAAACACTGAGGGCAATTAACCTGCAATTCAAGATGAAACGTGAAAGCCAGAGGGCCTTCTTGGCAGCATCTAAGTAGACTTTCAAATCCTACAGCCAGATGGCCGCAGAAGTTGAAGATAAGGCCCAGGACTTTAAGGTCTTGAATAGAAAGGAGGGGGACTCAAATTTGATATGGGCCTATCTCATCTGGGTTGATGAACTTGAAAATCTTGAATCCTTGGATTCCCCTGGTCCCTCAGGGCCTGAAGCAGTAGCCCTCTCCTTTCTTTAAAAGCCTGAGATCCTCCTTGACTTAAAGATAATGTAGAGTCCTTTAGCTTGTAAAACAGTCAATCTCTATCTCCTCTTCTAGCCTTCAGGCTAATTACTAGGGTTAATACAACCTAGCAGTTTCCTTAGCTGCTAAAGGAGGAAATGGGCTATATGCTAAAAGAGCTGCAAGATCTAGCCAACTTGTATTGGCAGGAACTGGGAGAGTGGACTGGATCCTAAGGATGCTGGATTAATAGGAGTGAGATACAATGTTGGGTCAAGAAGAATTTATGGATATGAGAGCATTCTCTGTAACACAGGATTTAACACCCTGGGAAATAGTGTTAATGTGCTACAAGAAGCTTTGAAAAAGTGAAATAGAAGATTGAAATTGCTTTGGAAGACAGTAAAAGATTAAAAGGCTCATATATGTGTATTCTAGAGTTGATATACTATAGAAGTCTGAAAAACCCACCTTCTGTGTTCTGCAGAAGAACCAAGATGGTACCCTATTTACTAAAGTGATAAGGAATGTGCTGGTAAAGGGGCTCTGGAATCATTAAGAAACTCAGTGGCAACTGTCTTTTGTAGCCAAGGCTACAGAAGTAAGCTATGCTGTTATAATACTGAGTTCCCTGGTAGCCATGGAGATGATAGGATCTTAAAGTAACAGAGGCCAGGCGGTAGGACCAAAACCATCAGAAGCAAAGTGGCTGCAGTTATCATAAGAGGAAAGGATAGAATGGCCCTCAGAGGAGTCTGACACACAAAGAGCTATGAAGATGGCTAAGAGGTTGTATGTCTAGGGGCAAGATCAATGGACAACAAATAAGAGTTTTGAGTATTGCTCAATCTGTGAAATAAAAAGAAATCACTAATGGGTGGCCAGGAGGCTGAGGGCAGCCACCCAAATAAAAAGTCATGATTCCTTGCCCAGTTTCTGTGTCCGGGTCTTCAGATCCAGAGCCCAGTGGGTGAAGTCTGCTATGTCAGATGTATTTTTGCCAGGCTGGAACAGACTATTGATATGATGCATGCATTCTTTTGCATCCCAGTAAGAAAATAGAATAAGAAGCAATTCGAATTCCTATGGGATGGACACAGCAGTATAGCTTTATGTTGTTGTCCTGGGGCTATGTTAACATTCCATCCTCTGACATAATATAATCCAAAGGGATTTGTACCACCTGGAGATACAGAATATAACATTGGTTTATGATATTTATGGCTTCATTATACTGGATGAGCAAGAAGTCATGAGTATATTGGTGATCCTGGAAAGATACCTGTGCTCCAGTGAGTGGGAGGTAAACCCTATGAACATTCAGTGGCCTATGACATCAGTGAATTTTTTTGAGGTCCAGCGGTCTGGGCATACCAGGACATTTCTCTCGAAAGTAACAGGCAAATTATTGCAAATGTACTTCCCATCACTAAGAAGGAAGAACAACACCTCATAGACTTCTTTGGGTTCTGGAGGCAGCATATTCAACATTCTAACCCATTTGCTGAGAAACATGGAAAGCTTCCTTCTCCTTTACTCTCCCCTTCTGTCTCCCAGCTTCCAGTCTCTACTGGTTCCCACCACTGGTCAAACCTAGATGGAAGCCTGCTGCCACAATGACCAGAGAACAGAGGCCCCTGTGATACAGAGCGTTACAGAGAAAGGTAAGGATTGGATCTAACGGCATTCAGGACACTGGCAAAATCCCACAGTAGTCGCTGACAGTGAGGAATTAGTTCTAGGTTTATGATGAAATATAGAATATATTTACCTCTTTAAGTAAATTAGAGTTTATATTTCCTCTGGAGATACATAATAGAGACTTTTCTAAAACCTTAAAAGGAGATGCTGTTTGAAATCTTGAGCTATGTTAAAAGATAAACAGGTGTGGGGAGAGGAAAAATAATTTTCCTTCTGCCCTTCTAATTGTTTCTGGCCAGTATAATAATCAAATTGACAGGAGGCAGATTAGCAAAAGAAAATAAACAAATTTATTAAATATGTACATGTGAGGGTTCTGTAAGAATATGGGAC
>NW_006442109.1:24860519-24919060 GCF_000325575.1 Pteropus alecto | reverse complement strand
GCAGGGGCAGGGAAGGTGTGTGGTTTGAAACCTCAAAGGGCAGCAAGGCAATTCAGATGGAAATGAAAAAGCAAATATTTAGTAAACAAATGTTTGCTGGGCCATCTTTAACAATGAGACAGAGAGAAGACTTTAATCAAATGGGCCTTGCTAGGTTCCTCCCTGTCTACCACATACTAGTTCATATTAAACGATAGTTACCTATGATGGTAACTCTTTTCTTGGAGTAGGTTCTCTATTAGTTCTTTTAGGCAGTTAGGGGAAGGTTGAAGGTTTTTCCTGAGTTTTTGGCTTTCTTAAAAATAACCAGTTTAAAATGATCAACATCCAAAAAAAAAAAAAAAAAAAGCCGTATTATGGGGTGGCAAATTCTGTTCTCCCTCAGAGGCATAGTAAAATTTTTAAGTTTATCTGAGCAAAAAATTGATTTGAATTGGGCTGCACACAGTCTAGCAGATAGAAAGTTGCTCTGAAGAGCTGTACAAAATGAAAGACTTTTATAGGTAGAGCAGAGCAAGAACAAGGAAGTAATACTGGGCAAAAAAGTGAGTTGGTTATTGAAAAGTTAATTTCTTTTAGGGAATGGCTGGGGTCTGTCAGGCAGATTACTTAACTAGTGCTGATCAAGTGATTCCTGATTGACTGGTTTAAGATTCCCTTTCTGGGAGAGCTGAAACTGTAATTAAGTCTCAGTTTGGTGACATGGAGCTTAGCATAAGTGACTCCTTTTGGGCCTGTTGTCTTGTTTTTTAACAGCTGTTAATAAAAATTAATAGTTTTAAATGTGCTATTTCGTCTAGTAAATTAAATTGGCAGTTTAGAAAAAATACTTTAAGATGAAGGTAAGTTAATTTTAAAGACAGTACTTTCATAAAATAATTCAAAATATGTTGATAAGAAATTTAGAGGAAGGCTAAAGATGGGCAGTAATTTAAAAATAACTCAATCCACTGGAATTTTTAAATTGAAAAAGGAATTGGAGACTCTGAACTCTGTACTATTGACCTTATCACATTACAGAGAAACTGAATTTTTATACGTCATCTCACTATCTGATCTGGAGAATCTTTCGAAATTATTCAAATTATTCATATTTGGCAACAAACACTTTGAAGAGAGTAAATAAGAAATAAGGACTATTTTGGAAAGCTAATGCATGTACTACTTTTAGCAATTTTGAATGAAGCATAATTAATATATTCTAGCTAATTTAAATAAATTTATCCTAAAAGGAAACCTGAGTATTGGAATAATTAGTGCTGCATATAGTCAATAATGTCCCACTTTGTGTATCACATAGAAAGAGAATAAATCTCCAATGGTTGGTGGCTTCTTTGGTATCTATATACTGAGATTAACAAATGAATTTTGTGAAAACCCCAAAGTGGAAGAATCATTGTCTTTTGAATCATATACAAGAAAAGAATTTTAAGATATAAAGTTCTTTGAACAAGTAAAATTTTCACCACTAATTTTACTAATAGTCCAAAAATACTTACTGATATTTCAAATGATTATTGATCTTTCAAATATTCATTTATTCATGAATAATATCATGAGTCAGATTTATAATACTAAAAAAAAAATGTAAGACACCTCATTCTTCACTCCTACCCCTCAATAAACGCAAAACATTGAAAGTGGCGTTGATGGTAAAGAAGGCCTTGGTGTTGTTGGTGGTGGTCTTTATATACTTCAAGACTTGTTTGTCTAACTGCAAGTCTGGAACTTCAATTGCCAGCTTAGCCAGTGGAGATTTACCCATAAAAATCAACCTTATTGTATGATATTGATTTGAATATAAGAAGTGAGTTTATTATAAATCATATACTGGTCATGCTCTCTGATACTTATTTAAATCATTTAGTCTCTCTTATCTTTCCATGGAAGTCTACTTAAGAAATAAATTAACGTTGAAAGTTATTTAAGAAACCTAAAGCCTATTTAAGAAACTGTGGAGTAGAAATAAATCTTCCTCTACCTTTTTAGGTTCTGCCAGCTGTTCTAATAATTAAATCAACATGAGCCAGATTAACAAGAGGAAATGACCAAGTTTAATTATATATGTACATATGGGAATGCCACATACATGAGAGGCTCAGAGACCGAGAGGGAAAATGAGACAAACATAACATTCTGAGCTAAGGATGAGGTAAGGCACCTTGGGGCTTTGGAGGGAAGGAAGATTCATTTGCAGGATGATAGGAAGAGCAGATGTTCAGTAATTAGAAGTTTTCCTTGCCCTATTGATAGGTAGGTCATAAAAAGTTATATCTGCTGATAAGTCTTATTCTGTGCAAGTCCCGTAATATAAATTCTTTAAGGGAGAGACTAAAGTTTCTCATGAGTCATCTCAATTGCCTTCAGTTCAAAATAATTCACATGCCAAAGTGGCACATCTTGGGGAAGCTTGTTTTGAACCCCTTCAAAACAAAATCAAATTACTGACTATATGTAACCAAGGCACTAATAACAGAAATAATATTTCTTCTGGCACATAGTAAGTATTTAGTTAGGGGCTGCTATTATTTGTAATAGTGCTTTACAGTTTATTGATCCTTTTCCTATGTGCTATCAAGTGTTTGGTTCTCACAAGAACTATGCCAAGTAATGGGTCTGGTATTATCATCTCCCTGCCTCTTTTACTGATGGAAAAAAACAGTGGCTCAGAGAGATAAGTGACTTGACTAAAATCTCATAACTGATATAGTTGACATCTGTTGCTTTGGTTAGAGCAATATCCTTCATCCTTTTGGTAACAGGACTCTGATTTTCCTCTAAGGAACTACCCTGTGCCTTTATATAATTCCTAGCAGGACTGTCAATCAAGGGACTCTGCCTCTCTGTTACATGTGACCCACTCTGGCACATAAGAACCCTCTATATCCCTTGGATGCAGGACTGATATACAGCTGGCATGTGATCCAAATAATTTGAATTTTTTAAAGAGATAGAAATAAATGAATTCTAGGAGTGAGTGGGCTTCAATAAGGAGCTGTCAGGACCACAAAAACTTGGAGCTATTTGAGAGAGAGAGAGTCCGCGAGCTTGAGCAAGCAAGCAAGCAAGCGAGAGAGTGAGAGAACGAGAGAGCACTGCTAGAGTGAAGCCAATACAGAAGATAGTGGAGAACCAAAGAGAGAGTGAGAGGAAGACATGCTGATTTCATTTGAGGAATTGGATATTGCTATGCCTGAAGCTAGATCAACTCTTGTATTTTAAGTTCAGTGTGTTAGTAAATTCCTTGTTTTGATTAGGTGGGTTTGGCCTTATTAACTTGCAACCAAAAAATCCTAACTAATAAATGCTTTAGCTCTCATTGAAACATGTCTTTGACATCAAATACTTGGCTATTTCCACTGCTGCATACTTCAGAAAGGTATCCTACATATAAATGTCAAAACTGATCAGGTGTCTTTGTGGGAGAATTGAGAATCTGCCTTCTTTTCATGGAGACACACTATTCTAGGTTCCCTTCAAGTCTTCATTTTAAAAATTCCATCAAGAATTTTTAAAGCCACAAGACAAGCCACAGAATTGGAGAAAATGTTTGCAAAAGATATGTCTAATAAAAGGCTGTTGTCTAAAATATACAAAGAACTCCTAAAACTCAACAAGAAAACAAACCTGATTAAAAAATGGACAAAAGGTTTGAACAGGCATCTCACCAAAGAAGATATACAGATGGCAAATAAGCATATGAAAAAATGTGTTCTAACAATGCTATATATATGTCTAACTGTTGAATTGTACACCTGAAACTTACTGGATTTTGTTAAACAATGTCACCATAATAAAAATAAATAAATAAAAATGTGTTCTATATCATATGTCATCAGGAAATCAAATTTAAGAATTTATGAGATATCACTACACTCCTATTAGAATGGTCAAAATCCAGAACACTGACACCACCAAATACTGGTGAGGCTGTGGAGCAGCAGGAACTCTCATTCATTGTTGGTGGGAATGCAAAATGGTACAGCCACTTTGGAAGATAGTTTGGTAGTTTCTTAAAAGACTAAACCTACTCTTACCATGTGATCCAGCAATCTTGCTCCTTGGTATTTACCCAAAGGAGTTGAAAATTATTTCTGCAGAAAAATTTGCACATGGATGTTTACAGCAGCTTTATTCAGAATTGCCTATATTTGGAAGCAGCTAAGATGTCCTTCAATAGTGAAAGGATAAACTGTGGTACCTCCAGACAATAGAATATTACTCTATGACAAGAAGAAATGAGCCATGAAAAGACACGAAGGAATCTTAAATACATATTACTAAGTGAAAGAAACCAATCTGGAAAGGCTACATACCGTATGATTCCAAATATATGATATTCTGGAAAGGCAAAATTATGGAGTAAAAAGGTCAGTGATTGACAGGGAATGGAGGGGAGGTGAGATTGTGAATAATTTTAAATTAAAGGTAATACTTAGGCCAAGCCTTGAAAGATGAATTAGACTTTGAAACGTCCAGGCTGAAGCATGATCAAGAGCACTGCAGACATTCCATTCTTGGACGGAACAAAGGATGTTTGAAGGGTAGTCCATTACTTTCCTATTGCCGTGGTAACAAATTACCACAAATTTAAAGTGATACAAATTTATTATAGTTCTGTAGGTCAGAAGTCCAATGTAGGTCTCATTGGGTTAAAATTAGGGTGTCAGCAGGGCTGAGTTCTATTCTAGAGTTTCTAGGGAAGAATCCATTTCCTTGTCTTTTCAGGCTTTTAGAGGTCATAATCCTGGCCAATGGCCCCCTTCCAATATTTTCAAAGCCAATGATGTTGCAACTCTTTAATCATCCTTTATAGTCCTATCTCCCTTCTGACTCTCTTCTGCCACCCTTTTCCAGTTTTGAAGGCCCTTTGATTATAATGGGCCCACTCAGTAATCCAGGATAATCGATTTTTTGGTCAGGTGACTAACAATCTTAATTACTCTTTTCAGTGAAACTTGGGGGATTAAGACTGGATATTTTGGGGTGGGGGCATTGTTCTACTTACCACAGGTAGTGAGGAGCTAATCTTGAGAGGAAAGGAGACCAAAAGAAGGGGTATAAATGCACTGATAAGGGCAGTGGGGGAGCAGGTACAAGTTTCTGAGGCTTTGACTAAAATTGTCATTTTTTTGAAGACAGCTTTGCTGAAGCATAGAAAATTGCTTGGAAAGGCAATTTTGGGGTGCAAATTAGGATGCCACTATTACAGTCCAGGTGAGAGGGTCTAAGGTAGAGCGGGCATAGCTGATGGTTTTATTTGGTCTGAGGCTGATTCTGCCCATTTCTAAGTGTTTTTCATCAAAATTCACGAGATCCCACAGGATCTCACCAATGCATTTCCTAGTAATATGGCTGAATTTGTTCAGTAAATGCTGCAATCCAGGCCTTAAATTATTCACCTACAATCAACAAGAGACAAGAATCCTGGCCAGCCACCCCACCCAATTAGCGAAGTTGAAACTCACAGAAAGCTAAACGCTGAATTTTTTAATGCTCCAAATTGCAGCGAAAGCACACAGTCCTTGTTCTTAAGGTGTTTCCTTAAGACGGACTTAAAGTTGAAAAGTTGGTCAGGGCCTCAGTGAACAAAGCCTAACTGCTCGCCCACGTTCAACAAGCTCTTCCCATCTTCGAGAGCCACCCGGGGAAGCCCCTTCCTGTCACCGCCCTTTTCTCTCCCCACCCCCACAATCCGTCGCAGGGATGCGAGACCAGGATAGCGGACTCTACTACGACGTCAGCGAAGAGTCCCCGGAGCGTCCGGGATTAGGAGTGGTGGAAGCCAAACGGGGACCCCCGCGGGTGCAGACGCGCGGTCACGTGCACGGAGCCCGCAGTCTTCCGCTTCCGTCACTTCCGAGTGCAACCGCTGCTTGTCCGGCTGAGCGCTGGACACTTTTGGTCCCTCCTTACTGCATCTGACCGCCTACACAGCTGTCTTTTTCCTGTTCTCAGCGGGAAGGACATGAGTGTCCCTGAGCCGCCGCCCCCGGACGGGGTCCTGGCAGGGCCACCGGACCGCCTAGTGGCCAGGGAGCCAACGCCGGGTATGTGTTATGGGGCGGGGCAGCGAGGACGGAGTGGGTGGGTCTCCCAGGGCCGCCCGCGGGAGTTGCTCCTTTGGGCATGCAGCAGCTCACCAGAGGCTTTGGCTCCAGCGCGGAAGTGACTAACTGCGGGCCCTCCAGTCCAGCTGCATGGGCGGGAAATGAGGTCTGGAGGGGGAAGCGGTGTTCGGGTGCAGTTGGAAGTGGTTGATGAAGTCATTCTGCGTTTACGTGATTGCAACATGTTGGCTATTTGTTATACATTAGTGGTTGAGGATAAATCTGAAGGATGACCGTTTTGTAATTCAGAGAGAGACTTGATGTATCCAGTATTATTAACCACTCACTCATGCATGTTCTGCTTTGCTTGTTGACATTACTGCATCCCTGTTCGTCCAGCATTCTTTCTCTACCCGCCTTCCAAGAGAGAAGTAAGCCCTAATGAAGGCATCCATTGAATATACTGACTTTCTGTGCATCTGGAATGGTACTATATCTGTACCGTCTTTGGGAGAATTGAGGAAATAGTCACTCACGAGCAGTTTCGTGTTCTGTGTTTCAGATGAGGAACTCTAGATGAGAAAGGCTGCAAAGCTTTGGAGGTGCCTTTTCTTTTCCTTCTGTCCCAGAAATATAGGGATTATATACAGCTAGTGCTCTCAGCCCTTTCTTGGTCATGCTCTTCCTCAGTGATCTCCTTTTCACACTTTGATAAGTTGCCTCTATAAATATGACTTCCTTGTGTATGTGTGCAACTTGAGTCCCTCTCCACTTGCTCTTCCATCTGCTTGCTGGATACATTGACGTTGTTTTGCACTAACTGCACTTACAGCATGTACATAAATAAAAGATGTCGGATCCTATTACTGGTGCCAGATTATGATTAAAGAGAGATGTTTTATTTAGAGTTTAATATTAGTTTTAAAATGATTTTAGAGTACAATTTTAGTAATATGCCCATCTCATTTTTTTTCTCATTCTAAATCAGTGATTCTAAAATCTTACAAACCAGTCATCGAACCCTATTTAGAAATTGTTTTGTACTTTTTAGGTAGTAGTTGATGGGTATTTTTTAGACATTTCTAATGACTGGCACACTGCTTTTATTCAAAGGAAAAGTTCGAGGCGTAGTTCCTGGCATCACATCTAAATTTACACACATGACAATTATTGTACATGATTTTCTATGGTAAATTAAGGTTCTGAATCTCAAGAGAGAAGAAATTCTTAGAATATCTCCTAATAAATGACAAAACAACCCCCTTTTATATGTAAATAATATATCAAGCTATGTGCAAAATAAATATTGACCCACATTTTTACTTCCTTAGAAATGAAAAAAAAACTTTTAGGCATTGTGTTTAAATTCTTTCATGCTTTTGAAAAGAAGAATTTCTCTCATTCAGTGATTGTTTTCCACTTTTCTGCCTCAGACTCCTTTAATAATCTATTGAAAACTATAAATCTTCTGCCATGAAAAATACATAAACAGAATTTTGCATACATTATTGTTCTTTTAACCTTATACAAGTAGCATTAAAACACACTTTGAACGCTTATAATCCATTTTTTAGAGTGTGCTCAGAAGGTAAAAGTTAAAAAGAGAAAGAATACCTGTACTACCCCGTTATATGTACCCTGAACCCCACTGCCAGCCTCCTTCCCTGCCTCTCTACTACTCTCTTATCCCTGTGTCAGTTTAAAAGCTTCCTAAATTTGATTTTTGCTTGGGGATAGGTTTAAGTGACACTTCTCCAGATGAAGGGTTAATAGAGGACTTGACTGTTGAAGACAAAGCTGTGGAGCAACTGGCAGAAGGATTGCTTTCTCACTACCTTCCAGATCTGCAGAGATCAAAACAAGCCCTCCAGGAACTCACGTGAGCTAACAAAAACCACAGATGCACTCACTTCCCTTCTGACATAGTCATCATTTACTGTATAAGTATATACTGTATAATATTTTGTAACATTTCATACAGTTGAGTATTTCTATATAGTCAGTGACAGAAAATGGGAGCAGAAGAGTTCACAGTAGTCTAAACAGAAAAAGTGAAATGAATATTCCCAGAGTGTTTGGCTTCTAAGAAGTAGCCCTAAATTTCATTTGGACTCTTTGGTTAGTTTTGGACTTCTACCATTATTTTATGAAAGTCTTGCCTATTGAGAATGTTGTAGGATGGGTATACACCTATTTCTGAGTAGAGTTGCAAAATTGCCGTAGAGTTGCAAAATTGCCATAGAGTCACATTTGTATTCAATCACTGATTCACATGAATTGCCAGAAATTCTTAGGTATCTTTTTTTGGAAATGGTCTATTTCATTTTTAGTAGATAACTCTACTAGCTAAGCAAAAGATTAGAAGATATGTTAGGAGAAGAACAAGATAAGGAAGAATGAGACCCATAGAGTGGGATCCGTATGTAGACATACACTTGACTTTGTCACCTCTCACCTAGAAACAACAGATTGAGCTTCTTCCTTCTGGGTTAGGACCTTTCTGAATTTCTCAAGCTGGCCTATCATTTCTTTTTGTGATAGTCAGCTTTAAGCTGGCTATGAACTGCTGCGACTCTAAGGTATACCCTTTGAAAACTATCCCAAAAGACTTTGTTAGGGCAAAATAATCAACAGGAATAATAACAACTATTTCCACTTAATAAATATTAGAAGTAATGTTATAATCTTTGGATTTGAAGGTGATAAATTAGTATAAAAGTAGTACTGTGTCTACTAAATGTGGTACACTAGCATAATTAGAGAGTTGGCAACATTCTTGATTTTCGGCTAGTTCCAAGTGAGATGTTTCATCGCCTAGTGTGTGATATGCCTTGTATTTTAACACCAGTCACTCCTTATGGCAAAGAAAGTCATAAAACTTTTGTGGGGCCATTTGGATGATGTACAATAGGCTGAAGGAAGGTAAGAAATTCTGCAAGTAAAACGTATTTGGCTACACTTTACTTATAGGAAGTCAAGGTTTAATTGCAGAGTTTAGTTGATGAGGCCATTGGCTAAAATTTAAGTGTTTTGAATAACCCCACTTATCTTCCTAGGCACCCAGATAATGATGATGCTGACAGTAAAATCAGCTACTATTTATTACTATATGTACTACATGCCCACCACTTTATATACTGTATCTCAGTTAATCCTAAGATTAACTTTACGAAGTTTCTGATATTATCCTTGTTTACATTTGAGGAAACAGGTTCAGAGAAGTAACTTGAAAAGATTACACAAGTAGTAGTAGAATTAGTGGTAGCAATCAAATAGGATGAATAATCAGTTATTACACTTCTTTAGTGTTAAGGAAAGATAAGTAAATTTCAGAGAAAGAAAAAAAATTTTTTTTATTAACTGCCTCTTTTATGTCTCCATAAATTTCCCTATTGATAAAAATGCAGGAGAAAGAGAACTGGACTGAGAGGCACCTGGGTCCTGGTCTTGGCTCTGTCATCAAACAGTTTAATTTTTATTAAGCCACTTTGCCATTAAAGAAATAGGCCTACAGAGGTGGAGGAGAAGGTAGTAGTAGACAGAAATTAGGTTTACTTTGTAGCTAGCAATGGGTAAGGAAGACCAAGAACAAAATTTAGCTTTATATAAAAGAAGGGTTGTGAACTTTTTTTTATATGTATTTATCATTTTAAGAACATTTAAAAGAAAGATAAAGAGAGTCTAGGATTCAAGTCCCTAAAAGTAGCTGGGGTGGTGCAGTTGTGAGTAATCTCAGTGGAGCTCCCTTTGAGATAAATAATATAGGCTTGGAAATAGCTTTTTTCTCAGAGGATCATTCCTTAGGTACTACGTAAGGGCTTTACAATCACCACTAGCATACTTACCAAAGATTATACAAAACTTCAGGGGAAAGGAAGTTCGGTCATTTTTGCTCCATTATATTGTAGCTAAATATTCTCCAAAATCTTTTTCTAGAGCATCTAGACTTATGGATCATGAAAGCACTATACTTACAATTACAATTTTATTAAAAAAGATACAGATCAAAACCAGCCAAATGACAGACACAATAGGGCAAGGCATGAGAGCACCCCAAACAGAGCTTTGAGCTTCTGTGCCCTCTTCTAATGAAATTAAGGTGCATCACCCTCCCAGCACATTGATGTGTTCACCAACCAAGAAGCTCTCCTCAGCTTTGGTGTCCAGAGATTTTATTAGGGTTTCATTATGTAGGCATAATTGATTGACTCATTGGCCACGTAAATGAACTCAGTCTCTTGCCCGCCCTCCCTTCTCTGGAGGATAGGCTGTTATCACATGGCTCAAAGCCCCAATCCTCTGACCACATGGTCGATCGTTCTGGCATGACCAGCTCCCTTTCTGAGGCCCTAGATGTTTATACCTTATTAGTATAAACTCAGATGTGATCCAAGGGGCTCATGATTAACAAAGATACTTGTATCATTTGGGAAAGTCTGAAAGTCTGAAAATTGACATGCCAAGAACCTGGGACAAAGATCAGACAAATTCATGATTATACGACAGATATCTATTCAGATCTTTTGCCCTTTTTTCAATGGGGTTGTTTATTTTCTTATCGTTGCATTTTAAGAATTCTCTGTATATTTTGGATACAAGTCCTTTATGTGTTTTGCAGATATTTTCTCCAAGTGTGTGGCTTGTCTTTTCATTCTCTTAACAATGTCTTTTGCAGAGCAGTTTTTAATAAATTAAAAATCTGACTTGATCACTCTTTTCTCTAATGGAGCATGCTTTTGGTATTGCATGTAAAAATTCATCACCAAACCAAGGTTACCTAGATTTTCTCTTGTGTTTTTCTCTAGAAGTTTTAGAGTTTTACATTTCACTTTTAGATCTATGATCCGTTTGGAGTTCATTCTTATGAAAGGTGTAAGGTCTGTGTTTAGGTTAATTTCTTTGTACACGAATGTCCAGTTGTTCCCTCACCATTTGTTGAAAGGACTGTCCTTTCTCCACTGCATCGCCTTTGCTGTTTTATCAAAGAGTAGTTGATTATATTTGTGTAAGTCTATTTCTATACTGTTCTATACTGTTCCATTGATCAATGTGTGTCTTCTTTCACCAACACCATGCCGTCTTGATTTCTATAGTTTTATAATAAATCTTGAAATTGGGTAGCTAAGTCTTCCAACTTTGTTCTTCGGTATGTGTTGGCTATTCTAGGTCTTTGCCTTTCCATGTGAATTTTAGAATTCATTTGTCGATATCTACAAAATAACTTGTTAGGATTTAAATTGGGATTACATGGAATCTATAGGTCAGGTTGGGAAGAATTAATACCTTAACAACATTGAGTCTTTTATTCTATGTACTTGAAGTAGCTCTTCATTATTTAGATCTTTTTTTAAACCAATCTGGAAAGGGTTTTTGCATATAGATCATGTACATATTTTGTTAGATTTATACCAGCGTATTTCATTTGAGGGGGATTATTGTTTACTGCTGGTGTACAGGAAAGCAACTGACTTGTTTATTAACTTTCTATCTTGAAACTTTGCTATATTCACATACCAGTTTCAGGAGGATTTTTTTGTTGATTCTTTGGGATTTTACACGTAGGCAGTCATGTCATTTGTGAACAAAGACAGTTTAATTTCTTCCTTTCCTTGTTTCTGATCTTCTAATTTTTCACAAGTGTGATGTTAGATGTAGGCTTTTTTTTTATTCACTCTTTTTCAAGTTGAGGAAGTTACCCTCTCTTCCTAATTTGTTGAGAGTGTTTTAATTATGAACAAGTGTTGGACTTTGTCAAATACTTTTCTGTCAACCGATAGGACCATATGGTTTTTCTTCTTTAGATAGTTGATGTGGTGGATTACATTTTCTAATGTTGAACCAGTTTAGCATACTTGGAATAAATCCCACTTGGTTGTGCTATATAATTTTTATACATTGTTGGATTTGGTTTGTTAATGTTTTGTTGATGATTTCTACATCTATGTTTATGAAAGGTAATGGTCTATAGTTTTCCTTTCTTGTAATGTCGTTATCTGATTTTGCCTTTAGGGTAATGTTGGCCTCAGAATGAATTAGGAAGTGCTTCCTCTACTTCTTTTTTTCTGAGAGAGATTGTGGAGAATTAGTATGATTTCTTCTTTAAATGTTTGGTGGAATTCACCAGTGACACCAACTGGTCCTGGTACTTTGATTTCGGGGAAGTTATTACTTAGCGATTCAATTTCTTTAGTAAATATAGGCCTACTTAGCTTATCTGTTTCTCCTTGTGTGAGTTTTGGTAGTTTGTGTCTTTCAAGAAATTAGTCATTTACATCATTAGGTTATCAAATTTGTGGACATAGAGTTGTTGAAATTATTCCTTTATTATCCTTTAATGTCCATGGGATCAGTAGCAATGACTTCTCTTCCATAAATTATGTTAGTAATTTATGTCTTCTCTCGTTTTCTTTGTTCGTCTAGGTAGAGGTTTATCAATTTTATTGATCTTTTGAAGAACCAATTTTTGGTTTCGTTAATTTTTCTCTTATCTTTTTCCAGTTGTAATAGCCTGTTTTGCTGTCTCACTTATCTTAGATTATTGATATGCTGTGGTCTCCTTTCATCCATTCTGTATCTTACCTTCTGTAGTCTAGTCAGAGCTGAAAGGACAAACTTGTGACCTCTGGGGTGTGTCCTATTAGTGCTAGGTGGTGGAGGTGTAACTGCCCTTTAGTTTCTTCATTGCTATTTCTTTTTTCATCACTGTTCTCTGTTTAGTGTAGTTTCACAAACAAATCATGTCATAATTTTCTTTGTAGTTATTTTTAAAATATTTCATTGGGTGACCCCTCAGTGTCACTTATTCCTGTGATCCTGGCATTGGTTGATCTGGAGAGAAATACTAGATTAGCTTCTGTTCTTCGAAAACAGAAGATTTTGAATCAATTTTAATGAGGAATCTTAGAAGTTACCTGGTCTGACCTTCTCGCTTTGTAAATGAAGAAATTCTTGCCCAGAGATATAAAAATTTCCAAGATCACCCAATTGGTTATTGGCAGGTGAATTTTGTGATTCCTAGTCCTGTTTTTTCATCTTAATTATTCCTTTATACTTATTATCCCTTGATATTGTATTTCCCCCAACTCTAACAAGTCATTGTTCCTCATTTCCTTTGTGGTAATGTTGTAATTTTAATACATATAAAACATCAAGTTTCTTGGATAAGACAGTGTAAAAAACTCTTATGGGATAATGTAGAGAATTGCCTGAAATAACAAGTAATAAAATAATTTTAAATACTTTGGTGGGTTTAGTTATTAGAACCTAAAATTGAGGCAAGAATAAAAGACACATTTGGTTATTAGAATGTGGGTTTGGAGTATTATTTTGAAAAATATTTTACTAGACCAAATAAGCTTTGAAGAGTTAACAAATTTCTAGCTTAATTTCTACCTTTAACATTAACAAAGATGAATGTGATTCCTTTTAATGAACCAGCACTTACAGTATATAAAGTTTATTGTGGCCGTATGCTTTTGTTTCAGGCAGAACCAAGTTGTATTATTAGACACACTGGAACAAGAGATTTCAAAATTTAAAGAATGTCATTCTATGTTGGATATTAATGCTTTGGTAAGTATGATTTAGTTGACATAGCTTGATGACATCTTGTTTTGGAAATAGGTAGGTTTATCCTCCCAACTTTGGACTTATGTATGTCTGGGATCTTTTCCTCTAATTTTTAAAGTTTAGACTTCGTCTTTAAACAGGAAACCTTGATTTACTTTACTGAAATTTTCATTGTCTTGAATTGTTATATTTCAGGTGTTGAACTTGTGATAAGAAATAGAACTTACTTATGAAAGTCTGGGATAGATCTCGTAATTATTGACTTTTTATAAAAGAGAACTAAAAGTAAGGAACTTTTTGGGGTACTGTTTTTCCCCTTAAGGAAACTGTATATCCTTTTATCAATTACATGACTTTTTAAATTTGCATTTTATTTAATTGTATGGCATTTTCATAATGCCGTAATAAATTAACGATGAAATGGACCCTTTGAAGGTCCTTTACGGCCTCTTTATATCTTTCAATATAAATGACAATAGTTGAATTTTATCAGAAGCTCTGTAGCTTTTTGATGAAAGGAACCGATACTCTTTATTTTAAGAAACAGGAATTAACAAAAAAGGAAGCTAGGGCTACCTTTCTCTTCATCTTGAATGTTACAGATAGCTTGGTTCGCATGATTTTGTGGAATGTTTCCTTTTATAGCAATCAAAAAGAATGTCCATCTTCTCTAGCATTAGGCAGAGGCCTGTGGTAGTAAATGCAAAATCTTCTACTCAGTAGTTCCTCACTTCTTGTGAAAGAGATGGGCAGGGCTACGCTGACCTACTTTTGTCTTTCCTGAGTTCTTGTAGCAAGAGAAAGAATATTTGATGAATGAATGATAAATAAATGAACCAAGCAGATGTAATACTATTGCTTCAGTCTGAAGGAGCAGAAATGAAGTCTCTTCCTCTTTTTCCTTCTCTCAGCCCAAGAGTGGTTTTGATTGTTATTTAGGAACTGAAAATTGGAAGGTTTGGAGAGAAAGAGGGTCTGTAAGCTCTAGAGCTTATCAGACTATGACTTTACATATATCGCTGCCTGAAGGTTGCTCATCTCTCTACTGATATTTCTCTCATTTTTGTTACCTGGTCGTCTTTTTCTGTTATCTTGCTTGCGAATGCGGTGTTTTTTTTCCTTCTCTGCCATCTCTGGCTGAGATGGAAAGTCTGTACTTATCACTCCTTGGGAAGGAAAGTGTCCTTACAGAGATCGTTCTGCTTGATCTGGCTTCAGGAGCCCACAGCCCTCTCAGGCTTTGTAGATACAGCTTGGCTTTTCTTGATGGGCAGACACTTAAACTGTCCTGTGTATTCTTGGCTCCATCTCTCCTTTGTAAAGACAGTAGAGAGTGTTTTACTTTTCTCAGATGAAACTGGTAGTATTTTAGAAAGTCTTACTGAAATTTTAGGATTGTATTACATTTAAAACAAAATGTAATCTCTATACAATATAAATGTCTGTTTTATGTTTAGCAACTTTTTATCAATCTGAACTGAATCAATTGTTTTTCAATCCTACTAATGGTTTAAGTAAAATTTAAATTTTGGAATTAAAATGTGGATATAATTAAGGTTTTTAAAAATTCGCCCATTTTAGGAAGAATGAACTGTAATTTAAACATTGATTTACTTATCCATTTTGATATTTCAGTCTATTTTAACTGGATTTTGCATTTATTTTTCCATGTTAAGTTCACTGAAGCTAAACACTATCATGCCAAGTTGGTGAATATAAGAAAAGACATGCTGATGCTTCATGAAAAGACATCAAAGTTAAAAGTGAGTTGAGAATTCTTTCACATTCTTTGTAAAAGTAGAGATTCGAATGTCCATTTTTCTTTAGTATTCATTTTCTGGCTTCTTATATTTCCATATAAAATAACATACTTAGTTCATAGTACATTGTTTTCTTTTAAAGTATACTTTTTTGAGCCTTCTCTGTGCTTTCTACTAATAGCTAGGCTAGTCAGCTCATATTCTCTGACTATGTCACTGCAATTTTCATTTAATAAGAATTTGGAGTAACAAATATTTTTGTATCAAAGGGACCTTAAATTACCCAGAATGAATTTAAAAGTTACATATGAAATTTATTAATAAGTATTGATTACCTCAACTCAAAGCACTATTACTTTTAAATTAGGTCATAATTTATAAGCCTTGATTGTTCTCTTGGTTTTTGAATTTTTTGACATAGAAAAGAGCACTTAAACTGCAGCAGAAGAGACAAAAAGAAGAGTTGGAAAGGGAGCAGCAACGAGAGAAGGAATTTGAAAGAGAAAAGCAGTTAACTGCCAAACCAGCTAAAAGGACATGAAAAGTTGAATGTGTTTGTGTGTTCTTCCCTTCCCCTGTCCCATAGTCTTTGGATCTAAGATGACCTAAGTGTGGGCTGAAGTTAAGGTAGTGCCTTATATGTATACATTGTGTCTTGTTTTGAAATCCTTTCCCCAGTAATGCTGTCTCTATATCTTCATTTTAGCCATTCAAGAAGATTTTTTTCCCCTAAGTAAAAGACCTACTGTCACTTGGTTTGGTTATTTATATGTAACTTTTCAACTTGTTTTTCTTAATTTGAAAATTTATTATTTTGGCCTTGAATCATTTATAAACTGGTAAATGGTTTGATTATTTTAATAGTCCAGACTCTAAATGGTTAAAAGTTAGTATGGAGTTTTTAGATTTAATTTACTTGGATTTAAAAGTTTTGGTTTTTTATTTTATGAAATGACTTGCCTTTCTGGCAGTACAGTGCTGGTTTTTGGCAGTTGCCTTTTCATTGCTTGATTAAGAAGAAATCTGTTGAATTATGCCATGGAAAAAAGGTGGAATAATCCTTTGTGAAGAATATAGAAAAGTGTGTACACAAGAAATAATAGCATTAACACAAAGGCGAGGGTGAAGAAGATGCCGGATAGATTCCACTAACCACACACGCTTTCTTCATCCTAGTGTTGTTGTTGCTATTTAGTTCTTATGTAGCTTCTGGCTTCATAGTACATTATATTTATTCTTCAAGTTTGGCAGAGGTGGTGGTAGAGCTTCCACACACTCAAATGTGCTTAAATATTTATAATACTTAGTAAGAGTTATCACACACTGAGATACAGTTGTCAAGTTGATAAGATAGTGAGCTCAGCTTTCCAAATGGAAGGTCTAACTGCTATTTCTCTCTGATTTGCTGTGTGGCATTACCTGTGGTTATTTTTTTTCTGTGCTTTTAAAAAGTCCTTAAAGTAAATGATACATACCAGCTACCTATTTTATAGATAATGACAGATTGTGGAATATTAGTGAATAGCTTCTTCACAAAAGAAGCAGCATGATACCTTTAGTGTTTTCTAGATTCTTTCTCCCTAATAAGTAGAAACTTATGCGAGGGAAATATGAAGTTTTGTTGTTTAAAATTGAGAGTGTATTATTCACTGTTTTAGTATTATTTAATATCCAACTTATCTCCAATCTCTATTACATAGAAATTGTACAGAACCTATAAAGATATGTAATTAGAAGGTGTATCTTTTATAATCTGCATTACATTTTGGGTAAGCTGGCCTTACTACCTCTGATCACTTATTGGGCTAATTAATGATGGAGAGGGCATTAGATTTAAATTGAATGATAAGAACTAGTCTGTTTAAAGGTTTAAATTGTTTGTTTGAAAGCCTTTCCTTTCTTTAATGAATGAATTATGATCTCACAATTTACTTGACTTTGACCATATATTTAAGAATATGTATTTTATTTTGGAAGGCTACATATTACTCTTAAATACTAGTTAACACTGCCTAGGGCAGGATTCATTAGGGCTTGCAGGGCAATGTCACCTAAATTACTGAATGTACTCATAACCTGACAAAGGCTGTGCATTGTTTCTCAGAGTGATTTGTGAATTAACTGCAATGGTTGTTTAAATGCTAGTTCCTGGACACCACTCTATCTACTAAAGCAAATCTGTTTGGCTTTTTTTTTTTTTTTTTTAAATTTTCCGCAACTGATTCTGATGCACCTTAGAAGCTGAGAACCGCTGTCTAGTGGTGTAGGTCAGAGGTTCCCAAAGAGGCTGCATATCATTATCGCATGGGAACTTAAAACAAAAGCAGACATTCAGGAAGATTGTTATTTAGTACTTCTGAGGTGGGTCCCATGCAAATTTTAAAGTGCTCCCCAGGTCATTCTGATGCAAGGAACTACTAACACTGGTTCAGACTATCTAGTGATTTATATTTATAAGTAATGAATAGTTTAAAAGCTACTCAGAACTTTTGGGATTAATCTTATAAAATAAATTCTGAACTGCTGCTTTTTATATAAAGTCAGATTTAAGACTAAAATAGATAGGAGGCAGGAAAGATATAGAAAATTCCTATTAATTGAGCTTTTGTGACTTGTATTAAAATAAATCATGTTTATTGAATGAATGGCAAGGCACATATACTTTTAGAATTATATTTAAATTTTGAAGATTTTTTTTCTAAATGTCAAGACTATATATATTAGCATTCACTATTTTTAGGTCAATTGTAAATCAGAAATGGTTACCTTGGTAATTGAAATCTAAAACTTTAGTTGTATTTTAGTAGCACAGAAACATACCTTACTGACTAAACCTGAACATAACCCTTATAATTAGTCTTACTGTATTTTTGCACAAAATAATGAATTTGTACTTGGGTCGAAAAAATATTGCCTTTGATATTTTAGGTGAAAAAAATTGCATTTGTTTTGACACTATATCACATATGTAATGAACTAAAATGATGGGAGTTAATTTTGTATTTACTTGGTAGGAAATATGTAGATATGCTGCTGTGGAATATAACATGGATTGTGTCCTCTGTGAGTGTTTGGGTGGATACAGTTTGTAAACATGCCAGCTATACATCCTTATACATTTGTCTGATTTTGAGCTTGTAAATTGAGGACTACTTTTTACACGTTTAATTAAAAAAATGCCTCCAAGTTATCGAAGTCATCGATCAAGCACTATTGTTTACTTCCCTTTATGGACATTATTTCAAACATTCCACTTTGCTTTCCTTTCCTGTCACCTTCCTCTCAAGGTAGATTGTGTCACAAAATGACTGGTTCTCTGTAGATTGTGTCACAAAATGACTGGTCCACTCATGAAATCTTTTTTCAGAAAAGTGAAAGAAAATATTGTGAAAAGATTCTAGTTGAAATAACCCAAATTCATGAAATCGTTCACTACTTGAGAATACAGATAATAGCCACTACTTTTAGTGGTTTGGTAGAAAGTGCTTCATGAGGATTTCTGCATGTTTAACCTATAAATAACAGAATGTTTGAGGTGAGGTTTGTTATATTTTTTAACCTCAGAGTCCTTGGACTCCCTGGGAGAGGGACTTTTCTAGATGACCTTTGGAGGAGACATGAACTCTCATAAATTCGTCACAGAATTTTGTATGTATCTGTTTCTCAGGATTAGTCTATAGATTTTATTAGATTCATCATATATATAATTTCTTCTAAAGCAGTGATTCATAATGATTAAACCTCTAAATTCACTGTGCACATATTAAAAGTTACTTAGTTTCTAGGTTTTCCTTTTGGATGAAGATAATTCCTATATTGTATATTTGTTCAAATATTTTTGTACAGATTAATCAGATATTTAAGATTTGTTCTGTTGGCTAGCTTATTCATACTGTTTTAGTTCTTTTGCTTGTATTAAGCCAGATGCCTGTGTAGTGCTCAGGTTAGCATTTGGGTGAGACTAGGTTTATTACAGAGCCATTAAGAGTGAAAGAAGTAGTCAAGAGAGACAATTATGACTAGTTTAAAAAGCAGAGAGAGGGAGGGAGAAAAGGAGAGAGATTGGTTGGTTCATTTTAAGCAATTGGTTCACATGATCGTGAGGGCCGACAATTCCGAAATCTTCAGGGAAGGCTGGCAGGCTGGCAGGCTAGAGCCCCAGGGAAGAGTGGATGTTGCAGCTTGAGTTCAAAGGCAGTCTCGAGGCAGAATTCCCTCTTCCTCAGGGGACCTCAGTCTTTTTCTTTTAAGGCTTTCAACTGATTGATTGAGCTCCACCCACATTATGGAGAGTTAGATGGTAATCTTTACTGAAAGTCTACTGATTTAAATGTTAGTCTAATCTAAAAAAATACCTTCACAGAAACACCTAGATTGGTATTTTGACCAAATATCTAGGTACCATGGTCTAGCCAAGTTGCCACATAAAATTAATCATCACAGTTGAGATTAAATTGAACCAAAAAGAGATATACAGATATTAAAAATAACTATAATAAAGAACTGGATTACATAAATGCCAAATAAGGAATACTACCATAATAAGATTAAATTTCTGCAATTCAAACATGGTTTAGGAGCTTGTAATCCTTGGATAATCCAAACCACTGCTTCCATGCTTAATTGCATATTCAATTAGATGAAAAAATAATAATGATAGCCAGTCCCAAGATCTTGGGAATCAAATGACCTCAGAGATGATGAAAGTACTGGACTGTAGAAAAATTGATAGCCTATCTGCCATTTAGATTTTTACCTGCTTTGTCAACTAGGTGCTGTTCGGTTTTAAAAATACAGTAACTTTAAGGAAGGTGCGGACAATTTTAGAGCAGGCTCAACTGGTGAGCACATCTTAGTCTTACAACCTGATAAAGCACAGATGGGACAATGCTGCCATCTTGTGGTACTTTTTGCTCCCCTAGTTCTACAGATTTTAGTATAGTCTCAAATTAGTTTGCTGAAGTTTGACCTAAGCATTTTTAACTACTATAATTTTTAAGGTAAGTCAGTAAATCTTTTTTAAGATTTTCTGTACGGTCTGAACTTTCATTTAAACAGTGAGATATTTGAAAATGATCTGTATGGAACATTTGATAAGATTTTAAACTACATTTTTCGAACTTTTTGAGTCTTAGTTGGATATTGGGCTTGAGGTTTTTAATGTTTTTTTTCCTTCTGCAATCATGTAATCTGTCATCATTAACCGTGTTCAGTCTTGTTCTAAGAAAAATATTATAGGCCGAAGATTTTACTGTGGGCAAAGGCCCTAGGAATTGTGTGTTTTTATTCACCTGCCCCTCCACATTGGGTCTCACCTGGCCCAAGGGCAGCCAACCCATGGTCTAATTGGTAAAAAAAATAGCCTGGTGAGAAAAACTCTGCCTAGATAGGGACTATAAGGACTCTCATTGACTTTGTCAATTTCTGCCTTGGGCATGTGTATTAGAATACTCAGAGAGAATCAGCCCTTCGGTAATTGAAGGAGTTATGACAAGACACAAGAAGCGCACAGAGAACATCTGTGTGTTAAGTGGGGAGGAGCAGGGTTCCATGATCTTCTACTTCCAAAAGGGAAGAACAGTCATCAGGTCCTCAAGATGCCTTAGATCCTGAGTAATTTCCCTGTAGAAGGCTCTGTGAGCTGGAAGCTATTCTTAGGTTCCTATGGGAATTGATTACTGGACCAAGATTCCTATTTTCCACAGGTATTTCACAATACCATCCTCCTACTCTTCATCCCCCCACTTACGAGATAAACTTAACAAATCTCTCTATATACTGCAACTATAAGCTTCTAACATTATTGTCTTTTAGGTTGCTCTAGCATGTTCCATTTTTTCAAAGTGTTTTAATATGCATTATCTAATTTAATAATAAGGATGCTACTTAGGAGTTTATTTATTTCCATGCCTGCTAATCCAAGAATTCAAGGAAGGAAATAACAGTGGCCGGCACCCAGGTGCAGTTCTCCAGCCACATGCCTGTTCTTATTGCTTGCTGTTTTTTTTTCACCTTATTTTGTTCAGTTGCTTAGGCTATTCTCATCTCTGGCTGATTTCTAATCCCAGATATACTTCTGGCTCATTCCTAAATCCAAAATTCGAAGCCCTCACTCAGTTGAGCATCTGTTTTATGCCAGGTGCTTTACACATGTTATTTTATAACAGCAACTTTGGGAGGTTTTCACCATAACATCTTCACCATTTTACAGATAAAGACATTTACAGATGAGGACAGCCGAGACACATTGAGTCTGAGTAACTGCCTAGATCACACAGCTCAAGTGGTGGAGTTAGAATTTCATTCCGGAAAAAACCCGAAGCTATTCCTTATTTGGCATTTATGTAATCCAGTTTTTTCTTATAGATATATTTTATTACAACTTTACCTTAAATTTTTAATAAAACCATACCAATGATAGGGAATTATATGGATACACCATTTCATCTGCCAATTCTCTTAATCCAGTCTGATGAAAGTGGAAGAACAGAAGCGGAGGAGGCATGAGTGTCCCCGTCGGGAGAGAGCCTAGTGAGAAGAATGCACAGAGCTCTTCTTTGATTTTCCTGCAATGCAGTTTTAATTCTAGACTGACCATTAAGCTCCACACCTCTCTGGGAGAAACAAGCAACAGTGGGGCTGGAACTGGGTGAGATGCGGTTCGGGAGCCTTGCCTTGGGATGATGATGGTGCTGGAATAGACAGAAGAGAGGCCACGCTGCTGGGAGAAAGGAGCAACTCCAGAATGACCAGGACATTCCCGTTACGTCTGTGTTGAGACATTTCACCACACCAGCACTTCGATGGTGTCTTGCTGCCTGCATTTCTGGGTCTTCAGCCTATGACTCAGTTCCATCTCTTTTGTACCTTTATGGCTTCGGGGCAAGAGCACAGTGGGATTGAAGCCAGGTTTTCTCACTGGAGAGAGCCCTGAGCAATTCAGTTTCCCTCTAGGGTAAACATGCAGATAGGAGGTGATTCCCAAGACTCTTCCAGCATTAACATTATGAGATACCTTGTACCCCATGCCTCTCCAGGAGCGTTGGCTTATGGGCTGTTTTCACTTCATAATGGCACCAGTCCATCTGCTCAGTGCAGTGGCAACATCCAGGCAGATGCACTCATCTCAGGTGAGATGTTTCTGGCCTTTACCTTACAACCTGGGCCTCAGACAAATTTATTTTCTGTGAAATTACCATCTTAGAATAGGGGAGCAGGGAATAAATTGTTTCTGAATGACGGCAGATGTTCCTTTTCTGTCTGAATTGAAAGTATAATGGCAGAGAGGAGGTGAAGTAAATACGAGTCACCTTGCCCATCTGCTGTCTGCCCTGGAGCCCTTTTATCCTGCTGACTCACCCTCTAGCCAAAGGTGGTGTCATCTTGAGCAGCAGCAACTTGTGCCACTTACAGGTCAGACCTGTTATTAATGATGCAAACTGGGATTTAAAGCAGGCTGTGTCACGCCCATTCTAATTTTTGTTCTGGGCTCCTATCATGGCCATGAGAATGTCTTACACATCTCTTACTATGAGGACTATAACTGACCAAGGGCCCAGTTGTGGTGCTCTGAGGTTTGTCTGCATTCACACTGAAACACACTTTCCTACAGGTTGCTCCTAGCCAATGGTTCACTCCTGAGAGACACGGGACTTCTCTGATGGGTGACTTTGGCTCAAGGACTTTGCATTGGCTTCACTGAAGCTGTGCTCAGCAGCTTCAGGGACTTCTCTCCCAACCTTTCTTCCTTCTCTTCACTCCAGCAGACAGTATAGGAAGTAATAAAGAGGCTGAGGGAAGTGGGCATGCTGGAAGGACTCTATTATGTAAGGCCAAAAGACCCACCACCACAAGATATGTCCTGTGAGAGGGCACACAGGACCAAGTCATTCACCAAGCCATCAAAATGTGCTGGCGAGATGGGCACCAGCATCACGAAAGGCCAGGGATGACGAAAGGGGAGGTGGTTACTAACTGGGCTTGTTAGCATCCTCAGGGATTATAGAGGCCAGAACTCAGGAGGCCATAATTACCTTCCCAAAAGGCAAGGTTGGAGGGCAGTCCATGGGCTTCACCAGTAAGAAGTTGTGGAGGTGGTTAATGGTGTCAGTTTTGCACCTAGGAGCAAAATAGGCAGACAGTTGTTGACAAGGGTGCTCTTTAGCATCCATAATGGGTCAGCAAACTTCACATAAAAGGCTAGATAGTAAATAAAATGTACTATTTTGGACTCTTCATAGGGTTTATTTCTCATCCTCAGAAGTGCATGCATCCTATTGAGACCTGTAACATACTAGCCCCCTCTTTCTCAACCTGTCCAATCAGCTTGATATCAGTGTATTGGATCAGTATTATATTCTCTTGGGGATTTAAGAAGTCCAGCTCTCCCAGGCTATATTATAATAGGAGGTGAGAGATAACATAATCCTGACACAAACTATAAATAAGTGTCTGTTCCACAGAACCTCAGCCAGCACTTCTATCTGGAGGCTTAAGGAATATCAGATCCACAGGTATGGAGTTGCATATAGCAGCACATTCAACCAGGGATCTACTTCAAGTGGAGGAGGTGTGGTAGTGGGTCATGACCCTGGGTTCTTGTGGTTGTGTCATGTACTGTACCACTCAAATTAAGAGCTGGTGAGTGGGAGGGACTTTGTAGTGGTTGGCTCTCTGTCAGTGTCGGTTCCTTAAGATACTTCTTCCCACACCTGCCTTAGTGCCAGCAGCAAGCCCCATCATTCTCAGTCTCTGTTCCTTTGGTACTTTGTGTCATGGTTTCCTATTATTCCCTTTAATAAAGTGATGTGTAATGTGACAAACTGTGTGTCTCAGAAAAAGATAAACCCACTGAGGGCAGGAACTGTCTTCTCCATCTTCTTGTCCCTAGGGTTTAGCACCATATCTTTTAACCAATAAAATTGTGTTGGATTCACCAGACTGGTTCCTAAGTAGGAGTATAAGTACCCAAAATGAGCTAAAACAGGCTGCTTCAAAAGACTTGAAAATCCATTAAATTTATCTCACATTTGATAAGCACTTGGAGGGCTAGTTTTCAATGAAAAACTCAGGAGTTGGGGAGAGTATGAGGATCTAAGGCTTTCCTGACCACTGGAGCAGGTAGCAGTTCTACTAGTTCATCTGTCCCTTTTCTATACATGTTTTGAACACACAGGAATAGTCCATCCAGAAGGGAGCTCTGGGAGGCCATGAAATTATATAGTAGAGATTCTGGGCAGTGAGCATCTCCCTGGAGACCTTGGTGGTACTTTTGAGTCAGAGGAACACCCACAAACATTTATTATTTATTGGGGGAAATACTCATCATAAGAGATTGAGGCCTCCCCCACTTTTTGCTTCATCTCTCGGGAATATCACATCCACTCTCAGGTTTAATTTTGTGTCTAAGGAGCACTTTTTAGTGCAGTACATCTGCCTATACAGTAAATAGCTTTTCCACATATCAGATAACTCCCATCTTTGAGACACTAGATCAAATATTCATACACCAGGCCCAATATTCATACTGTTCTCTTGTCTTAGGGCAGGCATATTGAACTTCTTTCTCTTTGGTACCTAGTATGACACCTGCTTGAACGATAGATAACAACAATAACTATAATACTATAGTTACTTTAGTACTATATTTATTAACTACCATTTATTACCTACCATTTACTGAATACTTATTCTATGCCAGGTATAGTACAATCTCTTTATCTGTATTAACTCATTTAATATTCATAAGGATCCTATGAGGTAAGTACTTATAAAAATACCCATCTTACTGATGCAGTTAACTGAGGCATATTTCTATGTAACAGATGAGAAAATTCTAGTTTTTCTATAGTCTGATAGCAACTTTAGTTATTATCTGGTATGCAGAATGGCTATGAGGAAAATAGCACATATGGGAGGAGTTGGGACTGTCTTTGAAAAATCTGGCATAATACACAGTCATCATGATGTTTGCCCACCCACCTCCAGTTTTGAGACTGCCTAGTTGTCTGGCAAGATGAACACTGGGTGCTGCTCAGTCGCTATAGTAGGGGCATACTAGGCACTCAACCCCAGCACCCCCACAGTCTCACTGCAGCTCCTCAGAAGCTTGCGTCACCTTGGCTGCACTGCTCTCTGAGCTAGGAAGGGTTTGCTGAGGCCAGTGGGTAAGCTGCTTCTCTACCTGCTCATTCATCCAGGGAAGGGAAGAATTTGCTATAGGGGAGAGAGGAGGGTGGTGCTTGCTGATAGGGCAAAACACAGGGTACAATTTAAAGATGCATGCCTGCAGGAACAGCCTCTTCACTGTGTTCTTTCTCTTGCACCTGCCCTTTCCTGGTCTCCACTGTGTCCCTTTCTCTGTTCCATTCCTTATTCCCGCCCATTCCTGTTGCCAGCCCTTCCTGCTCATGAGTCTGCATGCCTTCCCAGAACCCTTCCGGTTTGCTTTTCTTTCTCTAAGATGTTATTGAATTGGAGTGTGTACCTCTTAGTGCCGGCCTCTCCTATCATTGCCTTTTCTCACCCTTTCTTAAATGATGCTTCTCCTAGTTTCCTATCTTCCCAAGCACTCACTTTAACGACTTTGCAAGCCTCTCACATGGGCAGGAACAAAATCTGATTTTGTCAACAGTATATGACCAGGCGGCAGGCATAGGGTTTGCTTGACACACAGTAGGCGGGGATTCAGGGAATATCCATCAAATGAAAGAGCAACTGCATGAGTGAGTGAGTAAACTCTCAACCTCCTTCCTGGCTGTCTGATGTTACAGTCCTTGATCTTCAAAGGAGAAGAAAGGGTCTTAGGTGAGATAATAGAATGAATACATGTAGAAGCCCCCATCATGTGAGATCTGTTCAGCACACATTTCTTACCGAAATCTGATTCCACACCCACCAACTGCAAAGCAGCACATCTCCTGTGGTTCTTTCCGTGCCTGTCGTCTTTCCCTCTAAACTAAGTCTTAACTGGGATGGGGAGGGTGGTGGGACTGGAATGTGGGGTGGGGCATTTTAGAAGTGTGTATGTGTGTATGTGTGGGGGGGCATTTTTGTTTGTTAAGATGTTGGAACATAAACTGTTAACACTTAGAGGGAGCCAGGGATGCCAACATCCTATGTCGTGTGGACAGTGCCATAAAATAAACAATTCTCATGAGTCCTGCATGATTCCTGGTGTTCCCACCTCTTACCCCAACATTCAAGTATGAAAAAAACAAAACAAAAATTTTTTTTTCAGTAAAATAAATTGGGTTCTAGCTCAGATAATTACAAATATGCAATTCGCATGGCTTTAACATACTGACATTTCCAGGAATTCATCTATTGGAAAAACTAAGACAAGATTATTTTGTTTAGCGCTTCTTTACCAGAGTTGTTCCCCATTTCAGAAAATCACGTCACAGAAGCGAAGCTGCAGGTAGAACTGAGTTGCCTAAAGAAGTCTACCATCTGCTTTTGTAGCCATAGTGTTTATAGTGATTTTATCATAGATGCAGTTAGTCCCTCTGATTGAAGATATAAAACATTGATTGTAACAAAATTTTTTTTTAATCATTCAGAAGTCACAAAACGAAAGAAACGTAAATATACTTTCGAGGGCTTTTTTTGGGGAAAAGTTTGTAACACACATCTGAAGTTAATAAGACTTAAAATTTCAGTACGACTTTTGGGACAGCCTGTATTATTAAAAGGGGCCGTTAGATATGATATTGTGGAGAACCACTTACTTCTACTTTTGCATCCACCTAGAATTCTACAGCAGCCAGTTGAAAATGACCAGTCATGAAAGTCGGAGGAAAGTATGGAGGGCAATGGCTGAAAGCCAACTGGCCCTGACTTACCCCTCTGCTTACCAAGGAAAGTCAGTGGGCTTCTCTGAGCTTGGGTTGTCTTATCTGTGAAATGGGTTCGGGAACAGCTATCTCCCTGGGAAGCTGTGGGAAATGGGTGAGAAGCCCAGGACGCCCTGGAGGACTGACAGAAACTAGCCAGGCCTCTATCCACAGCCCCGCCTCCCTTTGCCCTTCCTTGTTACGCAAAGCTGTCGCCACCCGTCGGGTCGAGGAGGGGGAAATGACAGGTGGCGTCCGTGACCTCCGCTGTCGCTCGGCAGGGTGCCCGGCCGCTCTCGGGGTGTGCGGGGAGTAGGGACAAGTCAGCCCCACGGGCAGCGCCGCGGGCCGCCTAGCCCCGCATTTCTGCCCTGTCCTTTGTGCGCTCATAAAGCCGGGTGCGGTCAGCACTTGGCCTTGGTGCCCAGACTGGGGCGCCGCGCGGGGCGGTGGCGGGACCTTTCCGGACTTTTCCTGGGGGGAGCTTCGCTCTCCCCGCCTCCAGTTTCCGCCCGAGGGGGGCCGGGCGGGCGGGAGGGCGGGGCCCCTGCCGAGGCCGGGAGCCCCGGCAGGGAGCCGCAGCTTTTGCTGTGCCAACAACCGTGGCCCGAGGCTCCGCTTGCCGCTGGGTAAGAGGCGTCCGGCGGCCGATCTCGGGCCCTCGGCCAGGGGCGGGGGACGGGTCAGGGACAGAGCGCACCCCTGAGGCTGGTGGTTGGCCCGAGGCTGGTGGTTGGCTCCCGCCGCTGGGACTGCGCGGACCTGTGCCGCGCCTTCCATCCCGCTTCCCACTTTCCTTCCCCACGCGGCACCCGCAGCTCTTTGCTGCCCTTGTCTGGAACCCCTGTCTTGGGACTCTTGCTTCCTTCTCCAAGGGTCGGGCCTCGGGATCGCGGAGAGGTCGAGCTGCGACGGGCGGTTGAAGACCGCAGTATCTGGTCTTAGTGTGTGGGAATTTCTGACGCCTTCCGCTTGTTTACTGTGTCACCCAACACCCATCCTGGGGAGTGGTGGCTCTCAGCCTCGGTGGTCAGAGGTTGACGTTAGCCTGTCTACCCACAGTGGGGACGCATTAATCCACTGACACTAGCGTGGGACAAAGATGTACTGAAGGAGTCAGCTGTGGCTGCGACCAGCCGAGGAGAGCATTTAGAGCACGCGCTGAACAGGAAGAAGTGGAAAGGGAAGAAGGAAGGGAGCCTCTGGTGAAGTTGTGGCTCCTTTTCTTTCCTCTTTATGTCTCTCTTTTAATTATAAAAATCCCAACCTAGCTTCTTGCCCAAAGATACAGTGAACAGACCCTCTGGATCTGTCTGGGCTGCCCATTGCTGTAATGTAGGGTTTTGCCTCATTTTTGTGCCATGTATCCCTTTGACAGTTCTGGGAAGGCTAAGGACCCCTTCTCAGTAAAGAACTTTTAAAGATGTAAAGTTAAAAGCACAGTGTTATAAAGGAAACCAATTCCAAAACACTTGTAAAATATTAAAAGAATTTATGATGTAGTAATAAGTAATATATGTGCCTTTAAAAATAATGTGTTAAATAACAAGATCTACAGTGGATCTAATAGCTACCATAATTTTGAAGTAGTAATGAACATAAACAACATCTCAAGATATAGGCAACACCTGTAATATTAGAAAATATCTGTGATTTCTGTTGGTGAATAGGTACTACTATTACTGCCAGGGTTGTTGTCTACATATATAATTGAACAAAGTGTTAACTCTCAGAAATTCATGAAAATAAACATGTAAAACATATTTTCCATCAAGTTCATGGTCCCCAGGGTAAGATCCTCTGATAGTGGAAAGGGCTCTGTCCAGAAAGTCAGGTGACATAGCTTCTGGTTTTGACACTTCCTTTGACTAGCAGTGTGGCCTTGGCTTTTGAACTTTTTTGTGTGGTCACTTCCTTGAACAGTGGAGATTATCGTGCTTTACCATGTCTATAAAATGCCCCAGCACTGCACCTGGCACAGAGGAGTGAAATAAGTACCATTTATTAGAACTTGTTTGTCTCCCTGAGTGGACTGCATGCTTATGACCATCATCATTGTATCTCCAATACTGGTACATGGAACGTACTCAACAAATATTTTTTGAATGAATAAGTGGCTATATCTAAAAAACCAGAATCTATCAAGGAGACAGCTGGTGGTTTGAGAAATAACTTTAAAACCTGGTATGTGTGTGTGTGTGTTTTTGTTTGATTTTTGTTTGTTTGTTTGTTTTTGTTTTTGTTTTTTTAACTGGCTGAACCAATGTGTAAATAAATACATTTAGAGCTGGAATGCTTGAAATGTCAGTCAGTGCCCATGCGTCTGTGTGTGCAGGTCTGTTTTGCTGGTGTTCGGTCAGAGAAAATGAAAGTAAGGATTTCTTTGTAAAATAGTTTCTTTTCCGTCTTGCTTGTGTCTAGGCTTGTTAATCTGATATACTGTAACAAAGGAAGTATGTTATAGGGAACAGAGACAGACCCATGATGAATCATCTCTGGGCATAGATATACATTTCTCTTTCCTTTTTTCTTTTCCCTGCCCTACCACCCACAACATAGCTCCTCTAACCTTGAAGGAGCAATGAGGGTTAATTGCTAGAAGCTGCTCAGACTAAGCCTGAAGCCAATTGATTGCTTTTTATTTTCCAACCTTAAAAGTCTATGTAATTCAACAAATGTAGATGGTAATAGAAAGGTAGAGAGTAGGTCCATCCATCCATCCCTGTGATCTCCAAAGTGCTGCATTGGGGCAGGAAGATGGGGAGAGAATTTTGTAAAGAGCAGGAAATCTAGAACACACTGGGACTATTTAAGCCTATAATTTTGGGAAGGGCAAATACTGGTGTTATAGACTAAATTCTGTCCCTTCGAAATTCATATGTTGAAGCCCTAACCCCTAGTACCTTAGAATGTGACTGTGTTTGGAGATAGGGCCTTCAAAAGGTAATTAAGATTGAATGAGAATACCTTGAATGGTGGGGCCATAATCCAATTTGACTTGTGTCTTTCTAAGAAGAGGAAGAGACTTGAGGGGCAGGCCTGGTTAGTAACGCTTGTCATTCTTTGCTGCAATAATTTCCAGCTCTGATCAATCTGAGACGTTAGCAGAACAAATATTCCCATTTAAGTACCTGCTTGTGAACCTCCACTTCCATTTCCCCCTCATTTAGAGGATTATAGAGTTTTATAAAAGGAAGAGGCCTTTGAAGACATCCAGTCTAGTCCCTTATCAATTGATGAAGAAAGCATGCCCAAGAAAAGTTAAAGATGAGACCTACCTGGCACTACCTGGTATGTGGACCTGGGTCTCCTGACTCCTAACACATTCTCAGACAAAGCTTCACCAGGACTGAGTACTGCATCATTTAGTTAGACATAGAGAAGACAAAAGCTTGGGCACACCTGTTACCTAGCCTAACCCCCATTCTGTTCCTAACCTTATTAAAGGATTGAGTTTGGCATCTCTTCAATCATTTGCTAACAACAGATGTATAACTTGTAATTAAAGTCTTTTCTCATTGCATTAAGATCTCACACTGAATTTCAAGGAACAATATGACTGATAACTGGCCAGTCCCTGTTTATGAAACCCTACCCTTTAGAGTCTTCTATGTGAGACTCTGAGTGGGAATCCCAGTGCTCCTGAGGCTGATGAGTAATTTTATTGTGATCATTGAATAGATTCAGGAAACAAGGCCTAAGCTGATCCCTGTTGTGTGTCTGAGAGCAAATTAATTCCACATCAAGCCTCTCTCTCCAGTGCGTTGTGTTCTGTGCTCTGGGTATGGGCACACACAAGCATGTGCAGATGTTGAAAGTAAACTTTCAGTGTACCTGACTAGAGGCTAACTGTGAATGGGGAGCTAAATTGTGATAATTTATACAGTGGAACAGAGCGATCAAGCTCCCATTGGATAAAGCAAGCAGAAAAACAAAGCATTTCTCCCCTCCCCCTATATAATTCAGTCAAAACCTTTAACTTTTAGTTGAAATAAACCAGTTGAATGATTTATTACTTTTCTGGAGCTAACCATGCGAGAGTTTTCTTTCTGTAAATATAATTTTTATTTTTTGCTTAGCAAATGTATGGCTTGGTGAAATTGTCAGCCCCTCCCCATTATAAGGCCTTCTGATTGTTAACTGAGTGTAGGCTAGGGACACTGGTAAGAAATTTCTCAGCAGCAAAGGGAGCCACTGTTTCATTGTCAAGTCCTCATTAGTAACTCTTAATCAGTAACTCTTTAAGAAAAATTCCTACAGTTTGCCCCTAAGAGTTAGGGAACTAAAGAACCCCGGTGTGACTTTAAACTCCGCATCATCAGAGAGCTACATATGATTGTTTTTGTTTTCTGGACGATTTTCTCCTGTTCTACTACCAAAGCCTTGCTATACAGCTTACTATTTAAACAAATATTTAACAATGTTTAAACAGCTTCAGAGGTAGAGTTCCAACTTGGTCCTGCAGGATTAAATGAAGATTGCTTAATTTTTTTATTTGTTAACAAACTAGTAATCCAGTTCCTGACCACACATGTGGTAGAGCTGCCATTACTCAAGAGGAGCTGTGCCAAGAGGAAGGGTGCAGCCTGTGCAACCTCTTCGTAGAACACCACTCATCTGATTTTCAGTTCCTTCTCTCTCACCTGCGTTGGACCTTTACTGCGCTTTGAGTAATCCACTTCTGTTACTTACACCTCTTCACTATATCCACCGGAACAAGGTTGTAGTTCACATTCTTCTTTCTTTATCCCCTATCGCTAATTTGTCACAGAAGTTCCTTTGACATGTTTTGTATTCATACCTTCATCTCTGTTCTCATTGTCTAGTCTGAGCCCTCACTGGTGCCAGAATTTCTGAAACAGCCACATAAAAGAGTCTTCATATTCCTTGTCTTTCCTGTTACAAAATAGACAGACACTACTCATTCATCACAGGCTCTGTGGTGCCTACCCCAATGCCCGGCACATAGTAAGCACTCAGAAATGCTGAACTCAACTGAATTGCTCCAATTCATCCTCTCAGCTTTCCCCAGGGGGTCTTTGGAGACAGCAGTTTTGTTAAAATCTGCCATGTACTCTCATCATCTTTAGCAGGTACCACAAAGCGTTCCAGGGCTAAGCAGGTGACATAAATGAGTGACATAGGCCGAGTGGAGTTGAGGTGAACAGGACCCTTGTGCAGGATCTAGATGACTGCTTGGTTCTGGCCGAGTGCTGACGTGTGAGAATGTGAGCCCAGTGTTGTCAGAAAGGCCAACAATCTGGAATTTTTTTGTGTGTGAGATATCCAAATTTTTAATGTTGGGACTAATTCAAAACTTGAGAAAACACTGTGAGCCTAACAAAACATAGTTCTGGTCTGCTCTTGGCCTGCAGGTGGCTGCTTCGTGACCCGTAGATAGGATTGTGATTGTTTAGAATTAAATTCCCAAACCAAAACTTTGCTTACACATGCCTATCCAGTCTAATTTCTCCCTCTTCCCAGTGGACATCTGCCCAAGGCTGCCTTCCTCTTAGACCACAGTGCTCATTCTAGGTGATTCTACTTCCCAAACCTCAAGCTTTAGTGTCCCAAACTAGCCTAGATAGGCCCTTGCCTTGACTGCCCTATTTCTGCCTACGTAATTCCTCTCTTCAGCTCCTGGATGCCAACTTTGACTTTTTCCCTCCCAGGGGCCCTTTCTACCTCTCATCCAACCATCCTCTTTCCCATGCCTCTGTATTATCTGAATCTTTATTTGTATTTCCAGTGCCAGCACTTAGTCAGGCCCTTATCACTCGTCCCTGGACCACTGTGCAAGTCTCCTGACTTCCAGCACTGGTTTCGTCTTTCCAATTTAATTTGCTTCCTGACACTGGATTCATTTTCTCAAAGCTGCTCCCTCTGTTCTATCACTTTTCAAAACCTTGATTTTTCAATATAAAGCTTCAGTGCCTTAGTATGGCCCTTTATAATTGGGCTATGATATTTGTTTCTTGTCTACTCCTGTCAACCTCAGTCAAATCTGGTTGAACTTCCATTGCCCAAATATACTCAGGGCCTTCCCTACTTGTTGGCCAGGATCTCTGGGAAACAGTTTACACACACAAACATGCTATGAAGAAAGAGTTAATGAATAATTATTTACAAATGTTTGGGCAGAGTTAAAGGGAATCAACAAGAGTGGTGAAGCAATTGCTTTGGGACCTGAAGAAGCAAGTAGAGAGAGTGAGTACTGGAACCCCGAGAAAGAGCTGTAGCTGAGGGGAAGGCTACCCCACAGGAGCCAAGGCCTTCAGAATATAGCCATTGCTGAGCTCAGGCTCAGCAGAGCGGGGGTCTGAGGAATACTTATTCTGATCTTATTCTTTTTCCATTCTCTAACCTACTGGTGCCTCCTATTGGTTGAACCCAACTGGAAACCAGAAGACAAGGAAGGCCAACTGATGCCCACCTTGTAGGTCAGCAGTCAAGGCCCAGAGCAGGGCAGAGAAAGCTGGAGAGAGATCTGGAGGGCAGTCACCATCTCTTTGACTAATTTACTTATGCTATTCCCTCCTCCTGGTGTACCCTCCATTTCCACTGTCAAAATGTGGCCAGTCTTTTATCTCCTGCTCTGTTTCACAAAACTTTCATTGACTATTCCTTCTCTTGTCAAAATACCTAAGGTGTTTAACTCACAGTGATTACATTGCACTTTGCTTCAGCTAGTTACATCTAAGTTGGAATATAAACCCAGATTTTTGGAAGCCAACCCCAACTCTCCTTCCACGAATCCAGAGACTATGTAGTTAGGTGCTGGAAATAAAGCCTCTCCTCCGTGCCCCGCCCTCCCCCATTCTTTGTAGTTGTTCCTGAGGAAGTGGCCAGAGAGATCAGTGTTAACACTCTTGGTAGACTACAGAGGTTTCTTCCTGTTACACCAACTGTCTGGACCACCCCACCCCAGGGGATGACAAGAAGGGCCCAGATACTCTACATATGTCAGTGGTGATAGCTGGGACCAGAATCTAGAACCAGAGTCTGAAACCACCAAAAGGTTTCAATCTCTCTGGGAAAATAGATGCATCAAAAATGCCAACAAATAACTGAGTGACTACAAGAAAGTTCCAAGAAGGGCAAATGGGAGCACAACTTGTAGAACCAACCTGGGCTGGATGGACTAGAGAAGCTGCGACTTGGGCTGGACTTTGGGCCGAGGCTAAGACAGGAGGGTATAATACTGGGGGGAGAAGGGACTAATGTGTACTCCATTGCACTAGGATGTAAGCTCTGTCAGCACAAGGATCTGATGTGACACTTTCTCTGTTTTCTTCCCTAGCACCTTGCACAGTGCCTGGCATAGCAAAGGATCTCAGTAATTATTTTAGTCCCTTTGGGCTGCTATATCAAAATACCAGAGACTGGGTAGCTTATGAACAACAGAAATTTATTTCTCACAGTTCTGGAGGCTGGGAAGTCCAAGAACAAGGTGCTAGCATCTTTGGGTAAAGGCCTTCTTCCCAGTTCATAGCCGATACCTTTCTCCTGTATCCTCACGTAGTAGAAAGGGCTCGGGATTTCTCTGAGGCTTCTTTATAAGCCACGCATCCCATTCATGAAGGCTCCACAATCATGACCTAATCACTCCCAAAGGCCCCACCTACTAATGCCATCACCTTTGGGAGTTTGGATTTTAACATTTGAATTTCTGGGAGACACAAACATTCAGACCATAGAATAAATTAATGGATAGATGGATTTATTCAAGACCTTTACATGTCAGATGTGTACACATGAGTGAAGGTGGAACTTAATTCATTCAAGAAAACTAGTGAGTGTGGAGGAAAACAAAACACAAGGCTACGACTCAAGCTAGAAAGAGAAAGGTGCACATATCTAACTACTTTTAACATTCTAATATTTAAATAAGACCATCTAACTTTAAAAAAACCTTCCTCTGAAATTTGGCTCATCTCATTCTTAGCTTATATTATCAGCATCTGGCAAGCTCTTCTCTTCTTAGCACCTAAAGCTAATAGACTGGGAATGAGACCAGGACTGGAGTAGGGAAATGTGTCTATCAGCATGGGTCCTTATATGTGGTAGACAATGAATACTTGTGGAAACATTCTTAGACACAGCAGAATTGTGACCATGCAGATTTCATGTAACCATGCAGATTTCATGTAACCATTCTTTCCATAAGATATACTTAAACATTTAACATAGCAAAATATAATTTAATTTGCATTTGTATAGGAAATTATAAATAAAAATATAGCTTAGCTTATGTTTCCTGATTTTTGGTTCTACATATTTAGTCACTGTATGATTGAGACAAGTTCAATGTAAGTATAAACCTGAATTTTTTGCACATATATTTATATCCTGTAGAAGATTCATTCCTTAAACATCTTTCCGTGCACTTCTGGCTGATGACACTTCCACTTTATCAAGGTTAGAGGATAAAAGAGATGTGAAAACTTTCCTTGGTGGAGAAGCTATCTGAAGTTTCAACAGAGCAGGTGATAGAATGGGACAAAGGAAAGGCGGTTTGGTGCTGTATTCTTTTAGAGTAATTATCGCATTAAAAAAAATCATATGTTATTTGGCTGTAAGAATTTGGCCCACTCGCCCACATAATTATAACATTCTACAGTAATATGTAATTAAATTGCTTTTAAAATGCCACCTGACAGTTCAGTCAATGTGTAAGGAAAAGAGCAGAGCAAAAATTTGTTCAACATGTAAAATCTTCCATCTGAACAATCAGTGAATGCATTTTAATGTCGATGTGTTAAAATGTACCCAGGATTTGTTTTAGGTGTGGTGAGGCCAGCACACTGGCGGACGACTGCCATGAAGGAAGACATTTTTACTCAGACTTCCCTAGGAACATAGAGAGGCATTGGTGTACCATGCAGAGCCACATAGGGAAGTACCCAGGTTGGTCAGGAGGCAGAAAATTTGAGGGGAAAGCTTGGACAAAAACCTCTATGTGGTTTTCATGAGGCAGGGGCCTGACTAGGTTTGAGATTGGCTACTTTGAATAATTTTAGTGGGCCCTGGGGTATAAGGGCTGCCCTCATTGTCTGATGTCTGGCTCTGGGATGTGATTAGGACAGAGGAATATTGCCTTCTGGAGAGTAAAAGCCAGATGGCAGAGGTAGTTCTAATACGGGTTCTGGATTGATGGATTTGCTTATCAAAGATGTGCTCCCAGACAAGTTCACTGTCTTTAGGAGTTAGTTAGTCTTACGAAGGGCAGTTTCATTAGGACTAACAAAGCCCCAAAACGTCAGTCATAAATTACAGAAAATTAAAAATGTGATTAATACAGTAAGACTCACAATGTCTCCAGGAAGGTTTCTTGAAGTGTCTAATCCAGTGTCACTGCTAAGTGCCATGAATATGACTGCATACTTTACTTACAGGAACTCCAAATTGAGATGAGATCATGTTAAGGAATCACAGCATTTATAGGACAATGTTTGGCATTTTCTTGGCACCCAAAGTGGTACTAATTGGTCGCAGTAACAGTTTCTTTCCTGAGGCATTTATAGGACAATGTTTGGCATTTTCTTGGCACTAATTGGCATTTTCTTGGTACTAATTGGTCACAGTAACAGTTTCTTTCCTGAAATGTTTCCAGATTTGAACCTGCTGTTTTATAGCTTAAGTCAGAGGGTTATGATGGTTAATTTTCAGTGTCAACTTGACTGGGCCATAGTGTACCCGGACATTTGGTCAAACAGTATTCTGGGCTTTTCTGGAAGAATCAGAGGCCTGAGTAAAGCAGATCGCCCTCTTCATCCAATCAGTTGAAGGTCTGAATAGAAAAAAGCTGACCCTCCCATGCACAAATAAGGGAGAACCCTTTCTGCCTGACTGATTTGAGCTGGGACATTGGTTTTTCTCCCGCCTTCTCACTTGAACTGAAAGATCAGCTGTTCTTGGGACTTGAGTCTGCTGACTTTTGGACTGAAACTAAACCATTGTCTTGCCCTGGGTTTCCAGCTTGCTGACTGCTGGTCTTGAGACTTGTCAGTCTGCATAATTGTGTGAGTCATTTCCCAGATGTGTCTGAGAGTATAATAGGTCTCCGCTCAGGTTTGAGAAGTTGCTAGAATGACACCCAGAACTCAGGAAAACACTTTACTTATGAACCAGTTTGTCATAGAGGCTGCAACTCAGGAATGGTCAAATGGAAGAAATGCATAGGGCAAGGCATGCGGGGCGGGGTGGTCCAGAGCTTCCATGCCCTCTCCGGGCATTTGATGCCACTCCCTCAGCACATCAATGTATTGTTGACCAGTCTGGAAACTTGCGGAATCTGGTGGTCAAGAGTTTTCACAGAATTCAATCTCTAGCCTACCTTTCCTCCTGAAAGTTCGAACCCTCTAATCACAGATTTGGTCTTTTTGTGATCAGCCCCCATCCTGAAGCTACCTAGGGATCCCACCTTGAGTCATCTCATCAGCACAAAGTCACTTATGGTCAAAAGGGGCTCATTTATTATTATTTGTTATGAGTAACAAATAACTTTTCACTCAGGAAATTCCAAAGTTTTAGGAGCTTTGTGTTAGGAACTGGAGACAAAGACCAAATATATGTAGATACAAAGTGAGATATTAAGAAGCGATTATGTATTATTGCCCTAATTTTTGACATAGTATTATGCTCCACCTTCTCCACAAAGAGTATTAGATTTTGGTTCTAGTTTTTCTGATCTGGAAGTTTAGATGGCTTTATATTGTTAGAATGAGAGTGTTTTTGAGATTTGCAGGTGTTTTGAAACTTGGAACATTTCCTTTAAAATTATTTTGTGTTTTTGAAATTGTTTATACTTTACAAGTGACATTTGACTGCAGAGACCAGGCATTCTGCTTGGTGGCTGTTATTAACGATGTTGGTAAAACTGGTTCAGAAGGACTTTGTGTTTATAAATATTGATTCCAGAAACAGGCCACGGGTACCTGCTGGACTAAAACAGAACTTACCTTCTTGGCCGAATGAGGGAAATATTTACATAAACTCTACCTATTTCAAGAGAAGAACCTGTGGTGTTAGGCTTCAAGGGAACTGGAGGTTAAATAACCTCAGATGGAGTGGCTGGAAACCAGAAATGTAGCCAGGCCTCCTCCTAGGTCTTTATTTTTTAACTCTTTCCATGGGTTAACATGTAGTATCAGGACTGCAAAAAGCCGGTTTCCCTTTTCTGGGAAATGAGTTTTGCTGTGATTGTCATCTTGTGGACACTTAGAAAGGCAAGATGTGATGACTTTCTATTCACCATAAAAATAACTTTTCCTTCCCTATCAAACAGCAACATCCTAATTAGTGATTTCCTCCACTCCTTCATTTAAAAAACCATAAAATCGAGTGATTTTTAAAATTTACAACAGTAGCGTTTGTTAAAGAAAACTTGAGAAAAGCATATACAAAGAAGAAGAAAAGTCATTTATGGTTATATCAGAACATTGCTAATGTTTAGTTGTCATTAGCATGAAAAATGGTTTCTCTTTTCTGGGATGTGTGGAAAAGATATCCTTTTTTTTTCATTTAACATTGTTACATTAGCATTGTTTTGTATTTGGTAAAGATCACGGAGATAGTAGAGTGTAGTGGTTTAAAGTAGAGCCTGATACCAGGGTGCCTTGGGTCAAATCTCAGTGCACCACTTAAGGACCGTGAGAGAGTCACTTGACTGCCCCCTGCCTCTGTTTTATCATCTATAAAATGGGGATGATAATGGCAGCCAACTCACAAGTTAAATGCTTATGTAAAGGACCTAATATATGTTAGTTATTACCATCAAAAGATTTCATCATTACAACGTTAATATATGTACATAGTAGAAATTTCGTAAAATACAGAAAAGAAGAGGCAAAATAATCCATTCTAAAACCCAGAGAAAACCAATCGCCCAATGTTAAAATCTTGCTATCTTTTTTCAGTGCGTTTTCTCTTATGTAGTTGAACTCATATTATATTTCCACTTTGTATACGAATCATAACCTAAGCATTTTATATGCTCTTTGTAAACATAGTTCTGAAATACTTCTGTAGGCCTTTGTATAGCCATTACATAATCATCTTGTGTAACCACATTTTACTTAACCTTTCCCCAAAGTTTTGACATTCAGAGTGCTATCTCTACCTCCACTCCCAGTATTAAATTGAAGTAAATCATAAATTAACCTTTGTTTGAAATAGTCTGGGATCTGAGCTTTCCCTCAATTACTGGTTTGTAGATTGGATCTCATATGGGGCATAATGAGATCCCATCTACAAATCAGTAATTGAGGGTTGACCATATTATGAATGAATATGTGAGATATATCTTTGTAAAGGTTTGTCTTCTTCAGTATTAGAGGTTATTTCCTTAGACCGGAGGCCCAGAAATGGAAATGCAGGGTCGAAGGATGGTCAATGTTGTTTTCGAGAAGGGTCATGCTTATTTTAAATTTGCAGCAACAATGTGTGAACCCGCCCCACTTTCCGTAGGCCCCCAAATCTCTGGGTCGCTTCTCAGATCTGAAATGTTGAGGAAGTCATCAGGGCGCCAAACACTGACAAGTTAATCCTCACTCTGCCTCCTGCTTCCCACTCCCAGTCACTTTTCCCTTCCCCACGGGCCCTTTTCCTTCTCAGCCTTCCCTAATCCCCTCCTGTGGCCTTCCTTTTCTCCTGTTGGTGGGAGGTGAAGGGTGTGGAAATGACATAATGAAATTGTTCCCATTAAGAACGTAGTGACTTGAGCAGCTAGAAGTGTTATCCTCATCTGGGTCTTTGCATTCGAATAAAAGGTTTCTGGAGCAGTGTCAACACGGAGGACTGAGCTTGATGGTGGAATTGGGGACACTGTAACACCAAGGAGGAAGGTATTGTGAGTCTGGGCCCTTCAAGTTATACCAGAAGATAGTATCCAAGATGTAAGGCCTGGTCTGTGGATGGAAGGAAGCAAAGGCCTGTTTCTGAGGAGCCTTCATTTCCTCACTGCCAAAGCACTAACTGCTCAGAGCAGAAACGCCTTTTCCTAAAGGTTAGGCCTGTCTCTTGGTGGAACTATTAAGGAGAGATTGTTTACTGGTTGGTTATAATAAAAGACTGGTCAGCATGTGTAGGTTCTTTACATAACATATAACTTTATGATACCAGGCAGGGCTCCTTTTATGACTTTTTTATCATCTGGTTGAAATTGCCAAAGGTGTGGAGGGCCTTTGTTTGCATGTCTGTAGCCTGTGATTTAATCGAATTTCGGGTTACTGGGCATGCAGAGCCAGGAGGCTGTGAGCGGGGCCGAAGCTCTAAGCCGGGCCGAGGCCCTGATTACCTTGGTTTGAACTCTGATTTGCAGGAGGTGGGTTTCATGCTGGACTACTGCTTCAGTACACGTCTGTCTGTGGACTCAAACAGTTTTGATGGACTCAAAAGCCAAAGAGTTGAGCTGTGCGCCTGAGAAAGGAATGGGTGACAGCTAGATGCAACCACAGGATGCCCTAGAATTTTTGGATAGATAAAGATGGGTACAGGCAAACTATTAGAAATAACTCAAAAGCCTTACCTGGTTCAACGTCCTAGATGTCCTGACAGAAGGAGGAAGGGGAGAAATGGAAAACTTAGCCAGGTGTTAGTTGCACTCTCTGGAGGCTTGGGCCACAGCCAGATGGGAAGGTGGTCCAAAGGGAAGATGGTGGGCACCAGCTGGAGCTGGCCAAATGCCAGTCCCCCTGCCTCCGGAAAGAAAATGTTTTGGTTGCATAGCGGCACCTTCCTTACTCATAGCCTCGTCTATTCTCTTCTAGCCTGATCCAGTGTGAAGATGACTCCCTTGGTCGCCGTGGTGTCCAGCCCCCGTGCCCGGCTCTTTGCCTGCTTCCTCAGGCTGGGTGCTCAGCAGGCTGACTCACTTCAGCTGCACACAGGGGCCGGCCTAGCAGCCAAGAACCACTATGAGGTGCTGGTGCTGGGTGGGGGCAGCGGTGGGATCACCATGGCTTCCCGTATGAAGAGGAGAGTGGGCGCAGAGAATGTGGCCATCATTGAGCCCAGTGAGGTAAGCCGCCCCCTTTGAGTGCGTGTGGGCATGCGTGTGAGTATGTGTGCTAGCGGGGTGGGGTGCGGTGGGGATGACAGTCAGGCATTGGGCTGTCATGTCCTGGCTTAGTGTTTCTCCTTCTGGGCACAAAAAGCAGCAGTCCAAAAGGATTGGAGAAAGTAAAGGGAAGAAGAGAGAGAGGACAAATCTCTTGGCTTTTTATCTTCTTTTCTGTATGAGTTTCTTAAAGCTGCCATAACAAATTACCACAAACCAAGTGGCTTAAAACAATAGATAATTATTCTCGCATCATTCTGGAAGCTAGAAGCCCCAAACCAAGGTGTTAACAGGGGCTAAGCTCCCCCTTAAGGCTGTGGAGAGGAGGGTAATCTGTCCATGCCTTTCTTGTAGCTTCCGGTGGTTGTGCACAGTCCTCGGTGTTCCTTAGCTTGTGGTTGCATTGCTCTGTGTTCTTCTTCACATGGCGTCTTCACCTGACCTTCTTATCAGGACACTAGTCTCTGGATTCAGGACCCACTCTAACCTAGTGTGACCTCATCTTAACTTGAGTGTATCTACAAAGACCCTATTTCCAAATAAGGTCACATTTCCATGTTCCGGGGCTAGGACTGCAGCCTACCTTTTTTGGGAGAGACGATTCAACCCACGAAACCCTCCACTTCCAATGTCATGTCTAGAGGAAAATCAATGGTCATTATACTTTCCTATCTCTTTCCAGTCTGGAGAAAAAGGGTGATGAGTTGAGGGGACAGAGAGGCCTCTGGGAAGGTGTCAGTGGGTTTCAGAAATTTAAGTGCAAAGAATTATAAACAGATTATAAGGCAGAAAAAGGCAGCAGACGCCAGGAGGGAAAACACTTTAAGATTGTCCAAAAGCTTTAGAAAAATATTTAAGATTTTTGGTGTTTTGCCTGTTTTCTAAGGAACCAGGTAGGTACCAGTTGGGAGCTGTATCCTTGGAAGGGAAAAACAAAATGGATTAGGTGCCTGTTTGGTGGGGAGTTTAGGGCGAGGACGGCACATTCCTTTTCAAGAAGTCTCTCCAGTAGCGAATGAGGCTGCCCAGGCTTTGGTGCAATCTCTGACTGGTATGCTGTGATCTGAGAGGAGACTAGAGGGTGTTCTCTGTCACTTCCCTTTTTAAAGTAATTTTAATTCAGAGACATCATTTTAAACGACAGTAATCTGAGAGCTGTGTCGGGTGGCTGTGGGGTTTATAGCTAACCCATGAACAAGGGCTACTCTTTGTAACGAGACAGACTCCTCTGAGGCACTGGGCACAGTTCAGGAGGCCAGAATCACATCTGCCCTGTCTTGTGAAGAAGGGTAGGACAGGAGTCTCTCAAAGGAGCTGCCAGTGGCTCAGGCAGGTGGCTCAGGCAGTTGGCACGTTCCCTCCTGTGTCTGGTTTAGTGATTGCCGGAACTGATGCTTATTCATAGTCAAAAAAAAAAAAAAAATCCGAGCGTGTGTTTTCATTTCTTTTTCTGTTGCAAATGGACTTGAAGTTGTTGCACTCTCAAAACTGGAGACCTCTGCCCCCTGTCCTCTTGGATCACATCCATTAATGGCTGTAGGGAGATTGCAAAGCTGTTCCTCGTGTTCCCTTCACCTCTCTGTGGGCTTTGGCAGTTCTGTCCAGTCAGGCGTTTTGGCAGTATTGAGAGCTCTTGGTCCCTCAGTCCACTCCATGAGTGAACTGGAATTCTCAGAGGCCATTAATCCAATCTGCCCTTTGCCCTGGAGTCAAGAGCTTTCACAACTAACTCAAATCAAGAGTGGACCATCTGAAGCAAGAAAATTCCAGAAAATTGTAGAAGTTTAGGCATATGTTGCATTATGGGGTAGCATTTGGTGCCTATAGGCTTTGGGTGTAAAACCTCTGAGAAAAGAGAAGAAGGGGAACAGGTTGATGGGGCATGTCTGTGTTTTCCACGGGCAGAATTCTTGTGTAGGTGACTGCCCTTCAGAGCTTAATATAATAGGAGACACCAGTGGGAAGAGGGACAGGGAAGACCAGCCTGGAGACTTACTATGTGATGCTCCAAGGGCTTCAGGAAGGAGCAACTGAGAGAGTCTAGCTCATGGACCTTTAGTTATGACCCTTTTAATCAGCCTCAGATTGAAATGAATCCCCAAATACTTTGTTTTTCAGAGACATTTCTACCAGCCAATTTGGACGCTGGTGGGCGCTGGTGCCAAACAGTTGTCCTCGTCTGTTCAACCCACAGCGAGTGTGATTCCATCCGGTGTAGAGTGGATCAAAGCTAGAGTGGTTGAACTGAACCCAGACAAGAGCTGCATCCACACAGACAGCGGCAAGGAGGTAACCCCTGGGGTCCTTTGGTTTTTGCTAATCTGAGGGCTTCTTTGGAATGCACGGCTGTTACCAGACTGGACAACTTCATGGTTGAGAGGGTGATATACATGCATATGCGTGCATGTGTATGTGTTTAATACATGAGACGGGAGGGTGTGTGGTGAATGGAGGAGGGGACAGAAGGAAGGGCTGAGTGATGTTGGGTTAATAAATGAGCAACTAAGACAAGTATTTGTGAACACCCACTCTTTGCCCTATTGCTTGACACAGTATCTTGCACCTGCATGCTTACTGATCAAATACTACTGCTATATGTTAAAATAGCAGGCACCTTCCTCTTTTCCCCTCTGAAATAGCCAGCTTCTCTACCTGACAGCTCAACTCCCAGAGGAAGGGGATGTTGGAAAATATCCATCCCAGTCACACTAGGGAGAGCTGTGCCAGAGTTGGCAGTGGTCCCCAACCTTTTTGGCACCAGGGACAGGTACTCCTATGCAAATCTAATGCCCGATGATCTGAGGTGGAGCTGAGGCGGTGATGTGCTGGGGAGGGGCTGTGAATACAGCTGAAACTTATCTTGCTTGTCCGCTGCTTACCTCCTGCTGTGTGGCCCAGTTCCTAACAGGCCCGTAGACCAGTACAGGTTTGTGGCTGGGGGCGGGGGGTGGGGGCAGGGTTTGGGGACTCCTGTTGTAAGAGACAGGCATGACATTGAGGTTTGTGCCAGGGCTAAGGAGAATTGCTGTTGCTGAAGCTTGAGGCTCTTAATTGCTTAGCACCATTTAGAAGTCTCCTCCCACTGCCACCACCCAGGGATCACAGCTTTTCAGCAACTGTCGCCCCTGTGTTTAAGGGGATGAGAGCAGGATGCTGAGACGACAGGCTCAGAAGCCATCTGCAACGTCATGTCCTCTCCTGTGCTGCTGAGCCCATGGCAGCAGCAGGCAGAGCGGCCATTATGCTGCACCCTGCCTGTTCCAGGCTCCCACGGTTCTTGGGCCCTCAGGGTGTTATTGGTCTTAATATAGTGCTCCCTCTCCCGCTGAATCAGGCACTCTAGCATTTAAACAGAATTGCAGAATTCGAGAGTCGGTGGCAATCTGAAAGATTTTCAAGTCGACCCCTTCCTCTGGGCAGGAGCGCTCCTAACCTTTCCTTGGGTCATGGATTTTTTGAGTACCTGGTAAAAGCCTGTTCTAGAAAAATGCAAATATAGTCCCAACTTTGCATTAATTTTAAGGAGTTCAGAGATTCTGTGTAGCCTCTCCTTAAACACTGATCAAGATTACCTGCCTGTCTCCTGGCTTCTCTTCCCTTCCCCTTTCCACAAATATTTATTAAGCATCTACCGTAAGCTAGGTACAGTTTTAGGCACATAGAAATGAACAAAAACAGACAAAAGTCCTGACTGTCCTGGATTTTATATTCTAGTGGAGGGGGACATACAATAAACAATAGACATAAGTATGTTATATAGTGTGTTAGAAGGTGATGAATAATAATGAAAAATAATAGAGCCAAGTAATTGGGATTGGGACATGTTGAGGTGGGGGGGTTGAATTGAAAGTTAGTTGGTATTTACACATCTCAAGGTCAAGGAGTTCTCTAACATTATCCCTCTTCATTTCTTAGACAGATTATATGAAAGTTCTGCCTTTAATGGGTCAGAATGCACCTTCTCATAACCTTTCCTATTCTTTCTCGGGCTCCCAGGGTGTTTGTTATTGGACTTAATACCTCCTGTCTCGTTCCTTGTTCTTTATGTAGTGTGGAGAGGATGTTTTCTGTTTTCTGTGGAGAAAACCCTCAACTATTTTAAGATGGTTCTCATAGTCTGTGTCAGTCTTCTCATCAGATAGACTTGTCCTCTCATCCCTACTTTTCTCAACTCTTCCTTATATTTCAAGATCTACAGTCCCCCAACCACCCTCTTTACCCTGCTTTAGACATCGTCTAGTTTGTTAGTACCTCCATGAAATAGGTGCCTGGCAGAGTAAGCAACTCTATAGAACAGCCCAGAACAGAGTGGCACCATTCTGCCCCACAACTGGATATAGCCTAAGTTAGCATTTGCCTTTTTAGCAACAAGTTGCCACAGTGCTGATTCATGCTGTGCTTGAGATCAGTTCAAACCTCTGGGTCATTTTTTCACATGATCCACTGTCAAGTTAAGGCTTCCCTTATCCTAAAATAAATAAATAATATTTAATATTTAGTATATATTTAATATATAATAATTGTTTATTTTAATTAAATTAAAACTTTGTTTTATTCCCCCCCGCCACCGCCCCCCCGCCGTCCCCTTTGATGAACTTCCTTATTTCCTTCAGCATCTCTTGGGGAGCAGACTGAATTAAACACAATATCGTTCTCAGTTCACAAAATTGAACTTTGGCATTCATTTCACTTTCCAGTCTGCTGCCAGCTCATGGGGCCAGGAGACTTGTGTCCTATAACCCACATCACCCCTCTGATACAGTTGCCTCCTTGATCAGACCCCTTTACATTACAGGAATAGCTCAGAGCCCTCTGTGATTGTGTTTGTGCTCATCTTAAGGATCGTAAACTTGTCTCATCTCTTAAGAATGAGAGGCACTAATAGGTGTCCTCACTTCTGAGCCCTGCTTAGACTGCTCAGGCTTAGACCCTTAGGGAAGTTGTCTTGATTTAGGGCTGGGGAAGAAGTTGGTAAAAACGGGTGGCACTTTCTTCCAAGATTTTTAAAGCAAAGGTATTCCATAGTCAGCTATCAGAAATCTGCATATTGCATCTCATGGGAGATATCATCTTGGTTGAATAAAGTGGATGCTCAAGAAATGTTGCTATTATTATTTTTAAAAGAATACAAAAAAGGAAAAGGAAATATTTATTGAGTACCCACTATGTGCCAGCATAGTTCTAGACTGCTGACTGAAAGCAAGTTTACAATCTGTGAACCTATGTTGATGCTCTTCTTTATCTAAATTACTAAGAGATATCTATTTAATAGATGGGACTAGAATTTTGAAATGGATGAACATCCTATTTATTAAGTTGTTAGTTTCAGAATTTACCTCCCCCACTCCTTGTATGAAATTAGAATATTTGCCCATATTTAGCCTTCTGGCAAGGTCTGCACTTTTTTCTGCAATTGCAAAAAAGTCATGTCTACGTTTTTGCAATTCTTTAGAGTTTAGATCATCTAGCCTGGAAATTTGAACTCATTCAAAGACTTGAGGCTTTCTTTTCATTCTTTGCCACTTTAGGGTTTATTCTTCCTTAACACTTTTTTTCATGATCTTAAGTTTATCCGTTATTACTAGTCCTAAAAAATAATCAGTGTTATGGCTCTAATAGAACCATCAAGGCACGCACAAACCAAAGGCTTTCCTTGTTGATGGTGTTCATATGTTTTATCTGTATATCATCACCCGCAGACCCCATGCCACCTCTGACTCAACACAGTTCAGTCAGCTGTTTAATGGGCCTGGTACATTTTCCTACAGAACAAGTAATTTCCGGGTACCCACTGTCTATGGATAGGCAAATCATATGGGTGATGATGTATATATTATCTATCCACTTCGATAAATTGTATTTTTCACAAGGAACGGGAATCAATCATCCAACCATTCATCCATCCAACAAATGTTACTGAATTCCTCAGTTTAATTTAGTGGCTATGCTGGATTCTAGGAATATAAAGAATAAGACATAACCTTTATCTTCTAGGCATGTCCAATGTAATGGGGGAGGACCTTGTTGCTATATAACACGACAAGTGCTATAAGCATTATGTACACTGTGCTAAGGGAGCTTCCAGAAGGGGTCAGCGGGGAGGAAGAGAGTCAAAGGAAAGCCTCACTGCAGAAGTGACCATGGAGATGAATCTTCTGGATCCCAGGGCAAGGACTCTTTCAATGACTTGCTCCTCTTGACTCCCTAGTCTGAGCCAAGTTGTCTCGTGTCTTGGAATCCCTTCTCTTCAACTGTGATCTGATCAGCTTATGTGTTCTGCTTCTCTATTTAGTAGAAGAGGGAGACATTCATACCTGTTGCTTCTTTCTGGGCTCCTGACTTTCATCGCAATCATTCTCCATCTCCATTTTTCTAGGCAAGTCTTTTTACTTTCCATCCTTTTTGCTTACACTTTATAGCTTCAACGTGTCTTCCTCATGATCCTAACTAAACCCACATTTCTATCATGATAAATATAGAGCCGTTTGCTCTCAGTATGAATAATCACAATGCTCATATTGAAAGAGGGGACTTAAAATTCCAAACAGATCATTAAATAAAATCAGGCACATTGTATCGCATCCTTTTCAATGACACTCAAAAGAGCAGTTTCTCAGTTATGATACTGATCCATCCATATGACAGATCAGATTTCCTTGGGATTTATACAGTACCTCATAGATTTTAAGGAAAGTCGATTGTTTTTAAGATTAGAAAGTCCTTCTACCATTCCTCAACTTGAAAAGATGTTAACACAAACACTGCACAAAAAGTGTGGACTCTTCGCTGTGGAGTCTTAAGCCCTCAGAAGATGGGCAGGTTATACAATATTTGTGAAGCACTGAGCTGTGGGGCATCAGAGAACAGTGGCCGTGATGGCAAAAACTTGTATGTGAGTCTCTCCCTACTGCTCTGCCCGCCACCCACCCACACAAGTCATTCACATTAAAAAATGGAAACATGATGTTGGCCACACACATTTGGGGCCAGGGTCAGCCCTTGGACTTACATTTTTTGGATCTTGATCTAAAATAGCATTGTTTTGTATTGCAGATCTCCTACAAATATCTTATTATTGCTCTTGGAATCCAGCTGGACTACGAGAAGGTACTGTTTTAAACTTCTTCTGTGTTCACTGACTTATTTATGCCAAGATTAAACTGCATTTAGTGGCTTTATATTCATTTTGACAAGAAAAATTATTAAGAAATTCTCTCCTAGTTTTTCTCAGCAATATTTTTATGTTTTTTTTTTAAAGTTCTCTAAGATTCTGTCAATGATAATATGATATAGCTCTCAGCTTTAATCAGAGTTAAGCATGTCCATGACTTAATGGAAATTCTTGCAAAAGGGCAGCCTTTTCCACACTTATAAGAAAGCTACCTTTCTATATAGGACTGAGTGGGTTGTATTACAGAGTAAATTTTCCTCTGAAAGTAGATTTAGATTATGAATTTTTAAGCAGACTTTAAGGGTTAAATACCAGCAGTTAGTTTATCAGAAGCTAGAAGGAATTCTGGGTTTTGCTATGTAGAAGCTGGTTTTTTGGTACAAAGTGACGGACAAAATAAATACTACCCTAGAAGTTCCTTAGATCTCTTTTTTCAGTGAGCTATGGAGCCAGATGCTGTCTGACAATTGTGAGATTCAAGTTTAGTTTTCTAAAACATCATGGAGTAAGTCAATAATTATGGTTTCCAGAAGTTTGTTGGGGACTCTGGATAAATAGTTGAAGCACATAAAGTATAGTGATAACTAAGTCACAAGCTTCAGTAATGTGATACAGGCAAGGGCCTCATCTGAGTTGGTTTTCAGTAAGGGTTTTTGAAGTATGTTTTTGCATAAAAACTCAGAATTGTGACATGTGGCAGAGGGTGGTGGCAGTGTCCTGGGTGTGTTCTGTGAAGGTTCAAAGAAGCCATGAGTTAGTGTGAAGGTTGGGATGAATTTGAGTCATGGTGCCATGGTCCTGAGTCTCTCATAATATCAAGCTATGGAGTAGACTGTATGGAGAAAGGTGCCAATTACAACATCTGGGAGGTCCATGTCTCTTAAAAGAGCCCCAGAAGTGTTGACTTAGCCAAAATGGTGCATCTCCATGGTACTGTCCACTCGAGAGTCCCAGTGCCATGTGAGGAGGACTGTTTGAAGAGATCAGTGCTGAGAATCCTTAGCAGCTTCTTGCAACAAACCAAGAAACCATAAAATTTAAAAGTAGCTATTATTATGGAGTCTATACTATGTAGCAGGGACCATGCCAGGAATCTAATATTGATTCCTTACAATTACTTGTGAGATAGGTATTTTTATCTCCACTTAAGAGCTGAGGAAACTGAAGCTACTCTGTTACCTCATACTCTTTGATTGCAGACAATAGAAAACTATTCAGATTTTTGTAAATAAAAAGAGGACTTATTTGATGAGTATACCAAGGTGTCTGGATCTCCAGGACAGGAATGTAGTTGAGCCTCCAGAAGGGCTAGATCTCCAGTCTGGGTTCTGTTGGACCTTGGGCAGCCTCTCTCTGCCCGGCTGTTCCTGCTTCTTTCTCCCACCAGCTCCATGGGGTGTACACCAAGCAGTGTCCTGATCACTGGCCTGATCAGTGGGACAGGACAGTCCACAGCGTCCAGCATACAGCCTATTACTGTGCAGCCAAAGTAGGGATCAGATCTCATCTCTTCCTCTGATTCCCCTGCTCTCTCTGCTTTAGAGTTCCCAGAGAAGCACCTTGGATTGGATGAGGCATCAAGAACTGCCCTGTAGACCAGGTCTCACTAAAAGGAGCTTGGTTACTACCTTATGGCACCTTTCCCCTTAACAACAGCTTCTTCAGACTAGAGAGAAACAATGAAGATGATAAGAGATCAGCTATTTTTTTATTGCTTGGATAGTGAGTTTTGCTTTGGGAACCAGGAAGTATGGAAGTCCTGTGGGAAGAGCCCTAGGCAGTGGTCAGGGGCCTCAGTTTCTAGTTCTGTAAGATTCTAGGTAAGTCTCTAAACCCTGTTCTACCTCGGTTTCCTTATGTATGTCTATGAGTGAATAATATTTCCCTCCGAGGAGTACAGTGAATATCCAATATTAGCATAGAGGTGAAACTGCAGAAACATTAAAATGTAAGGTGATTTTATAATAGTAAATTATCATTGTTGAAACTGCTAATATTACAACCACTTAAACTGCAGCAGGAGTTATGATCAATAATCAAAGGAAGAGTTGCACTTACCATTGAGTATTATGGAGGAAACCATAGGACTCTGTTTCTTTGAGACCTGAGGGATAAGTGTCAAGCGACTCTGAAGGTTATGGCCCTATGTTATGGAAGACAGCTTAGGGAGGTTCTGAAGGACCAGCTCATCTTATGACTGTTTTTTTTTTTTTGAGGGTTTCCTGCTCTTTCTAGAAGAACTGGTGCCTGAGTCTCTTAACTTGGTCTCTGCCATCTTTACTGCATTCTGTGAATCTTCAGACATTTAAGACAAGTATCCAGTTAATCTTACTGGCAGAAATACACTAACACTGAGCACTTACTGTGTGCATGTCATTTTTCGAAGCACTTTACACACATGGTCTCATTTACTCCTGCCAACAACCCTACTTTTATCCCCATTTTGCATATTATGAACACAAGCTTCTCAAGCCTCACTGTGCATCACAGTCACCTTGAGGACCTATTAAAACAGATTTCTGGGCTTGTCTCCAAATTCTTGATTCAGTAGGTGTGGGGTGGGGCCTGAGAATGTACATTTTCAGCAAGTTCCCAGGTGGTGCTGGTGTTGCTGGTCTGAAGGCCATGATTTGAGACCCGCTGGCTTAGAGATATTAGGTAATTTACCCTGGGTCACAACACTCATAAGTGGAAAAGCTTGGACTCAAGCCAGGTCTGTGGGGTTCCCAAGTTCGTGTTTGTAATTACCTGCTTTTACTAAGAGTTTTATTTGGTACAACCTGATGAAGGGTAATTTAAGTTTGCTCTTATTGACAGTGTGGCTCTTGGTTCTACCTGTCACTCTTCTTCCCAGTAAGGCAACTGGTTCTCTTAAAAGGAAATATGGCTGATTTTTTCTCCTGACTCTGATGGTGAGAGGAGACATATTCAGATCATGGTCTCAAGGCAGAGGAGTTCCCTTGGTCTGAGCTCAATCTGCAGCTTGGCTGGTGACTCCAGATGTTATAGCATTGATCTTAGCAGATCCCTCACTCACCTGCCTTCTCCATTGTGTGTGAGTACTGGGGGCTAATAATTGTACTGAAATGCTTGTGAGGTTGTAAACACGGCAAAGAGCAAGGACTCTAAAGCCATTTGCACTTTGGTCAAAATGTTTTTCTTCGTGTGCTTTGTTGCAGATTAAAGGCCTACCTGAAGGTTTTGCCCATCCCAAAATAGGGTCTAATTATTCGGTTAGGACAGTAGAGAAGACATGGAAAGCTCTGCAGGACTTCAAGGAGGGAAATGCCATTTTTACGTTCCCAAATACTCCGATAAAGTGTGCTGGAGCCCCACAGAAGATCATGTATTTATCAGAAGCCTATTTCAGGAAGGTATGCTTCCTTTCCAGGGACAGTGACAAAGGATTGGGGGCAGATGGTGCTAATTCAGTGATTGCCAGAATTCTATTTTTATCCATGTCAAAATACCTTTTCTATTTTTAAATTTTATTATATGCATACAAAATTATAATTGAAGTTTATAAAATTGAAAAAAGGAAGAAGTCATAACTCAATTGTTTTAATTTAGCTGCTGTCATCAATTTAACTTGGCCTTCCATTTTTTTCTATGTGTTTTTTTAAACATGGTTATAATCATATTGTACATACAAATTTAAATGTGTTACATGTTAAATAGTTTTTGTAACATATTTTTAATGTATGCATAAAAGTCTACTGGGGAGATATGGTAGAGATTGTTTAAATATTTCCATATGATGAGACAGTTGTTCATTTTTATACATAATAATATCCTCAACTGCTCCCACTCAAGTTCAAGGCTATGAATATTTTCTGGTTCTTGATATACATTTTTAGGAGTAAAATAGGCAAAATGCCAATTCTAAAGGCAAAAAGTTGTTCACATAGAACTTCAAACCTCAGTGGAAAGAGATATTTGGATGGGATCGTCTTCTCAGCATCCCTCAAACATTTTCTGTGTCAGAGCAGGTGTTTGCAGCTCAAGAACACATGGTGTGAAGCAAGAGTAAGCTGCCCTTGCCCTCTTGCCCTTGTGTGGAATGTCACATTTGGTTTACCAAAGCATGGTTTTACCTGAGACAGTGGCAGAATTCAAAGCATCCTGTGGTTCTGTAAAGGGGCAGGTGGGGAGAAGGGGAAGGGAAGATGGGACTGGAGAGGGCTTGAATGTGTGCTTGGAACCTGGCACTGGGAAGGCTTTCACCTGAGTCACATAAACCTCATGGGGCAGGGAATAAGGGAATAGTTCAGTCGTTTCTGGGAAAGGCCGTTCTGGGTCATGAGAATTCCAGGCTGGCACAGCCTTTGGAGGTTCTTACCTATCTAAGTTCTTTCAAATAGTGAGATCCAGATGAGCAAATCCCAAATGGAGCTGAACAAAGGAAAAGAGTAAGAGACCAGCTGTTTCTTCCCTCCTGGGAATTCTCTGCCTAACTCTTTTTTTCTCAGTTCTTGGATGACCTGAGAGAAATTTCTGTTTTAGGTGTTTGGGCAAATACTAGCCTCTTGGAAACATGAACAGTGACTAGAGTGTATGAGCCAAGGGGACATGGGAGCTTTGTCTTGTTTGCTGCTGTCCCCTTAGCACCTAGAGCAGTATCTGGCCAACTGTGGAACCTCAGTAAATAAGTATTGAGTGAATGAACAAATGTATATGTGAATAAGCAATCCAACTCTGTTTTTACCTGGCCTTCAATTGAACAGTGCCCACCTTACCCCCGCTACTCAACTGTGTACTTAGTTATTGTATTATTGACAGAAAATAAGGAGGCAGCGAATTGGTCCACACCTTACCCCACCAGGGTATAGTGATGGGGAAAGCTGGCAAGGTCTCTTTTCAGGTCTCTTTTAATTCTTGTTTAGGTTAAAACAAAAACAAACAAAAAACGTGGCTGGAGTAATGTGTTGGTGTTGGTTGTTTCTATTCTTTCTTTTTTCTTAGACAGGGAAGCGATCTAAGGCCAATATCATTTTCAACACTTCTCTTGGAGTGATTTTTGGGGTTAAGAAGTATGCAGATGCCCTGCAGAAGATCATCAAGGAGAGGAACCTCACTGTTAACTACAAGCAAAACCTCATTGAAGTCCGAGCTGATAAACAAGAGGCTGTTTTTGAGAACCTGGATAAGCCTGGAGAGACCCAAGTGGTTTCGGTGAGTGGCAGGGTTAAGCTGTCAGCTGAACAGTGTCATAGATGCAGGGGACACCGCGGATCCTGCTTCCCTGTCCTCCATCATTGTGTGCTGGGGGAGGCTGGTTACAATGAGCATCTTAGGACAGTGATAGGGGAGAAGGTAGACCAAAATGAGTGGGGAAGAGAAAGAAGTAAGAGGCTATGTCCATGGCAGTCAAGAAGTGTTTATCTATTGGTACCAATTAGATTTTTATCCTGTTTTGTGTCTCTCCTTTTCTTGGCATGGAGTCACTTGACACAGCCAAATATTTTATAACTTCATTTACTGCCTAGAGTTCAGGAAAGTCTTTCTTAAATGCAGGATCTGGCGATTGTCTCAGTTTATGGCATGGGTATCTTTCACTTCTGGAAGAAGCTGTCTTTAAACATCTTTCACCCATGCATAAAAGGAAGCACTTAACACTCCTTGAAAGCTCTGCACCCTATAGGGAAACATCTAGGCTTTGTGTATTGCCTTGGCTTCTACGTGTCTGTTTCTCCTTCAGTGAGTGGGGAAGTACTTTTGGAGAGGTATGCAAAGATTAAGAACAAGATGAAAAGGTGTCTGGAGACGCCTGCATGGAAGAATCATTTGCTTATATCATTCTGGCAAGAACTGTTAGCAATGAGAAAACAGTGCACAGTCATATTTTATTCATTCACCATTTTTAGAGGAATGAAGGGTTCCATAAAAAGCAATTTTGAATTGAACCAAAGACTAATCTTCTAAACATCAAAACTTCACATTTTAAGATTTTTAGCTCATGCTCTTTATGAATCTATTGCACACACCTTAACCGTGGAGTAAATTGGCTATCATTTAAAATGTTACTGATGATTCAAGGTCATAATTTTTAAAAACTTTTATTTGGAAATAATCTCAACTTGGAGAAAGTTGAAAAAAATAAAAATAGTAAATGTATAATATACCAGAAAGCTGTATATAGCCCTTACCTAGATTCACTTAATATAGTTTTATCCCATTTGCTTTATGATTTAATTTCTCTTCCTCTACCTTGCCCATTCCCCAAAGCATTTAAAGGTAAGTTACATACATCATAACTCTTTACCCCTAAATACTTCACTGTAAATTTCCTAAGATATAGGGGTATTCTTGTGCACAACCACAGTACAGCTACCAACTCAGTAAATTTAGTGCAGATATAATATTTTAATCTAACATTTGTATTTAAGAGTTTTTGTTTTTGTTTTTGTTTTTGTTTTTGTTTTGTCAATAGCGTTTATAGTACCTTTTCTCCTCCAGGACAGAACCCAGACTGCAGTCAGGTATTGCATTTCTGTGATGTCTCTTTATCTTTCCTTAATCTGGACTGTTTCCAGAGCCTTTCTTTGTCTCCTATGACACTGGCACTTCAAAATAATACAGTCCCACTCCCACCACTTTTAGTTTTAATAGAATGTTCCGCAATTGGGGTTTGTCTATATTGTGATTCGTTTCAGGCTATGCTTTTTAGACTGAAATGCTGCATAAGCAATGCTGTGTCCTTCTAGGGTAACACATTTGATAGCACACAATGTTCCTCTTCCCCTCACTGATGGTGTTCATTTTGATCACTGTTCAAGATATGGCCCAGTTTCCCCACTGTGTAATTATCCTTTTTCTCCCTTGCTACTAATAAGAAGTCTATGGAGAGACACTTTAAAACCATGCAGACAGACACCTTACTCCTCATTAAAGTTTCCTCCTGGCTTTTGCATCCACTGATGATTTTTGCCTAATCCAATCTCTACTGTGGTGGTTGCAAAATGATGATTTTCCAACATTTTCTCCATGTTTACCAGTAGGCCCTTGGCATTCTGTCAGTAAAAGCCCTCCCTTCTCTCTTAATTAATTCATTATTGGTTTGAACTCATAAATTGTTGTTGTTGTTGTGGTTTTTTTTTTATGCAATGGTTTATAATTCATTATGGTCCCTAATTATTTTGGTGCTCAAATTGCCCCAGATTTGGTCAAGATGTTGCCTATGTCCTTGTGACATGTCCCTGTTGAATTTTGGAGCATGTTCTTGCTTTCTGGTATCACAGGATTTCTAGGCTGATCTAGTATCTAGGTGCCCCAGCTCAGGGTCATAATTCTGAATAGCTCTTATGTACTTATGTTCCAAGGACCTACTGGTGGTTCAAGGCTAGTTATTTCCTTACAGAAGGGTTCTCAGACTGCTCTGCTCTTTGATTTTGTATGTATCCTTTTTGTGGTTTTCCAGTTTTCTTCCTTCCTAGTTGTCAAGAAGTTATAAGTGACATCGGAGGTCCCTCCAGCTTCAGCTCTTTTAAATTACTGCTTGAAATTTTTTATTGGCTGGAAACGGAGATAGCCAAATGTTAAATTTTATGCAAAGTAAAAGTGAATGGGCCATGAGTGAGGAACCAAAGGATACGTTTATGAGCAAAGTGTGTGAGCTTGAGCGCATGAAATTCATTTTGTTGTTTGGTCTTTTTTGCTTAGGTTCTCAGCTGTGTTCTGGATAGTTGAGGTTGCAGATAGGGACATGGATAAATATATGAATATTGCTCTTCTAAGAGGATTGTAAAGAAAGAAGATATTTGTGTCCTTTTTGAATTATAGGATTTAGGGGCAGATTGTCTTTCCAGACCCAATTCCACTCTTGAAATTTATATTTAATTTAAAAAAGTTACAGTTAGCATTGGGTATGTAGTCAATATTATTGTAATAGTTGTGTGTAATGCCAGATGGATGCTAGAGTAATTGGGGGGATCACTTCATGGATTGTATAAATGTCTAACTTTTTAAAATTTAAAATAAAGACAAAAAAATTATAGTTGACATGCAATATTATATTAGTTTCAGGTGTACAACTTAGAGATTAGACATTTATATAACTTATAATCACCCCAATAATTCTAGTACCCATCTGACACCATAGTTATTATAATATTATTGACTATATTCCCTATGCTGTACTTTACATCCCTGTGACTATTTTGTAACTGCCAGTTTGTACTCCCTAATTTTATTTAGCAATTTCAAATTGATTCAAATGTTCACAAAAACATTTCATTAAGGTGAAAACTTTAGCATCGTAAGACAGTCTCGACCTTGTGAGAGTCAGTAGTCTCCGGTTTCCATAAGGAGGCCTATGCCCTCATCGGGGCTTGGCAATCATCAATGGCACTAGGAGTTAGGAAGGTGCCTTGTATTTATTCCTACTCTCAGACAATTATAAGCTTAATTAACCTTAAGGAAGAGAAAGTGCTGCACATGGTTGGTGCTCCTCTAAGGGTAATCTTGGGTGGCTCTTTAGGAGAGTAGGTCCGAGGTTGGGTATGTTATTGAATAAAAAGAATGAAAAAGATGAACTACTAAAAGTGGAAGAGTTGGACATAAACATAAAAACAATTAAATGAGCCATCGAAATTGATCGGGATGGGTCAGTGTACTATTGCCAAGGGTAACCTTGATAAAGATATTCGGGGGGAAAAATTCACCCTGCCCTCTACACTGTTCAGTAAACTCAATACTGAATCAGACCCCTCCTTCTCTAAAGTGCTAGGCCATATTCTTACCACCCTTTATTTTAAGTTGGTGTTTTGACAGCTTCCTTTATTTTGAGAGTTGACCCATATTTGGGAATGGCACTTACAGACCAGCTCCTAACATGACCTTTATGAGTTTCAGGGACTCTGAGCACCTCTTTGCAGTACCAGACTTTACAAGTCAACAGCCAAGAATCAGGGAGAGAGTAACTGAAATACACCATCCCCTTCATTTCAGTTTTAGCAATAGGAAACATCAATAGGTTCTTTCAGAATATTAGTGAAGTTCATAGTGAAGTTCACTCCAATATCTTGGATTCCCCCATGTCAACTCCCAAAGGGCTCACATGGATTCTGTGGAAGGACCATGTCAACCGAGAGATGGTTAGTTATTTTATCACCAGACTCCAAGGAAGCTTGTAATATCTTAGAGAAGGTATGAATCGATATAAGCACTAATCGCTTAGGCTCTGTCTAGCCATAGTACAGTGCATGGGTAAGGGAGACGGGGGGAGAGCTTGTGGGCCAGTAGAAATCCAAACACAAATTTGAATGCTCTCGGTTTTTTTGGTAGTATGAAATGCTTCACGTTACACCACCAATGAGCCCACCAGATGTCCTCAAGACGAGTCCTGTGGCTGATGCTGCTGGATGGGTGGATGTGGATAAAGAAACTCTGCAGCACAAGAGATACCCAAATGTGTTTGGGATTGGGGACTGCACCAACCTTCCTACGTCAAAGACTGCTGCTGCAGTGGGTAAGATAACATGCTATGTATTTTCTCCTTTCAAAATGATGTCACCCCAAGGCACCATCAGAACAGAAACAAAAATTTGGCACAAATAACATTCTATTAATAATGAAGCAACTTTCATGGCCTAAAAATGATTTTGACCTCTCTGACACAGAAGCGAGTTGTGAATGAACCTAATATGTAGAGAAGAGGGTTGTCTGTTGAAGGCTTTGCACCAGACTAGCATTTGCCTTTTCTAGGTCAGATGGGTTGATGTTAGGGGAGGGTGCATTAGAGAGGGGGTACTGCCTTTTCAGCTCTCTGGAATTCTGTTATTTCTTATATTGCCACTCTTGCATCCCTGGCCTTCTTTGCCTTTGATGCAAGGCAGGTTGGCTATTTTTCTTCTGCCTGAAACACCGTAAAGCTAGGGAAGCATTTGTTTCCCCAGAAAACACAAGCAAGTCAATGAATGCTTGCAGACCAGAAAATTGTTCTATTAAGACAAATACGGCGGAGCGTGCCCTGATTGGTACACGATTAAGGCCTAAGCCTGGAAAACCAAACTCTTCATTTCGATGTTATGCACTAGCAGTGATGGGTAGAACTGCCTTTTAGAGTCTGTTCTCTGTGGACAGAAACCATCTTCTCTAGAT
>NW_006442109.1:24846881-24860490 GCF_000325575.1 Pteropus alecto | reverse complement strand
GATGGGCATGGCAGTGTCTTGTGTGAATTATACACCTGTAGCACATGGGTTACTTTTGCTGACAACTTGAACCAAAGAAAGCCTTTCTAGGAAACCAACTGAATGTTTTTTTCATTATTAATAGTAATTTCTCACCAAATTTTATTTCAAAAATCTCAAACCTATGAAAAATTTGAAAGAAACTACAGTGAATACCCATATACTCTTAGGTATTAACCAGTTATTAATATTTTGAGACATTTGTTTTATCACTCTATGTACATTTTTTTTTTTTTGCCGAGTCATTTGGAAATAAGTTTTGACATGATACTTCACCCTCAAATACTTCAACCTGCATTTCCTAAGAAAAAGCGCTTTCTCCTCTATATCCACTAGACTATTATCACATCCAAGAAATTGAATATTTTATTATAAAATCATCTCATATATAAACTGGTTTGAATTTCTCCTGCTTTGAAGAAATGTTCTTTATTGACCCCCACCCCATCCTTTAAGTGCGTGAACCCCACAAGAAGCACATACTACACTGGTTGTCATGTTTCTTTGGTTTCCTTTGATCTAGAACAGCCTGCTGACATTTGTTTTTTCACTTTCATAACATTGGCATTTTTGGAGTCCAGGCCAGTTATCTCGTAGCATATGTCATAATTTAGAATTGTCTAGATTTTTAATTTTTTTTTTTTTTTTTATGGTTAGAATCAGGTTATACATTTTGGCAAGACCCTCCACCTGTGAGACTGTGTGCCTCCCACAGTGTCACCTCAGGAGCCTGTCATGTTAGTTTGTCTCGTCCTTGGTAAAGCTGGATTTTGTCACTGGGTTCTCTCCACTATAAACGTATCTTTTCTCTTTGTGATTTATAGGTAGACTGTGGGACGAGACTTTGAATTTACATTTCTCTTAATGTATGCCTATTGAATTTGTGTGTTGAAAATACTGTGCTGTATGTGAGGCCCAGATTACCCAGCTTTTGGCCTAGTTCAAATAAACACATTTCATTCAGTGTTCCAAATATATAATATTAAATGTGATTAAAGAAAAAGTTCTACGTGAAAAGTCTTGCTCCTAGCCTTGCCTTCCATCTTCTCAGCTTCTGCCCCCGCCACGTAGAGAGCATCTCTGTCGTTTTTACATGCTTTTTTTTTTTTTTTTTACAATCTGTATTTCATTTTATGGTTGTGTTGTTTCCAACCTATTTTTATTTCAAACAGTGCTGCAGTGAATGCTCTTCATTATATGTCATTTCATATGTGCGAAAGTCTGTTTGCTCTTCTCTTAGTGTCTGCATAACAATACTCCTAGCTTTCTCAAAGTGGATCTGCATTTCTTACTAGGTTCCCGCTCCCCACCCCCCAGGCGCCCCCAAGTCCTCTGAGTATTCTTAGCAATGCTTCCACAAATCTGTCCTTGGCTTTACCTGCCACCAGCCAGGTGTCTTACCTCAGTCCAGACCATTGTGCTGTTGAGAGAGAGACCTTGTCTTGCCACGTTGAGTTTGCCTTTCCTGTAGCTCAGCCTCTTCTGCTTCTCTCCGCCCTTAATTACATATTGCACAGTCCAGACCAGTTAACTGAAGGTTTGGGCATAGCAGAAAGGGATTATAATACAGGAAAACAAACAAACAAACCACAATTCACACATGCAAACCTTAAACCTGGACATTGTGGCCGCTTGCTGGGTCTAAAGGACTAGCCCCTCTGCAGATGGCACCCACTGGCCATCTTCTCTCCTTTGCTGTTGGCCTCCATGCTCTGCTGCAGGGGCCTCCTTGAATTTTCTCAGCACAGATTCTAAATTTTTTATGACCCTCAAAGGGGAACAAAGTTTTCCAGAAGGGAACTATGATCTTTAGAGATGATACTTTGCCCACAATGAAGACAGCCATTAATATTTTTAGGTGTTGCAGGAAGTGACACCCGACGGAGGAAATTTGGACGCTCAGACAACTTTGTTAGAGGAAGGAGAGTTTATTAGGCCAGTGGAGCACGTGAGGCAAAAGGCATGAGCTCCTTTCAGTTAGCTTTCTTACAACTTATATACCTCTGCGGTGTTTCATGCAAGGGGCCCGTGATTGCTTTGTCTGAGGGTCTATGTGCACTTCCTAACTCAGGATGGGAGGAGGAGTTTCAAGCGGAGGCTGCAAGGGGGAAGGAATTCCCGGACCACCAGTTCTGTCTATTTACAGATTGTTAGGTGTGGCAAGAGTGTCCAGAAGGCCATTTAAAGATCTATAGGGTGTGGTTACTCTACAACAGCTGAGTGATCATTTCTGTCAAGCCCTTTCCTTTGCATTGTTTGGATGCCTCCTCTCTTATAGGCAGAGTTATTTATTCATTTTTTTGAACCCCCTCATTTCAGTAAAAATTTAATTACTCTTTTGACCTGGGCATCAGCAAACTACAGTCTGCTGGCTAGATGCCGCCTGCTGCCTGGCTAAGAATGGTTTCTACAGATGAACATTTATAATTGATTTGTTGATAGGGAACAACTAACTTTTTCTTATTCAAAAAAAAAAAAAAAAGAAAAAAGAAAAAGAATTCGATTCTACTCATTAGTAGACCTGTATTACCAAAAAAATTGTCATATTTTGAATTTTATTAATAAAACCTTTTTTTCCCAGTATATAATAACTTTGATTTTGCCTCTTTGCCCCTGAGGTCTTAAATTTATTTACAGAAAAAGTTTGCTGACCCCTGATTTTGGGGATTGCAAAATAGACACTTTAATAAGCATTTTACAATATATAGGTAAAGTCTTTCCTCAAAAATAAATCCAGCCTTCCACCTCTAGAGACACAAACTGCTTATATTTTTAAAAGGGCAGTCTTTTTTTTTTTTAATTGTATTTTGCAATTACGGTCGACATTCAATATTTGTTTCAGGTGTACAGCATAGGGATTAGACATTTATATAATTTACAAAGTGATCACCCTGATCACTGTAGTATCCATTTGATGCTATACATAGCAAGTACAATATTACTGACTCTATTCCCTATGGTGTACTTCACATCCCTGTGACTATTTTAATAACTGATAACTTGTACTTCTTAATCCCTTTTACCTTTTTTTGCCATCCCTTTAACCCCCTCTCATCTGGTGACCATCAATTTAAAAGGGAAGTCTTAATTATTCAAAATTGAACACAGCTTGGGATTAGATGATATTAAGGAATTATTTCTAGTATTTTGGGTATAAAAATACTATTATGTTTGTGTTTTAAAAATTCCTTATCTATTGGAAATATACATAGAAATATTTATGAGTGAATTGTAATGCTGTTTGCTCTAAAAATACTCCAGGAAGAAAAGTGACGTGTGATGGGATAGATGAGAGGAACGACAGAGTTTGAAAATTTTCATTATGAAAAAGGCAATCTCCCATTCTTGCCATCAAAAACCAAAACACATTCACTTATCTGTCTGTCTGCCTATATTTCGTCCAACCTCAGATAGGGCAGTTCAATACAGAGGAAAGCTTACTGTTTTGCCTAATTGATATACATGGGGGTACCAATCTAGGCTAGGACACAGACCAAGCTGATACCCACTGAATCTTAGGAGGAGGGGGAGTGCGGATGAGATACGGCCACCCTTATAGTCCTTTTAAATTGCCAGTCCTGTTAGAGAGAGCTGGCTCATTAGTTTCAAAATTATGGACACATCTGTGTGGGATGAACTGAAGAACCCCTTCTGGTAGCCAGAACTTTGAATACTAAGAAGAGTTATATTCCAGTTTTAATCTAGAGGGTTGGGGAATGGACACTTGTTAACTTGTTCACATTAAAGTTATTTGCAAATTAGTTTTCATGGAAAACTAATTAGATGCTTATATTTTTCTGGCTTTTCCATTTTTCTTATAGCTGCCCAGTCAGGAATACTTGACAGGACAATTTCTCTGATTATGAAGAATGAAAAACCAATGAAGAAGGTTCGTAGGAATCACTGTCTCGATTATCTTTCATTCTGTATGAAAACAGTGTTTCTCCCCAATTTTTCCACTTTCTTAATTAGGTTTTCCAATATGGGCACTTCAATTTTTTGCTTTTAGTATTATTTTTTGTTATATAATTTCCATTTTTCACTGTAAAAAACTTAGAATATACAAAAAATTGCAATTGCTCGGAGTCAATAATAAATTTTAAAATGTTAATGTAAACACCATGAAGAAAACTACTTTCTAACTCAGTCTTGCATACAATTTCAGTATGATGGCTACACGTCATGTCCACTGGTGACTGGCTACAACCGTGTGATTCTCGCAGAGTTTGACTACAGCTCTCAGCCCCTGGAAACCTTCCCCTTTGACCAGGGCAAAGAGAGGCTTTCCATGTACCTCATGAAGGCCGACCTGATGCCCTTCCTATACTGGAATATGATGCTGAGGTAAGTGCATCATTGGGGTAGAGGCACACTTTTGGCACATTGCACCCACTTGTTTAGGGCGGTTGTTTCTAGAAGGCCTTCCAGCTTCAGGAGAAATCATGACCCAGAGCAGGACTGGCTAATGGAGTTAACCTTGCTGTGCCATTTCTCGTGGTTGAGTGATGGTAGCCTGTGCAGGATTCTGAAGCCTTAGCCATACTTGGTGGGAGAGAGGCTACCCTGGGTGAGGGAAGGAAGTGGTAAAACATCCACCACCCACAGGGGATGCAGGCTCTTCTCTTCATTATTGGCGGTGGCCAAGTCTTCTGTCTTCCATGTTCTGATTCTCTCTTGCTGCTGGATAAATAATAATCATAGTAAATCACTTTCACATGGTAAGTACTTTTTCATTTGCTACCTTACTTTTGTTTTTATTATGTAACAGGAAAAATAAAACATAGCAATTAAGAGCATAAGCTTTGGAGTCAGACCTGTGTTTGAGCCATGCATCTGCCATTTACTAGCTGTGTGTCCTAGGACAAATTGCCTAAACTCTCTGTGTTTAAGTTTCTTATCTGCAAATGAAAGTAGCATTGCTTACCTTACAGGATGGAGATTAATGAGATAACACATTAAAAGACAACCAAATAGTAGGCATTCAGTAAATACATAGGGTAATAAAAAGGAATAATTTCTTTGATCCAAAAATGATGATTTTTTTTGACCTGTTCAAATCCCTATAAGATAGGCAAGTCAGGATATTTACCATAGTGGTTTTGAACCAGGGCAATTTTTCCCCTCTGGGGACACTTGGCCATATCTGGGTACATATTTGGTTGTCACAGCTGGAGGCGATGCACTGGCATCTAGTGAGCAGAGGTCAGGGATGCTGCTAAACACCCTCTGATGCACAGGACAGTCCCCACAACAAAGAAATATCTGGTCCAAAACATCAGTAGGGCTGAGGTTAAGAAACCCTGACCTATACTTATAAGCAAATGAAAGTAGAGAGGATTGCAGTTTACATGTGGTAGAGGCTTCATACAGGTTTCCTGTACTGAGTCAGCATGTCCAGGCTCACATAGCAAGTCAGTGTCAAAGCCAAGATTCAAAACAGGTTGTTTTAGTAACAGGGTCTTTCTATCTCACTAGACAAATCTTGCTTTATGTGCTGATAAGCTTGCTCTCTAAGCAGTCTGGCTTCCCTTTCAACATCCTGCTGACTGAGAAGTCACTCTTATCTGTTCTGATGCAAAAATATCTTTTCCATGTGATTTCTTACAGGGGTTACTGGGGAGGACCAGCCTTTCTGCGGAAGTTGTTACATCTGGGTATGAGCTGAGGACGGTTCAACCTTTCCCCTCCTTGGATGACTCCTGAACCAAAATCATAGTAATGATTGACTAAGAGCAGCATGAAAAACTCAAAACCTGACCCTGTAAAAAATTTATTGCCAGATGATGGATGATGGTGACTAAATGCTTCTCATTTCAATACCTCTGGACAGCCACTGTGCAGGCTGACCAGAATGAGCTTGATTCTTTGGAAATATTAAAATGAGAGAATAGACTTCTATTTTTTTAATGAAAAGCTTGTCATTGTTTGAGATTCTATGAGGAAATTTCATCTGGGCTTGTAGAATGAAACGTTCCAGCACTTGGTAGGAAAAGATGGTGGTGGTGGGATAGCTTACCTGTTATCTACTGTAAATATTCAGCTGATAGCAGGCAGAATTGCACCAGAGACTGTTTGGATTCACAGAAAACAAGAGTCATTCCAGGGAGAGCATTGCGTGATAACCCCAAGCCTGTGCTGTTTAGAACTCCTCCTGTGGGAGCACAGTGGACTGAAAGCCTAGCTGCAGCCCCTCTGCTGCACCATGTTCGTGCTGAGGCCACACCTTCTCTCCGCCAGTGACTGACATGGGGGGAACTAGTGCTGGCCTGTTTCTGTAGGATGTGGGACTCCTCTACTGGGCAACTCTGGCTCCAGGATTCCCCATCAGTCTAGTTGAAACTTTCTTAGAACTGCATCGAGTCCGAGGTTCTTCTCCAACCCACTGTCCTTCCCCCTCTTTCGTTCCCAGGTGGCCCACCTGTATCATGGTTTGAAAGCCCTCCCTGCCTTTTCCTATTCATTGCCCTCCAGGCTTCACGGACATTTCTAAGACTAAATCTCTTGAAAATCTAAGTCTCTCACGACACGTGCTTCTCAGAGAACTTACAGTGAGGATGGGGTTAGAGGAATTCTGATGTGTGTGGTAAGCATTTGTTTATTTCAGTCCCAATTTTGGCCAAGAAAATTTTGAATAAGTTCACATTGGAAATATTGCAGGAAATAGTACCAGTTTATTTGAATTCAGCAGTGGCTTCAAAATCATTTGTTCCCATTTTATTTGCAGAACTTTACAGTTTCAGTTTAATCTGGTATTTGAAAGCTTTGTACATTCCATATTCATAAATCCACCAAAGGGAATTGCATAGCAGTCTATGCAACACCTTAAATTTTTACAACAGTTTAGAGTTCAAACCCTTTTATGTGTTACCTAGGATTGCCAAGTCTCTCTGCTTTCCTAGAGTTCTCCTGATGACTTTAGAAACTCTGCTCAAGCACTCATTTATTAATTCAACAAATATTTTCTGGACACCTACTACATGCGAAGCACTATTTTTGGCCCAAGAGATGCAGTGATGAACCAGACAGATAAGGGCCCTGCCCACATTTTTGTGGTTCCTGTGATGGTTTCTTCCTCTTTTCCTGGGATGTCAGGGAGCTTGCTGAATGAGGCCTTTGTTCGATTTGAAAAGTAGACTTTCTTCAGTGGCACATGTTCTGGGAAAGGATAGGACACCACCCTAGCAACAGACCCCCCACTTGGTAACAGGAGTGGAAGATATTTTCTGGAGTGACCACGCATTCTGGTTTGTCCGGTAAATTCTTGTTTAACCTCTGTTATCCTGGTATAGCTATTCATAACACCCTATTCTGCAAAATGTCCCATTTGGACAAGAGATCATATGACCACTCTAGTGATCATACTCGTTACTTCTGTCCCCGACCCAGCCCCAGAGTGGGAGAGCAGCGCTACAAAGGTGCTTGTCACTTCTTGCTTTCATGTGGTACGTGTGAAACAAGCAGAGGTGGGATTGTTCTTCCCTGTTTTCTGAATCCTGGCAAAGAAACCCTGCACCTTTACAGAGTTCCTATCTGAGATGGCTGCAGCCAAACTTGTGTCAGGTTGCTCACTCTAGCAGGTGTGTGAATCAGGTGATCTTTTGCCAGATCTGAGAGGTCCTGAGAATAACTAGCCAGGACTCTTTCTGGATGTGAACAAGTGTTGGCAAGGCCAGTTTCTGTGTTTTTACGGAATAAGCTATGATTCTGGGAATGGCTGAGGCTCTCGGCTGAGTCACTGTGAGTGAATTCCCCTGCAGAGTAAACTGGAGCCTCCTGGGTCTGTTTATGATCATGCATTCTGAATAAACCTCCAAGCATCTGGGAATTGCTTCTGGCTTCACATTATGCTGGCCAGAATTTATTGCCAAGGCTGGAGGGAGCAGTAACAGCTATTGGCCAGTACATTCTCTTGGTCTCCAGCTTTCATTCTTCTGAGCTGGGAAAGATCATAAATGTGCTGAATTTCAGAAAAGCTTAGCCTTTGAAACCTATCCCCATAACCACAAATGTGGGATTGGCCAGGGGAGAGGTCTTCCCTTGGGACTACCTCAAGTTTTTAGGATCAGGCAGCAGGAAGAGAGGGCAAGACCAGGATGGGCACAAGGGTAGGTGGTTTCTCCAAGGGTGGTGCCTTGGGGTGGGGTGTGGTTGCCAGTTTCACCCTGCCAAGGGCTCTGACTCGGGCTGATTCCTTCAGAGTCCGGAAGTGATATGGGCTGACACGGCTGACTTGGGAAATCCTTCTTCTGCTCCTGCCCTTTGTCTCTGGAGCTTCTTCCTAGGAATTAAAATTCCTGCCTTGGCGTCAGCCTGCGTGAACTGTGGGTGTAATGAAAACAGCTCGGGTTGCAGCTTATGGATCCCTGGGATATGGGGAGGGAAGCAAGACTTAAGTCAGCAGGGAGAACACAGGGTTTCAGATTTCATAGATTTTGTGAAGAGGTATTAAAAACTTTTAGTGTTTTTTCTTATATCTTAACTTTTGTAGAAAATTTAGAGAACAGGGATAGACAAAAGGAATAATCACTCCAAATCCATCACCTATTTACAGCAACTAACATCGTGGTGTCTTTCTCTATTGACCTAATATTATTACATATAAAGTTCCTTCCATATAAAGTTCACACTGTAAGTACTGTTTTGTGTTTTGATGTGTATGAAGACCCAGTGGTTGGTTATAGAGAGGAGGAAGAGAATGGCGAGTAATTATTCAAGGAGCACACATCATTTGACTTGGCTGAGAAAATCACTGATTAATGTAACGTGTGTCCTGTGACTAGTAGGGTATTGGTATACAGTTGGCACTGGATACTTGTGTAATCCTACAACAACCCTATGAATAGAATTATCAGGGACATGCAATATTATTCTTTTCTGAGGCAGGTGACTTTTGTAATCCAACATTTAAGAGTAGCTCCTCTTACTGTTTAGTGCACTGAATAACTCCAGTCTGATTTTAAAACAAAGTGCCCCCGATTCTTGCCCTGAGACCACAGATGGCGCTTTTTATTCAGGACGGGCTCATTGTGATCATTTCAGGGAGGAAAGGAACAAGAGAAATGCTTTGGATACGATGAGGCTTTCTGTACAGATTGATGAAAAACAGGTCTCTCTGGTTAGGTTAACTGCCAGGCAGATAAGGAGATCGTTTGTCTATATGCTGGAAAAAGTCAAGGTTAATACTTTGTAACAGATAAGTAGAAAGGTCACAAGAGACAGTTGAGAAAGATGGATGGTGAAGTACTGCAGAGTTTTCTCCCTCAGTATTGATTTTTGAAAAGTAACTTCCCTGGGGTAGAGCATGCTGTGAACAACCCTAAATTAAGTCCTGACTTTCCATATTTTCATGTGGTAAAAAAACTCTTGTGATTGCATCCTCAGGTGCACACACTTCAGCGCCACTCACAGGCCCACAGTGAGACAGAGGTGTAGAAAGGCAGGAACTCAGGTGCTGTAATGGCATGAGCTGTGTTCAGATTTTCTTGAGGGACAGCCCGATGGAACACAGGATCTGAAGCCACAGACCTGGATTTAGGTCCCAACTCTCCCACTGACTAGTGCTACATAGCTTCCAACTCAAGCCTTTTAACTACCACTTTCCCACCTGTACGTGGGTAATAACGCCTACTTCACAGAGTCGGTGTAAACATTAGGTGACTTGAGGTATAGCTAACTTTTAAACAGGGTATTGGTATACAGTTTGGCACATAGACTTTTAAGTTGTTAACTCTGGTAGTTGAATGAAGCACTCAGAAATAGAGCTGCTTCTTAGATTAGGAATTCCTGTTTGGGAGAAATGGAGTCATGACAGCGGCCTCCACTGTCCTCGTTCTAGATTCTGTCACAGACACTACCACATCTTCCTGCCTCATTTCAACAGACTTTCAGAGTTGGGAAATTCCCAGTGTTACAGTTACAGCCAAAGTGAAGCAGTGGCTAAGATCTCAGTTCTAGATCCAGCCTGCCTGGCTCTGAATCTCACGTTTGCCTCCCACTGGCTGTGTGACTTAGGGGATTTCGCCAAAACTCTCTGGGCCTCAGCTTTCTTGTATATAAAATGGGGATTATAATAGCATTTACCTTACTTGGTTATTGTGAGGCTTCTGACGTCATGCTCACCAAATAGCAGACACTATTAGTTCTAGGTCTAAGCTATTATTGATTGCCTCAAGTCTATCAACATTCTGCTTCCAAGTCAATTCTGCTTCTTTGTGACATGTAATGAGGGGTCCCACAGAAATAGATGGGCTCCTTTACTGGAGGTGTTCTGTGGGCAGCTGGTCTAACCCAAGGTGTGTGGATTCCGGTTAGTTTAGATCACAGAGACCCTTTGTGTTTAATTTCTCTGGATCTCAATCAACCTCTCTCTTCAGGATATATAAATATATATGGTAGACATATTATTGGATATACCTTTGATTACAGGGGTTCAATGACCGCAAGAATTCATTTCAATTACTTGCGCAAACATTTTTGAGGTATCTAATCTACACAAGGCCCTGGGGATTCAGAGATGAAAGTCCTTGTCCTCAGTGAGCTCTGTTTGATTACTTTTGTGAAGTGCCAGGATAGATGTCTTATCTATATATGCTCATAGCGTTCAGAATATGCCACTGACTTACACCAGGCATTTGGAAAATATTTAGAAGAAGGTAAAGTTTGAGCTGAGTTCCTGTATTAGGACTCATTTGGTTCTGAGTGACAGAAATCCAATCCAGATTAGCCTAAGCTAAAAAGGGGAACTTATTGGCTTACATAACTGGGAAATTCAGATGCCGATTTCAGGCTTGGCTAGATCTAGGAGTCAAATAATCAAGGTGCTATCTTTTCAATTTCTCAATCCTTTTTCTTTGAGTCCATCTCCTATTGCAAACAGACTCTCATTGTGGCCAAGGAAGAGAGTTATGTGCATGTTCTCTTGGTTTGGTTTCCCTAGAGGAGAAAAGGAATTTTGTTTGCTAAATGTCCACAGACCAATTCTGGGGAAAGATTATAATTATCATTTGATAAACAAACAAACGTGATTCCCTAGCTGAATGAGTAAAGGGATTTGTCTTTTATTCAGTGCTGTATTTGTCATATCTAGAACAGTGTGACCTATCTAGAATAGCACATATATTCTAAAACAGCACACAGTAAGTTCTCAATAAATACTTGTTAAAACTGAACTCACCAGCGAAATTTTGGCCATGAGCCCAGTCCATAACTAGGGGCATGGGGTTTGCTGCCAAAACATGGAGGTTGCTAGAAAAGCATTCTGAGCACCCCCAAACTATTAAGACTTCTGTGGTCCTGAAACATGAGCAAGACTTAGAAGCAGAGAAGAGTGGAAGCTTCCCAGACAAAGGGAACAGTGTGTGTAAAATGATGGAGGTGTGAGGATGTGGAAACTAGGTGATTGGTATGGATAGAATATTGGACCATGTAAAAGCAGGGTGGTAGAGGGCTTATGGAAGATCTTGGGCTGTGACCTCTTATGCTGCTTTTTGTTCTTCCAGCTCCACCTCCTGCACCCCATTCTCTGTCCTGGGAGGCTGACTTGCATGGGGAGTGTGAACAGCCTTTCCTACTATCTGGTGTCTGGTTGAGTTTGGCTAATGGAGGTCATTCATTGATAGGAGATGGGAGAGAGGGAGGAGAGTCACATTGGGGTATTAATTCCTCTGACTCCCTCCCTGCAGGCTGTCTTGGCTCTGTGATGAGGTAAGAACAGAAACTGTGAGTAAGAGTTTAGAAACTTTTATAACAATTTGACAGGGAGATTTTATATGTGTTGAATCTCATGCTAAAAAAGTGTATTTTTTTTTGGATTTTATGTGTTTTGTATTTTATGTGTTTTCTCATTTCATTTTTTTCTAATAGTTAATTTTAAATTCTATTTTACAAAAGTACTAGTCTGAGAAGAATTGATTAAAAAATCAAAACAGAACAAAAACAAAACCCCCAAACCTGGCTCTTTGGCACAGCTGGATGGAGAAGCCCTAAACGTCACAACTCTTTCCTTGGGCTCTGGTAACTGCTCCCTGCTCCCATCCTGATGGGCCTAGGGATAGAAACAGTATAGCTATGGACCCTGAATGACTGTACTGTGCCTGTGGTTCCCCTAACCTTTGTAATTGGCCCCCTTAAATGATCCTTACTTGACCATCTCATCTGCTTCCTGTTGAGACCCTGCCTAACATGAGGTAACGTAGAAGGGATGCAGAGCCATTAAAAGATTTTACAGGGGAATGACAGGAGATTGTAGCAGTGCGAGTGAGGTACAAATTGAGAAGACTCCAAATGGAATAACCAAGGACAGGGCCCACTAGCTTCAGCAATAGATGATGAGGGCTTGAATTAAGACAGTTTTGCTAAGAGAGAAGAGGGGAAAAGTTCATGGATATTTAAGATATTGTATAAGTCAGGAAGAAAGAAACCACCATATAAATAGTTCAAGCAGAATGGAATTAAATATTGCAGAGGTCCGTAAACTATGCTTTGTGAGCCAAATCCAGACCACTGCCTATTTTTATAAATAAAGTTTTATTGGAACACAGCCATGCTCCTCTGTTTATGTATGGTTTAGGACTGCTTTTGCACAACAATGGCAGAGTTAAACAGTTGTGACAGAGAGTGCATGTGGCCCTCAAAGCCCCAAATACTTACTATTTGGCCCTTTACAGAAAAAATAGGCCAACTGGGATATTGGGAAGTAGGCACGTACAAAACTCTAGGAATGGCTGGGGGAACAAACATCAAGGAAAACTACTGCACTTTTTAGGAGATCAGGAAGCTGCAGAAATCTCAGGAATACTGGCCTCATTGATCTCAGCTGTTTGCCACATCAAAGCAGGTGATTGCCTGCAAGCCTATCTGAGTCTCAGGTCCACAGACATATGCGCCCACCATTGCCAGAGGGGAAAGGGCTTCTCGTCTGACTTTCAATCTGGTACAAGTGCCCCTCCCTGACTGGCAGCCTCTAAATGCAACTGCTTGTCTTTGCCCAGCTTTCCTCCTTGATACAGAGGTGGGTGTAGAAGGGACAAGGATACATAAGCCCATGGCTTTGGGGAGACTAGTAAGGAGTGAGGGATATGGAGGTTGGGACAATTTCCAGGCTTGGGTGACTGTGGTAGATGATAGTGCCACCTGTGGCGAGGGAGAGGAGCAGAAGAGAAGATTCTGGACAGGAAGAAAAGCACTACCAGGAGCTTAGATTCCCAAACCTCTACCATCTGTAGAGTCACAGCCATCTGCTTGAATGGGTTTTTACTCAGACTCCTTCACTTTGGTGATATTTGTGGAGTAAAGCCATAAAGTACTTTTGATATAAAAAATATTGGTATTTCAAGCCTAGGATTAACAGATCTTTCCATGGCTGATGGATGTCCAGTTTTCAAGCTAAGATGGTTATAAATCTTCCTTTTGGTAGGTTTAAAGGAGAACTTCTGGGGATGAGGAGCACGGCATAGGGAATGCAGTTAGCATTAATGTAGTGGGTAGGTGGACAGCCAGAGGAGAAAAAGAGCAATTAGGGGGATCATTTTATAAATTACATAATGTCTAACCAATGTGCTGTATACTTGAA
>NW_006442109.1:24838227-24846766 GCF_000325575.1 Pteropus alecto | reverse complement strand
ATATATCATATAATATATAAATATATGTATAATAAATATATATAATATATATATATTTTTAAAAGGAGGCCTTCCAGAAATTGGAAAGCATTGGCAATCTCCTTGGCCCACTTGTCCTGTTGGCACATGTAGTCCTGTGAATGGCAGACAGGCCTGAGGCAAAACAATGAAGTGAGAAGAGCGACTGGAGGGAGAAGTGGTGGGAAGCAAAGGTGTAGAGGAGAGAAAGGGGCGCACCTGGGGGTGGGCCTCATTAAAAAAGTGAGAGGTCACCTAATCCCCGTATGGGGGCAATGGGAGGATATGGGGCTTCGGTACAACTGCTGACCAGCCCTAGGCCTCTGCCCCCACCTTGTTGACCATCTCAGGGCCTTTCCTCCCAGAGTAGGTGCCCTACTGTTGACTGGGCACCATACTCTGAAATTTAACAAGATTGTGGCAGAAAGCTCTCCCTTACCCTACTTCTTCCTTATCTGAGCTAATGGAGGCAGTGAGACTCAAGGACGTCAACTGTGTGACTTTTCACTCTAGCAAAGTTGATTTTACTAGCTCACTTCTTCCAAATTCATAATAGTCTAGCTTGTAAATCCATCTATACATCCTACTACTCCACTTTATATTGGACCAATTAGTGGTTGTCTTCTAAATGAGGAACACCTTCTAATGGTTTTTATTTTTCTATTTATTTATTTATTTATTTAATTAATGTTTTAAAATTAAGTTTATTGGCGTGACATTGGTTAATACAATTATATAATTTTCAGGTGTGCCTTCTAATGGTTTTTATGTGCAAATGCAATACTATAGATGCTTAAACATCAATAAGTGTAAAAACCATAGTAATTTGAGTGGTGTGGTTAAGTTGAAACTTTTCTAGAATCCAACTCATAAATCTAGAAAAGGATTGTTATTTGTGACAAGGAACTATGTGTTCATTGTCATAAGGCCTGAAAGATTTTCAAGATCACATAACCCATGAGAAGCAGAAGTGAGATTTGGACCTCAGTCTGTTCTCACTGTGTCCTGGAGAAATTGTAGATATCAGGATTACCTTGGAAGGCTTCTTGTAGTTCAGTGCTATTATATTTCTGATTTGGAGTAAAAGCAAAAGGAGAATTGTATTAGTTCAAATTCTCTCATTTTCCAAGTAGCAAAAAAGCAATTTATAGACTTATATCTAGAAGTCAGGGAAGAAGATCAGGTATGGCTGGATCCAGAGGTTCAATCTCTTCCGCTCTTGTTCTTGCTCTGCCTTTCATCATGTTGGTTTCTTCCTCGGGTACACCACTTCACACACTGGCAAAGTGGCCCCAGGCAGGATCAGGCTTACTTGGTCCTTAGAGCCCACAGTCCCTCTTTTCTGATTGTTAAAATGGTAAAAACCTGGCAAGATTTGGTGATTCAAGCTGGCTTTGTGACTTTTCTTGAACCAGTCATGTGCCCAGTCTTGGAGGGGAGGATTGGGTCAGCCCTGTGTGAGCCATACAGAGAATTTGGGTGGGAATGGTGGTGGTGGTGGGGTGATTGTCAAAAATCTGAAAACTACAAGGATAAGAAGGTGGATACCTACTGTCTTCTCTATTTTCAACGTTGATGTATTTATTCATTCATTCTACGAATATATATTCAAGGGGCCTGGGTGGCTGCTGAGGGCCCTCAGGTAAGTAAGATGGGTTCTTGCTTTTGAGGAGCTTGGTGTCTCAAGCAGCCTGAGTTCTCAGGGAAGGTCTCTTTGGATACTTGCAAAGCATCCTCCTGACTAGGAAGGGGAATTGCAGCTCCTCTAGGATGTCTGTTGATACGAGGGATTCCTGCCAGTACCTGCCAACAAGGGTCCTTTCAGCTTTATAGGGCCACTCAGTCGTACCTCGACAGAACCAGTGATGCATTGGCTGGAGAGAGCGCACGGGAAAGAAGAGAGCGCGCCAGGCTGGGTCCTGGAGGCCGGGCTGTGAGCGCCCCCTGCGGGAGAGCTGGAGCGGCTGCGTGCAGCGGAAACCGGCCGAGTCTCGCTGAGTTCCTCTCCTTCCTCATCGTTTACAAATCCGGCCTAGAAGGGCTTGGTTTGAAGTGACGCCAAGCTGTGTGTTACCACCTGTGCCTTATTAACCAACAGCACGGTAAGCGTGGAGTAAAGTTGCTCAAACTCCGCGTGGCAGGGAGACTGGCCACCCCCAGCCGCTTTCCCCTCCAGCCCACATCGCCCAGGGACGGCTCTGCGCTCTTTTGCCTTACCAGTTTCTGCGCAGGTGAGTCGGCTCAGCCATAATCATAACCGAAATAATATTAATTGCTACAATTTTGAGTGCTTTAAGGAAAACACCGGCTAGGCGCTTTGGATCCAATTTCTTATTTAATCTTCAGGATGATCTGTGGGGGGGCATTTACAGGGGACCGAGACTTAGAAGGAACTTGCACAGCTAAGTGACAAAGTCAGGCCAGAGTCACAAGAGGGCGCGCCTTCCTTTTTCTATATTGTCGGTTGGGTCTCGCTTTTCCTGGGGGAAACTAACATTATATTTAATAAATGTAAAAAGCCATATAAACACCATATGTATGTATATGTGTGTGTGTGTGTATGTATGTGTGTGTGTGTGTATAAAATGGATCATGACCAACATGCGTTTATCTCAGAAATATAGGTTGAGACATGGACAGCATTGAGAATATGGGCTGTAGGTAGGATGAGCATACTTCTGAAACTGGAATTATGCTACATCTGGTCTGACAGTAGGCAGAAGTTTTGAATTTAAGAGTCTAGTATGATCTGGGATGTTAGTCATCAATACCATATGGGCTGAAACTAAATCTGTGAGAGGCCTTTGTGAGTTATGGCTGGCAAGCCACATGATGTGTGTATGCATACAAACTTGCACAGTTACCTAGAGCTTCCTCTCAGGTTAGTCCTGGATTCTCCCTTGCTTTAACACTAAAGTCTAGAGCAGCTGCTTTCCTCTGCCTGAGATAACCCAAAGGCTCCAATCTTCCTCTTTCTCCATTTTGCTCTCCCAGTTTTCCCTCGTTCCCAACTCTTGGTCTGGCTAAGGGTTCCACACGTCTACATTCTACTTATTCTTTATTTTACTTATTATTATTATTATTATTTATGCCTACAGCACCTGATCTTCCTAGGTGGCCTCCCATCCAAGTACTAACTAGGCCTGACCCTGCTTAGCTTCTGAGATCAGACGGGATTGGGCTTGTTCAGGGTGGCATGACCATAGACCATGGACTGCGGCTCCACTGGGGTGCGAACTCAGAATCTTCTGCGTGTAAAGCAGACGTGCTAACCACTACACTATAGAACCATATCCTCTACTTATTCTTTACAAAGTAGAATATTGGTATTGGAATGGGCTATTTCCGATTGCCCTATTTCAACAGGCCGCTTTTGGTTATAAGTAACCGCTCTATTGAATTATCCATTGATTTAAAATGGTAGTTTTTAAACCTTCATTAAGGAAGTTGTGTCTACTGATCCCCCCCGCCTTTAGGCTTCCTGAGGGCCAAGTTCCTGTCTACTTCATGCATTGGAGCCTTACTATGTAACTGTGTTGGGTCTAGATACTGAGTAACTGCATATCTATGGTTCCCAAAGCTGATGGGACAAAAACAGCCTTTGCCTGAAGATTCTGTCTAGAGTAGTTTGGGCCAACGCCTGGCAATCTGCGTTACATGCACAGGTGGCCTCCATTCCCATGGCATATACCGCTGCTGCACTGATGCCTCCCCCAGCTCATATCATGGCTTCACGGAGTGGGTTCTCTATGACACTGGAGAAGAGCTTGGGTCTGCTGGCAGGGATTGAAAATGGACTGCTGCCCCACTCAGAAGTGGTATTAAGGACTGTGGTAGGGGAAATCCTTTCAATGGGCAAAGCTGTGAGCAGTGCTCTTGCTTGTTCATTTTGTATGGAGGGAGAGGTGGCCTGAGGTAGTTTACATGGATTCCTGGGCAGTGGTGAATAATTTGGTTAGGAGTAGGAATGGAGTATATGAGACTAGGAGTCTGAGGAAGAGGCATGTGACTGAACCTGTGGGAGTGGGCACAACGCACATAGATTTTTGCGTTGACCATCAATACCCAGCAAAGGGTCACTCAACAATGAGGCAGAAAAGGTGACTTGTCTGGTAGATGTCTGTCAGCCTCTACCATGATGGCCCCAGTGCTCACACAATGGGCCCGTGGGTGGAGGAGCTACAGTAACAGGGATGGAGGCTCTGCATGGGTCTCATCTGACGAAAGCTGGTCCAGTTACTGTCACTGCTGAATATCCAAAGCGTTGGTGGCAGAGACCAAAGATGAGGTGATGGTATGGACCACTTCTCAAGGAGTCCACCTTGATATTTGTTGGTAAGTGGATTCCATCTGGCCGCTTTCACCCTACAGGGGACATCCTTTTTAGAATTGATCCTACCAGATGTCCATTTGCCTTTCTTGTGCATCTGCTAGTATCATGCAAGGGTTCAGAGTGCCTGCTTACTGACACGGGATCCCCCATAACAGCTTTTCAAACCAGAAGTTTCATTTATAGTGAAGGAAATGTTATAATGGGCATATGAGCAAAGAATCCTCTGGGCCTACCATATGTGACATCACCTGGTGTCTGACAGAAGGTTGGAATGGCCTATGGGGCCTTTTACCCCTCAGCTAGAATCAGCTCTGGATGCTGATAGGAGGCCAGAGGCCAGATGAGTAGGAGCGGGGGTCTGGGAGGGTGTATTCCATGACATGCTAGGAGCAGAGGCAATGGGAAAGAGCTTATGGGGGCAGAAGAGGGTGCCAAACGACTAAACAAAACTTAGAAACAGGTCTCTAGATCCTTTCTCTGGCGGTTCTGACCAGTGAATCTGAGGGAAGACTTGGGAATCTGACCAGTGAATCTGAGGGAAGATTTGGGAATCTTTTTTTTTTTAAAAGCTATGAGGTAAATTCATTGTTCTCTTAGGTTTGGGAACCACCTGGGGGAGGAGGATGGAACATAGAGCAGAAAGAGGCAGGTATGAGTCAGCCCCACTGCTTGCCCAAGGTGACCCACCTTCTTCAGCTACTGGCTTACTTGTGTATACACTTTTCCCATGTATGGTATGTAATCAGACATCAAATGGGATAATAGTATGTAAACTGTTATTAAATGAGTTAATATACATAAAAGGCATGTAAAACAGTGCCTAATAAGCACAAGAATGTTATGAAAGCATCAGCTATTTTAATGTAACTTATTGTTATTATTAACAAAGTTTAATAATAGGGAGAAAGGGGAAAAAAAGTAAAAGAAAAAATAAAAAATTTAAATCATTTCTTCAATTAAAAAAACAAAAAATGCAAAGAAAAAAAAAGTTTGGGGCATAGAAAAGGGACTGAAGAGGGTTAAAGACATACTTGAATTCTTCCTGTTCATTGGCTCTTCAGGAAGCCAGCAGTGGGGGCCAGGACTGCCAATTTCTTTCCTTTTCTTTCCTCTCATTTTCATTTGGAAATATTTTCAAGCTTATAAAAAGCTGCAAACAAAAATAGTACAAGCAGCACTTTATAACCTTTACTAAGATTTATCTAATGGGACATTTTACTCACATTTACTTTATCATTTGTATTCTTTATCTTCCTTCCTCTCTCTAAATATATGAAATATGTTTAAGTACATATTTACATACACATATATACATTAATATGCATGCATTCATATAAATATATTTAAACATACTATCTATGTGTGTGTATACATTTTTTCCCCTGAGTAATTTAAGAGTAAGTTATATGCATCATAGTCTTTAACTCTAAATTCTACATTATACTAAACACTAAACTGCAATAGTAGGTCTACTAAATACTACAATAAGGATATTCTTTTATATAACCACAGTATAGTTATCAACCTCACATGTTTACACTGATATTTTGTCTAATATACTGTCCATATCCAAATTTTATCAGTTGACCTAATGATGTCCTTTTTACAGAGTCAGGTATTGCATTTAGTTGTCATATCTCTATAGCTTTCTTTCATGTAGAACATTTCTGCGGCCTTTCTTTGTCTTTTGTAACATTGACTTTTTTTTTTTACGTTTAACATTGACTGTTTTTTTTATGTTTATCGAGATATAATTGACATATAACATTGTGTAAGTTTAAGGAGACAGTGTTGATTTGATATACTTATATTGTAATATGATTACTATCAGTAGCATTAGCTAACATCTCCATCAAGTCACATAATAAATACCATTTCTTTTTTTGTGGTGAGAACAAATCTGCTCTTAGCAAGTTTCAAGTATGTAGTATAATATTAATAACTATAATCATAATGCTGTATATCATGTTCCTAGGACCTATTCATCTTCCAGCTGGAAGTCTGCACTCTTTGATCAACATCTCCCCATTTCCCCCACCGCTTGGCCCCTTGTAATCCCCAATTTTACTCTCAGTTTCTACAAGTTTAGCTTTTTAGATTCCACGTATACATGAGATCATAACAGTATCCGGTTTAATTTTCTTGGTTCTTTTATTCATGCCCCTTTTGGTCACTGTAGATACAGTCTTCCAACATCTGCTTAGGAACAAAAGGCCTTGAGCAAGTGTGCTGTGTTGGAGAAGGGTCTACATAGAGGGATGGCATGAGTGAAGGTGCAGAGATAGAAATTTGAGCAATATGTAGCTGTATATTGAGGGTCATAGAGCCTATTCTCAGGAATGTTAAGGTCAGGCTGGAGCAGCTCTATAGTGAGGAGGCTGAGTACACAATCATAACATTTTCCTTTGGATCTTGAGAGATACCTCTGGGTCCAGAGAATATTAGGCTTGTGGTTATGTATGTGTGTGCATATAAGTTATAAGAACAATATTGCTTCTCTTCCTGAAAAGGTAAACCATAATTTTAATTATTATTTAGGCCTACTCTGAGGTCTCTGAATGGCCATTTCTTCATAATAATGACTGTAAGAATAATATAAAACAACAACAACAATAATGATAATTGCCTGTCTCCCTGGGGTACTGTGAGTATAAAATGAGATAATGAAATCAAAAGTGCTTTGTAATCAAAAAGATCTATACTGGCATGTTGCTAAATACCTGTTATTATCACTACTGTCCTCTAGTGGGCCCCACCCTTGTTTTTGAAGTGAGAGTTTACGTGGTATCAGTCTTTATTTCGGACAGAGTTTGTAGACACAGCCTTAATATTTCCTCGTAATATTTCCTTCTTCTTTTTTTAGGGAGACAATTAACTTGTAAAAAAGTTTGATGGATGTCAAGTGCTTTACATATACCAACTTATGTAATTAAAAATAAAAATCTTGTTATTATATATAGAAATATTTTATGTATATATATTTACTGTTTTTTTTTTTCCCCTGAACTATAAGAGCAAGCCAATAATGTCCCTACACCTCTAAATAGTCCAATGGGTCTTTCCCCCAAAGAGGCACTTTCCTAAATAACCAGCATACATATTTCAAAATGAAAAAAATCAACATTGATATGTTCCTATCCGATCTACAGACCCCATTCGAGGTTTTTTTAAAATTGTTTATTTTTTAACTGCCCCCAAAATGCCATTTTTTCCTTTCTGGTTTAGGACCCAGCCCAGGATCGCATTGTATTTAGTTGTCATGTCTCTTTAGTCTCCTTCATTCTGAAGTAGTTACAGTTCCTCGGTATTTCCCTTTCTTGCATGACCTAGGAAGAATTGCAGAGTATTGACTTTTCAGTTTGAAAGCTGACCTTCAACCTGCATTTGTCTGTGTTCTCACGACCAGCTCTTTTTTTTTTCTTTTTTTCCCCAGGTTTGTTGAAACATACTAGACAATTAGTTGCTCATATTTACATTGTACAATTCAATGAGTTTTTTTTTTCAATTACAGTTGGCATAAATAATATATTTGTTTCAGTCGTACAGCATAGTGATCAGAGATCTATATAACTCACGAAGTGGTCACCCCACTAAATCAGGTACCCCTCTTCCCCCTTACATATTTTTTACAACATTGTTGAGTATTTCTCTTATGCTACACTTTATATCTCCATGACTATTTTGTATCTATCCATTTGTACTTCTTAATCTCTTTGCCCTTTTTCACTGTCCCCTTAACTCCCCCGTCTAGTAGCCCTCAAAATATTCTCTATATCTATGAGTTTGTTTCTATTTTTTTGGTTGTTGTTGTTTATTTTGTTCTTTAGATTCCACATTACGTGAAATCATGCGATATTTGTTTTTCTCTATCAGACTTACTTCATCCAGCGCAATACCCTCAAGGTCCATCAAGGCAATATCTTTTTCCATCCCCTTCCTTTTAGTCTCTGTGTGTCTTTTAATCTGAAGTGAGTCTCTTGAAGGCATATGTATGGGTCTTGTTTTCTTATCCATTCAATTTCCCTACCTTTTGGTTGAAGCACTTAACTCTTTTCCATTTTAGGTACTTGTTGATAAATATATAGTTATTACCATTCTTTATTCATGATTTTGATACATGTTTTTTCTTCTTAAAGAAGTTCCTCCAACATTTCCTCTTATATTGCCTTGGTGTTGATAAATTCCTTT
>NW_006442109.1:24835142-24838009 GCF_000325575.1 Pteropus alecto | reverse complement strand
TTTTTTTTTTGTTGTTTCTGTGACACAGATGGTGTTGCTCTTAATTTTGTCCCATAGTCTCCTTAAATTATTATTATATTCTTGATTACTTTTTTCTTGCCATTCTGGTTGGATGTTCTTGGCTTTCTCATCCTCTATATCAGTGTTTTGATTTTCTTCTTCCTCCACTCTGTTGATTCCCTCTAATATACTCTTCATCTCAGATAATGTATTCTTCATTAATGATTGGTTCCCTTTTATAATTTCCATTTCCATTTTAATGTTTTTTTTCTCTTTGTTAAAGTTTTCATTGTGTTCATCTACACTTCTCTTAATTTCATTGAGCATCTTTATAACCAGTGTTTTGAACTCTGCATCTGTGAGAGTGCTTGACTTCATTTTTCCTTGATCTATGTTCTTTTCTTTTATATGGTTTCTGCTTCTTTGTCTTCCCATTTTGGCTGCCTTTCTGTGTCTGTTTCTGTGTTCTAAGCAAAGCTCCTAAGTCTTCTGGTCTTATTAGTGCTGCTTTGTGTAGTAGTTGTCCAGCAGCACAGTCCTGAGAGGGGTTCAGCTGCAGGCCAAATTTAGCCCAAGCCTCTGCCCCTCCAGGGCCACCTATTAAGATTCAGCAAGCAATCCACAGATGCTATGTTTATAGTTGCTTCAAGATGTCATGCCAGAAACCGAGGTCAGCTGCCACCAATGTGAGTCTTGGTGCTGCTCAACAAGTGGCACAGGACTTGCTAGGATACAACTGAATATGGCTTGGGTGGGGCCGTGAGTTAGAGGAGTTGGAGTTTCAAGGAATCCTCTGGGCAGAGCGACCTCTGTTATGCAGTTTGGTGACGTCTCAGGTATGGCGGTGCCTGCATCCACACACTGGGAGTGGGGAGGGCTCAAGAGAGGAGCAATGAATACTGCTAATACTTCTGTCCAGTAGAAAGCCTCATCTCTGGCCATCTCTCTGACAATTCAGTGTCCCTCTGTAAGTCCCTGGTGACCCCCGAGCAACCGACCTGGCGCTGGTGCTCAGAGCGCGCAGGTCTGTCACTGCGAAAGTCTGGTCGAGGACACGGCCTCATTAAGAGGCATCTGCAGCTGCCATAGCCTCTGTCTCATTCAGCCTCTGGGGACCGGGAAGCCTCACATCTTCGCCCTCTCCTACCTCCAACCGTTGCAAGATGAATTCTTATTTCTATCCTTAGTTGTAGTGCTTCTGTTCACCTTAACCCCCAGGCAGCTCTGCTTGTTGTTTGCTCCATGTTTCTGTCTCAACTTTGATGTGGTCACAAGAGGGGATGAACAAAGCTTCTATCATCTATGCCATTTTGCCCGGCTCTTGACACCATGCTCTTCTTGATGCATCACGCTAAGAGGCACCTAATGATAACTCTTCCCACCACTGGTTATATTAACCTTGACCACCTTGTCAAGTTGGTTTCTGTCAGCTTTCTCCCTCATAAAGCCACCATTTCCCCCCTGCCATCCCATCGTGATTAGTAAGTATCTATGGGGAGATATTCTAAAATTACACCAATATCCTATTCCTTTCAAACCTCTACTCACCAGCCTTAGCAGTTATTGATGATACCCCCATCATGGCTGTCAAATGGTGATTTTCTATTTCTATCATTCCATCTATGTTTATTGGTTGGCACTCCAGTATAAAGAAAAGCTTTCCTTCCTTCCCCACTTTATTAATTTGTTTATTTTTATTTTTAAGGTCTCATCAATTCTTATTCAATGTATTGTAAACCATCACTATCACTTATTTTAAAGTTAAAATTTTCCAAGTTTGGCTAGTGTGACCCTTTTCAGATTGGCTCCTTTTGATGTATCTTCACTAACCTTTGAGCACTTCCTTACTTTCTGACACAACAAGATATTCTAGACTCATCTCGTACTAGTATTCATTAATTTATTTATGTCTTTAATGTCTCATAGATTCTCATTTTATTTAATGGTTGTAAGCCATCACTATCATTATTTATTTTAAAGTAAGTGCTCCTTTCACCTCTAATCTCTCTCCTCTCACATTCATTCTATACTTTTGCCAGATTAATCTTCTGAAATCTTAGCTCTGCTACTGTCATTATCTTTTGATCAAGCTGGCAGCTTTGAAGAGGTAGGAAAAAATCCAAGCTTCTCATCAGGTATTCAAGACATCCTATACTCTGCCCTTGTCCTCCCTGGCTATCTAATTTCTTATAATTCCCTCATAAGTTTCTCAGTGGATGTCCTGAACACTTCCCCTTCTCCCATTTTCCCTTCGTCCCCCTCCCTCCTTTCCTCCTTTCCTCCTTTCCTTCCTTCTTTTCTTATTTCCCTCCTTCCTTCCATACTTACTTAGAAGCTACAATGTGCTGGGTACTGAACTAGGTACTAAGAATACAGCAGTGAATGAAACAAAGTTCTTGATGTCTTATAGCTTGTCATGGAGAGAGAAAGTAATCACATGAATTCACATAAATCAGGTGATAAATGTTGTGAGAAAATAAAGCAGGATAAGGAGGTAGAATGGGATTTTGTGCGAGTGAGGGTGTGTGTCTTTTTCTCCCTGTGTGCATGGTTGTGAGTGTTCTTTTACATAGGGCACATCCAGTACCTCCATATGTTTGCTCATGCCATTCCTTCTTATTGATGTGCTGTTCCCTGTTAACACTTGAGCTTGAATTTGAAGATTTTCTCCCTCTTCATGAAGTCTTCCTTGGTTGCCCCACACCTAGTGATTGATCCTTTCCTTCTCTGAACAAATAAAACTTGGTAGAAATCGGGCATCTGTATATTAGAGCACATGGTATTAAAGAGATAAAATTATGCTATGCAGTATAAATGGCACATGGTTTTAAGGTTAAGATCTAATCTCATTTTTATATGGTTTACTC
>NW_006442109.1:24814361-24835078 GCF_000325575.1 Pteropus alecto | reverse complement strand
GTACCACATAGTAGATGATGATCAGTTTGAATTAAAACATAAGTAAAAGAACCAGTGAAGATGGAGTCGAGAGATGGGAAAGTTGGTGGACTTTCAGGAGTTAGTGGGAAGATGATTGTAGCAACCCTTTCTGTAGTCTTCAGCTATGATCACACCCAATTTCGGCTTCTGTAAAGAAGGGGCTTTTGAGCACTCTAAAGCCCCTTCTGCTGGGATTTTATTTTCTAAATTTCAGAAATGGAAGATGATTGACTGTTTTACATCAAATTTCAATGGCAACTGCTCTTTATGGGTATTTCTGATTGATATTACTTCCTGGAGAATTCTTGCAATGGATCTTAGAAAAAAAAATCACCATGGCAGAATTCAATGCTCTTAGCCAAAAGCAAGCCAAAAAGCAAATAGATAAGCCTATAACCAATCATCTCAATCTCTTTCCTGTTATAAAACTTTTCTATTTTTTCTACACCAGGATAAACTTAATATCCGCTAATTTTAAAGTTTGGGTTAGATTCTTTCTGCCCTGTACAGATAGATACCTGAAGTGTTCTCCCAGATTGTTGTGGCTATTCCAGTACTACCTTCAATGAGGGCTATGACGAATTGCACCCATGGTGCTGTAGGTGGCGCTGTGTACCCAGTGCATGGTGGTCAGCGTGTCTCCAAGATTTGCCTTTGAAGAGATGGAATCTGGCATCTTTTTAGTTAAACTTGATTTATCTGCTCAGCTTCTGTAGAGCAAGTCTGAGAAACAGATTAGCTGATTTCTGACCCTAAACGGAAGGTCAGCTGTTCTGTGCGCAAATGGAGCATTCACCATAGGCTGGATCATATCTGGAGCTGGGCTTTGGAATTATGCCCATAGGCTGTGAAAATGACCCTAAGGTGTTTCTTCCGAGACTTTACCTGGGGAGTCTTTTCTGGATTTTGTACTTGGACACAGAGGCTACATTAGAGTCACATTCTAAGTGTGTGAGGATGGGGGAGTTGGGATGAACATAACTCATCAGATTCCTTCTAAGCAGCAAGCTGCTTGGTGTTTTACCTGACATAGCTCCATGTTTAAATCCAATATTGCCCTTTACAGTGGATACCTACTTGAATGAGGCCTTTCTTGCCCCCTACCCTGTCCCCAAGCCTTCGAAGGTCTTTTTTAATAACTTTCATGACCATTCAGGAAAACCAGTCTCACGATGTTACGTGGCCTCTCTGTGTACTGCATGCAGAACACCTAAGAGCAGAGTGCTGAGTGTATCATTTGTCAGCCAAGCTGCAGGATCACAAATTCCTCGATTAAACTTGGAGGTTTCAGGTTTTATAAAATGAATCTATGTCTTCTTTTTACAGAATTGGAGCATGTAGAACTGGGAGAATTATAAAGCACCCTAGAACCGTGTGCCAGATCACCTTTTAGTATATTACAATTCTAATTCCCTAACCACATTTACTAAAGGCATGTCTAACTTCGGGTGTCTCTTATATTTTCTTGCATTGAATGGAATTAGAGGATACTCCCCATCACATTTCTATAATGAAGTTATTAAAGTCAAATTTGATTATTTTTATTTTTTCCTGTTTATTGTTTTCAGATGACATCTCTTTTCACTTGTGACCAGTAGATGGCTCTATGGCTTTCCTTGATTTGACATGCATTTAGTTTGGTGCCTCTTAATGTGTGAGATTAATTCACTTTTGCCTTGGCCAGTGGGGAATCTTGAGCTGCTTTATTCAGTCCCACAGGTGAGAAGAATGGCGGATGAAGGTTCTCTCCATTCCCTCCACGCCATCCCCATCCCCATCCTCTGCATTGGAATCTTTGAGATCCTCAGGTTGTGTGTGAGTATTGTGTGTGAGTGAGGGGGTTGTCCACTGGGCAGTCAGATGATGAAGCGGTCAGACACTGACTCAGTCTGGGGCACATGGGCAGCAGTCCTTCTGGATGATCGATGGGAAGCGTGCTGGCTACGAGATCCTGTCCAGATGGCAGAGAAAAGAATGATTAGCATGGCTTCTCAGTTCTGGGGGTGTAGAGTGCCTGCTCGAATGAAATGGAGTCAGGACCATCTGTGAACATGAACTCAGCTTCCGTTTGTCTTCCCAGTGCTGGGGGTTGTTGCTTGAATGCAGGCAGAGTGTAGGGGCATATCTCTGGGTACCGCCTGTGCTTATGCCCATGTGGTCTCTCCAATACTCTCATCACTTCCTTTTCATCACCTCCTTCCCCCCATCACTTACTCTAGGGGTGGGGAAGACTGTGCTCAGTTACATATTTTCTAAATATTTTTGTTTTACCTTTGTGAAGTAGAGATTGCTAGTGCTCACCCATATCTGGTTCTCCTTTCCTTCTTGGGCACATGCCCAAGGTGCTGAAACTTTCCAGCCCTTTTTGTAGTTAGGTGGAACTATGATTTGTTCTAGTCTATAAATGTGAATGGAGTTGCTCTTACTGGTTTTAAGCAGCTATGGACTGAATTGTGTTCTCCTCCAAATTCATATGGTGGAGCCCTAACCTCCAATGTATATTTGGAGAGAGGGCCTTTAAGGAGGTAATTAAGGTTAGAGGATGTTAAAAGTGTAGGCCCATAATCCAATGTTATTGGTGTCCATATTAGGAGAGGAAGAGATACCAGGGATGTGCGCACAGAGAAAAGGCCAGGTGAGGATATAGAAGGCAACTACCTGTAAGCCAAGGAGAGAGGCCTCAAGAGAAACCAAACCTGCCAATTCCTTGATTTTGGACTTCTAGCCTTTAGAACCGTGAGAAATAAATTTATATTGTTTGAGCTACCTAGTTGTGATGTTTTGTTATATATGATAGCCTGAGAAGACTAATACATAGGCTGAGAAATTTAAAATTGAGTGCGGGCTCTAAGTTCTCTCTCTTCTGTTGCACTGACCTTCAAGGTCATGTATTCCAGATGCTGTTGCTAAAAGATGGAGAAGGAAGGCCCAACGCAAATAAGTTATCTTGTGCCAAGCCACTGGTATTTCATTAATTAGGCAGGCTAATTCAACCTAGACCTTGCCTTTTGAAAATAAAAGCTAGGGATCTGACTCTTTGGTTCTGCAGTTCTGTAGATGAATCCTCCTTGAGGGAATGGTTATCTCATGTCTGGATGCGTAAATGGGGCTGGCTCACAGGGTGACTGGGAATGTGGAGGCGAGAAGAATTGGTTGATACATCAAAATATTATACTGCTGCAATTACATAGAGCCCCAAGGGACCTAAGAGATTTTCTCTTAGTGTTCAAACTTGACCTGCCATGCAGGTCTGAGGTGGGGGGTCAACGGCAAGGTGGGACTCCAGCTTTTTCCTCTTTCATCAGAGCAAGTCTGCTTTTAATCTGTTAGTGTTCTGTGTGAATTGTAATTTAAATGAAGAGTTCTATTGCTAAAGAAATTTTAAAAATCACTATGATAGTTCCACAGTTGAAGAAATACAGATTTGTTGAGTATAGTTGGATTCAGCTAGAGCTGTATAACATTGGGAGGTTCAGCTCAGTTCCTTGATCCTCTAGGTGACTTGAAAAAAAATTGAAATGGATCTGTACAAATACAGAATTTATTTATTGTGGGCTTTCATATATTTATGTTTAAAGAAGGTATTTGTGAAAGACACCAATCACATAGAGTGATATAGCAGTGATAATAAAACCATGGCTTAGAATGGCATATATGTGTTTCACATGCTGACACACTCCATCTTGTGCTCATATCAGATATTGCTAATTGATCCAGAACTCATTTCTACAGAACCCAGATTTAGACCTACAATTCTTTTCAATACAGTACTCTAGGCAACCTCTTCCAACTAATTGAGGTTACATGAAATGAGACCTCTTTTATTATCTTTATGCATAACCACTAATGATTGGGGTTTATTTATCTATATCTTTTAATGCTGAGTTTCAAGCCATGGTAAAGTTAGTAACTCAGTGATCAGTACTTCTGGAAGCCCACGATGGCCATGCTGACCACATTTTTAAGATTTAGATGAGAGATGTGTTCCATGTAAAGGTTATAGTGTAGTTGAGTGTTTGAAATGAGAATGTATCAGTCATGATCCTGGCTTGTAACAGATGACACACCCACAGTGATGAAATTGCAGAGAACTTACTGAAGGGGCTATTGACTGAGACCAGGGCAGAGTCAAGGGAACTAGAGAGGGGGTGGTGAAGCAACAAGGTACTAGCAAACGTGGGAAGCCATACTCATTCCTTAGTCTGAATGGACAAGTGGAGGATACAGTGTTATGGGATCCTGGGAAGAACTGGGGACCAGCAAGAGGGGCCCTTCTACAGGAACTGTGGCTGAGGACCACAAGTGAGGCAGATGAGACAGAGAGGGAGATGTGGGGCAAACACCTTGACCTTTGTCAACTTTCACTGTTTGTTTTTTTCATGCCTTCCAGTGTCTGAACCCTACTTACTGACCAACCCATTCAGTAACTTCTCCTCAGTTACTGAGGGAGCCAGAGAGTGAGGAGCTCTGGCGAAGCAGACCATAGAGGTCAGCCTCCAGGGTGCAGAGAAAGGAGGAGAATGGATTCAGTGGGTGGGACGAAGAGTAACCAGCATAGAGAGGTATCTGCACAGCTGCTGCACGAGAGCAGGGACTTGATCTAATGTGTTCCTTGCTGTATCTCCAACATCTGAAATAATGCTGGGCATAGTTGGTACTCAACACATGTCTGTTGAATGAGTAAATATCCTGAGTAACTGGACATGTGACCTTTCTAACAAAATGCTGTACTTGGAGTTTAGGAATTATGGAAGAGTCCTAAATATCAGACATAGTCTTTGGCCTCTGGGAGGTTGACTTTTAGCATGTGACTAAAACAATGTTTAATTTCATTCTACTTGCCTGTAAAGAGTTGGTTTGATGTTCCAGTGAAGTTCTATATTTTACAAAGAACTTCTGTTTTTGTTTCAGTTATCTATTGCCACATAACAAATCACCTTAAAGCAGCCATTTTATTTTGCTCACAGTTTTTCAGGTCAGGAATTAGGGATGCCCTGGGCTGAGTGTCAGCTGGGTGGCTGGGGGCTGGAAGGATCCATCTTCAAGATGGCTTCTTCACTCTCCTGTCTGGAGCTTTGGGGGCTCCTTTGCCTCTTTTTCTCTGCATGACTTTGTCTTTCAAGGCCTTTCCATTTGTCTTGGGATTCTCAGAGTATGTTGGCCTCATGGTAGTAGCACTTTTTAATGATGGCTAGTCCTCTAAAAGCAAGAAGTAGAAATTGCCAGGAAAGTTAAGGGCTATGCTTAGAATGGGCACAGTCAATTCTGTTGTATTCCATTGGTCAAAACAGTCACAAAGCCAGCCCAGATTTAAGGTGGTAGGGACACAGTATGATGGGGGAGTAGCAGATTCACACTGCAGAAGAGCAGATAGGACGGAAAATATTGTTGCTACCAATTTTGGAAAATACAGTCTATCACAACTCATTCATATAATTCTTTATTCAACGTGTCAGATGGTTCCAGTTCTTTCTCAAGCCCCTTTCTTGATTTAAGTTACAATTTGTTAAACATTTGGTGTATGCTAAGCACTGTACTAAGAGATAGACATGCATTACCTCTGTTTATTCCTCACAGTCACCCGTGGGGTAGATGCTATTATTTCCATTTCACAGATGAAGAAGAAGAAGTACATAGAGTACAATGATCTTGCCTAAGGTTACTCATGTAGTAACTCAAATTGGCCTTATTTCAGAAAAGATTTATGGGGCATAAAAATACATGATACCACAAAATAGAATAAAATCAGTAAGTTAGGAAATTGTAGCTGAGAGAAAAGTAGGATGAAGTGGGGTGGGTGAGTAATGCATGCAGAGTCTGCCCTCAGATTCCGGAACTGGCCTAGGGCAGGCCACCCATTGGCACTGAGGCATCTAGTGGCCAGTGCAACAAGGGAAACGTGAGCAGTTCATACAAGAGAGGAACTGGTATCACTATTTCTACTCCTGATGCCACGCTCATTAAGTGTCCTTTTTATGGGCCCTCAAAAACGTAACAAGCCTCATCTTCAACCACCCCCGTTGTTTGGTTTCATAGGGCTGTCACTTTTAAAATGTTTCAATGTAAACTGAGGTTGGGGGCAGCCCCAAATGGAAACACGGATTTTATATATATATATAATAACATGAGTTTCAGGAAATAATGCCCTTTAGTAAACCCATCATGCCCACTGCCCCGCCCGCAACCACTCTGAATGTCAGCCTTGGAGAGAGTTATACGAGAGTCTCTTAGTCTTCTTAAAGGGCTGAGGGACCCATGAGGTGGGGGTGTCAGGGGCTGTTGCAGGGAGAACTCTGGGGTAGGGGAGAAGCTTTCCAATCTCTGCCTGAGGGAGGATTTTTCTCTTCCAACTATTCCTGCAGGTGATTTTAAACCGTCATAAAATAAATATAAATGTAGGAGAAGAATGAAGAGAAAACTTAAGTTAAAATAATGAAAGGGTGGAAGGCTAAGAGAACATTAAAATGAAAACACTGAGATTTCTTAAGAGAAAGTTGAAAGAAAAAAAGTTGAATAGTATTACAGTAAGGGAATAAAAGCCCAATACAGATAAAAGGTTAAGACTTAAAATAATTGTGAGAGATAAATAAGTTTTAAGATAAAGGAAATAGAAGAATGGAATCATTGAAAGAAAGTGAGAGGAGTAAAAAATAAAAATAAAATCAGATTAAAGTTAAAGCAAGGTATAAATAAAATAAAAAAAGAAAAATTAAGAATAAAAAGTAATGTCAAGATAATATATAAGATTTAAAAGAGACAATAACATAAACCAACAAGGTAAAATGTTAAACGTATAAGTAAAGGAGATAAAAGATTAAGTGGATAACAGACTAAAACCTATGGAAAAAAATATTAAAACCATAAAAGTAGATGGGTTTGAAGCTTAAGTACAAGATTAATGAATTAAAAATGCTCTTTCTAGTGCTAATACTTTAACAAAGAAGATTAAGAGGAAAATATTTTAAAAAGAAAATGAAAGGAAGAAGCTTGAACTGAGAGGGACAGATAATAAAGTAAGAGAAAAGGAAAGGAAAATTCAAATTAGCACATATCAAGACGACGAAATTATTGGCATTAATCACAAAGAAAAAAAGATAAAAATCTATGTAATAAACCCAAAATGTTTCCCTGATAATACCCAATGACCACAGAAACAAATGTAGTTATGTAAATTCCCAAGGCAGTCTGGGCCCCTGCGTAGGAGAATTTCCTGTTGTAGCAGTAGTATTTTTGGCAAAGGCAGAACCAGTGTGACATGCCTTTTTGCCTAGAAGCCTGCAGTCGCTGCCTTCGACACCTTTTTTTAAAATTTAAATTAAAAATTTTTTTTCCCATTACAGTTGACATTCAATATTATTATTAGTTTCAGGTGTACAGCACAGTGATTAGACATTTACATAACTTACGAAATGATCCCCCGATAAGTCTAGTAATAGTAGTATCCACCTGGCACCATACATAGTTATTACAATATTATTGACTACATTCCTTATGCTGTACTTCATATCCCCGTCACTATTTTGTAATTGCCAATTTGTACTTCTTAATCCCTTCACCTTTTCCACCCAGTCCCCCACCCCGCTTCCCATCTGTTTATTTTCTTTGTACATTTGTTTTGATTTTTCCAACATTTTCTTTTGCAGCAATGACATGGCAGCTGCTCTGTAACTCAACCAGCTGGGGTTGGGGTAGAGCACAAGCAGTGGCCAGCCAAAACTATGTAAACATGTTGGGCAAAAAACACATGAGGAAATAATTCTATAGGTGATGGGGTGGGGAGATGGAGTTGGAAGACATGAGGAATTAAAAATAGCTCTGCTTAGACATATTAATGGCAAATAGGTAATGAAAAGATGCTCAACATCATTAATCATCAGGGAAATGCAGATCAAACCCCAAATGAGATATTACCTCACACCTGTTAGAATGACTATCATCAAAAAGATAAATAATAAGTATTGAAGAGGATGTGGAGAAAAAAGAAACCCTTGTGCACTATTGGTGGGATTGTAAATTGGTGCAGCCACTATAGAAAACAGTATGGAGGTTCTTCAAAAATTTAAAAATTAAAAAAAAATACAGCAATTCTACTTCTTGGTATATATCCAAAGGAAATGAAATTACTATGTTGAAGAGATATCTGCACCCCCTTGTTCACTAGAGCATTATTTACAATAGCCAAGACATGGAAACAACCTAAGTGTTCATCGATGGATGAATGTGTAAAGAAATGTGAGATATTTGTGTGTGTGTATCTATATATAATATATATAAATAAATATTATGAATAAATATATTCATATTTTTATGAATATTCAGCTGTAATATATTCATTATTCAGCTGTAATATTCATTATTCAGCTGTAAAAAAGAAGGAAATCCCGCCATTTGTGAAGATATGGATGGACCTAAAGGGCACTATTTTAAGTGAAATAAGTCAGATGGAGAAAGACAAATACCGTATTGTCTCACTTATATTTGGACTCTAGAAAAACTGAACTCATAGATACAGAGAACAGGTTGGTGGTTGCCAGAGGTGTGGGGGTGGGGGAAATGGGGGAAGGTGGTCAAAAGGCACAAATTTCTAGTTATAAGATAAATAAGATTTGGGGGTGTAATGTACAGCATGGTGACTAAAGTTAACAACAGTATATTGTATATTTGAAAGTTGCTAAGAGAGTAGATCTTGAAAGTTCTTATCACAAGAAAAAAAATTGCTAACTATGTGAGGTGATGAGTGTTAACCAAACTTATTGTGGTAATCATTTTGCAATATATACTTTTATCAGATCATGTTGTACAACAAAAATGAACACAACATTACATGTCAATGGTATCTCAATAAAGCTGGAAAAATTTTTTTTAAAAAGTAGGTCTACTCAGTGAAATAGGAGTTGACATTATTTCCTGAGAGTGAGAGGGTGGAACCAAAGATAAGTAGAGTGAAAATGACTGGGTACAGCTGAAGGGCGGGGAAGAGCCCTGCAACTCAATACTTCACCTCTCATTGGGGCACAGCTGTGGTTGGACAGCCTGACTTTTCCTAATGTTGCCTGGCAACGTCACACTACCATGCCGATTGTCTTACAGTGTGGGATCACCCAGGTGTGTGGTAGGTAGGTGGGTAGAAGGTCAAGAGCAGCCCAATCCTGGGGCATCAGTAGAAAGAGAGTTGAGTGGTTGAGCCTGTGGACTAGCCAGTCAGAGGTGACAGGTCGAGTCGAGAATGGGACTGAATGTTTGAGGGCAAACAGCAGGGTCAGTAAAAGAGGGGACTGAGCCCTGTGGGGAGAGGTGGCAGTCAAATGGGACATTCAGAGCAACAGCACTTTGATGTTTTGGAGGTAAAACAGGCTCGTGCTCACACAACACATGAGAATGTTTGAAGGAGAAGGGGAAGGCCACTGGATGCCGTGAGGCCATGGATGACGTTTACATCTCTGAGGATGATGGAAGAGGATATTATTTACAAGGATGTGAACAAAATTGAGAAGTCCCCAGGGAAGGCAGGGAAGAGTTCTGAATGTCAGTATACAGCGGCCATGGGAAAGGGGAGAGAGTGGAATAATCGATTCAAGAGGATATGAGTGGAGTTGGTGAAGTGGACTAAAGAAGAGGGAATATGTGAATCCTTCCTTCTGGGTCCTAGAATCAGAATGAGTAGGAGAAGAAGTGGTTTTCCTTGGAGAGGATGGCAAAGGAGCAGACCATGTTTCAATTAAGGAGATGAAGTGTAAGGGGAAAGATTTGGAGGATGAAAGGCAGTTGGACTCAAAGAATCTCTCTTCTGATTTGAACATGGTGGAAGAGAAGAGAAAGCTTAATTCAGTCTGGAGCAAGAGGTGAGTAGACTTGGATAGGGTTGAAAGGAGCCTGAAAGGAAAATGTATAACAGTTATTTGAGTCTAGGATAGTAATTGTGGTTTGCTGGGGCAAAGAGGCAGGCTGTGATAGTGTTGGGGGAGGGAGAGAAATGTGGGGAGTTTTGAGAGGAGTTTATTTGCACTTGGATCAGTTAGTGTACTTCATCCCATTCCAAGGCTTGGATATGGATATGAAGGATTCTATATATACTGGCAATACAAGGGCAGGGCTTTTATTACTATTTTTTTTACGGAGAGATGTGCTGCCAGTAGAGGTGGGGAGATGGGCCATTTAACATCCACTCTTAAGTTTTGATGGATCAGAAATACAGTTACAATCAAAGATGAACAGTAAAATTTTAGGACTTAAGAGTAATTGGGAAGAATATTGGTTTGAGACTCAAGGCACCAAAGAGGTTATTACAGATAGTTTGATTGCTAATACTGCTGCTAAGTACCTTTGATTCCTGGCATATTAGACAGTAGATATAAAATATTCCTGTGTGATTGAAAAAATTTTCTGGGGGCAATAGCTGCTGGCAACTCTTCTGTAGGTAATTACAACACAAATTCTCACACATCTGCTTAGTGGATGGCCTATCAGTGATGCTTAACGATGATGATTTGTTTCTGGTTGGATGTGTTAAATTGTCGGCTATCAAAAATTTTATGTGTGAGACTGCTGGGAATGATGAGATTGCAAGAGTTTTTTCAAAGTATACCCTCCACAGGAATATTTCAGCATCCTGTGCATCATCCTGAGAAAGAATCTGGACCACAATTTGGATACTAATTAAATGGCTTAAAAATGTCCTGGTAAATGCATTGATCCTGGATGATCTGGCCCCACAAAAAAGCCTTTGGCTAAGAGTTCTCAATAACTATTAGCTCCTATCATCAGGCCAACCACACTAATACCAACATTCATTGAAAACTTTGTGCCAGGCACTGTTTCATATGTAAACACATTTCATATATTCAAGAAGCTTCTTTATTATAAAATAAAAATAATATGGAAGACATGGAGATACATTCCAAGGTATTATGTATAAAGATTAAGAGAAAAAAATGAATTAAGTGCTGAACGAAATGATATTAACTTGCTTGGGAAAACATACACATCTAGGAATTTTGTGACAAAAAAAGAGACAATTTACAGCATATAGAGGAATAGAGAGATTATGAAGGTGACATATGCTCAGGGAAGGAAGTTCCAGGTTTTAAGAAAACCCTGTACTTTACGGAGTACCAGGCTTCTTAGCCCCTGGAAGTTCCTAGGGAATCAGTTGCAAAACGTTTCCAGATCAACTCTTTGGTCCTTGAAAGAACAGACAGATGATCATCTGAGAAGAAAAATTATTTAAAGTCTGTCCATTATGACCCCAGACTTTAACACCATCGTCTTAAATATACCACATGAATTTTTTCTTAGCCAGTCAAGAGAATGAATAATTATAATAGAAATATAATTATAAAATATATTATAATTACAGCTTCAGTGTTTTAATCATATACTGTGAAAGGCACCTTAGATAGTATATCTAACTTAATACAACAAATTTTCAAAGAGTTATTTTTTCCTACATTTTACCATGAACGAATTGAGGCTCAGAAAGTTAATGACTTGTCCAAAGTCACATATAAGCTAAATGTTATGGTGCTGATTGTATATATATTTAGAGAGATATATATAAATAAATACATAATTTAATATATCTTTAAATATATAATTTAAATTATACACATATAATTTAAAAAATAGGACCAGCTTCTTTAGAAATCAGGTTTCATTTCAGGATATTTATTAATAACAAGATTGTTCTATAATTATTTTGTCCCTAATTGTCATCTTATAAGAGGCCTGACACTTCACAGCACAATCCTTGGGGTTATTGGTATCCTGGCCTCTGCTACTGTGTGGACCTACAAAGGAATGAATCACTCATTGCTTCAGTATCATCATCAATGAACTAAAATTAGATCCACGCCCCCCTGCAACCTCGCAAAAAAAGCCTTTGGCTTCTGCTCTAATTTAAATGCACTGACAGAGATGACTGACTAACCAGAGCTTCAGGGTGCCCTAAGGGAGGGGATGTGAGAATTCTCCTTGGAAAGGAGTTGAATGGGGACTTTTGAAGGAGTTGGACTAGAATCATCTTTTCTTTTTCTTTATTTTTATTTTGGTAGGTGAGGAAAGGTTAAGTAATGTGCCAAAGGTCATACAATTAGTTCCTGTTGAAGGCAACACTTGAACTCAGGTCTCTTGTCTGATATTTAAAGGGCCTTTCTTTTTTACCACTTTTGTGAGGTTCATTTTTTAGGGATTTTACTCAGTCTGCATTCAAAAAAATGAGAAAAGTTGTCACGCGCACGCGCGCGCGCGCGTGTGTGTGTGCTCACTCCAAATGCATGTGTGTTTTTCAGTAGTATTACTCTGTTAGGATGAAGCAGAGATTATGAGGGGATATTACAAAGAGTCAAACCACAGAAACGAAAGTCCACGTCCTCTGGAACAGGTAGCATTGGTGTACCCAAGCGGGGGCTACTGTTTATGCAGCAGGAGTGGGAAGGGGCAATCTTAAGACCTGACCTGAATATTTCTGTTGTACCAAGTCCAATGACACTGGCGTTGCTGAATCTAAGTTGGCTCCCAGTGAGCCCCAACTCCTGGCACTCAGGGCATTGCTTGTGGGCTAGATCTAGTGACTTGCTTCTAACTAATAGAATCTGGCAACGGTGGTGGGGGTGTCACTTCTGTGATCAGGTTACAAAAAGACTGGCTTCTGTCTGCTCCCCTTTTCTTGCTCTGTTGCCTGCTCACTCGAGGGAAGCCAGCTGCCATGCTGTGAGCTGCCCTGTGGAGAGGCCCACATAACAAATTTCTGAGGGAAGCCTCCAGTCAGCAATCACTGCAGAACTGAGGCCCTCAGCCCAATAGCCCTTGAGGAACTGAATCGGGCTACCACCCGTGTGAGTGAACCCGGAAGTGGTCTTCCTCCACCTGCGCCTTGAGATGACTGCAGGCTGTGAGAGATCCTGAGCCAGGGGACCCAGCCAAGTTGCTCCGGGCTTCCTGACCCACAGAAACTGTGATATAATAAATGTGTGTTTTTTTAAACTGCTGAATATTGGGGGTAATTTGTTATGCATCAATAAATAACTAATACAGACACACCTTCATTGAAGAATGGTAGTTGGGAGGCTGTAGTGCAACGGAGTGTTCCATCTTGCCTCCCTACATTAGTGTTTTTAGAACTATAAGCTACTGCCTAATGCAAGGACATGCTTTGCCACAGGTGTGAATTAATCTTTAGACAGGTTTCCTGTTTGACATTTAGTGCTCATGAGATTCTGATAGTCAACAACCTTCATAGTATCAGCCATGCCCTTGTGTCCCTTGAATTCTGAGGCAGTAAAATGTTTAGATAAGCATCTGAAGCACATTGAGAATAATGATTTTATTCAATGTTTCCAACATTAACAAGTTACCTCCACCATCAAGCATGGCCTACTTATTATGCAACTCACAATTAATGGTTGGAACACATTTAAGTTCTGTGTGAGATCTCACAAGTTTTCACATGGTTCTGGGCATTGTAGGGCACTCACAATCCCCTGCTATTTGAGATCTATTCACTTAGGCATTAGGAAGCCGTTTATCTCAGATTTTTTCCTTTGTTCAGTCATGTGAAGTGTGGGGTTAAACAGGGACACTCACTTGGGTGGCTGCAGTTATCCATATTAGTGTCCACATCCAAGGATTGTTTCTGACGTCAGTTTTAAGAAATTATACAAGTTGCCGCCAGAACTTGTTAGTTGCTTGAAAGAGTTGAGAATTATGTAACAAGAGAGATGTCAAAGATTTTGCCTTCTTTGAGTCTGTCTGCTAAACAAATATGAGATATTGGGAGAGGGGATAATAGATGTAGCAAAGACTTGAGAGTTAGATGGATCTGAGTTCAAATTTCGACATCATCATTTACTAGAATGTGACCTGGGGCTCATTATTTATTCTCCTGAGCCTTGGTTTCATCATCTAAGAAATGGAGATAATAATACCTAACTTGAAGGATTTTTATGATTTGTTTAATAGGGTAAAGCAAATAAAGTGCCTAATCTATATATGCTACTCAAAAAAGAGTAACTCAATGTTACCTATTGAGGTCCTGCTATAAGTCTCCTAAGTTGCCTAATAGTGTCTGACAAAGACACACAACAGAGAACTCTGATTCTCCTGATGCTGATAGGCCAAAAGGGGAGTAAATAAAACCACTATGTCCTGTGGGTGCTTGTTCTGGAGGAGAATGAATCTTCGTGTTGTTTTCCTTGCATTTATAGGAACTAGTTGGATGTGTGAATGTTGGAAGGGCCCTAACCCCAGACATTCTGATTTCAAATCTGGTTTGAGGTGTGGTTCCAGCTCCCTAGGTCATTCGAGTGCACAGCTAGGGTGACAATCACTGCATAAAGGACAAATCAGTTACCCTTTGGTGTTCCAAGGTAGTTCTGGTTAAAGAAAAAAGAGTTGAATTATTCTGCTTCAAGAAAAATAAATGGTAATCTTTTTCAATTTCAAATAGTTTTCTGTGATGCAGTGTAATGCCCCTCCAATTACCTACAGTATTTTAGGAGAAACCTATACACAGCTGCCTTGTGTTGGAGACAGTTTGAGAAAAGTGACGATAAGGGATTTGTTCAGCATTTGGGGAGCATTGAAGGTTTTTAAACAAGTGAATGACGTGATCACATTTATATTTTACTGATACTATGGAGATAGTATAAAGGATAATTTGGAGGTGAAAACTGAAGATGGGGGATGAGTTAGGATGCTATGGTAAGGCTCCAGGTTAGAGATACTGAAGATAAAATGAAATTTAAGGGAAATACAGATTTTAAGGCTCAAATGCCAATCACATTCAATTTGTCTCTGTGTTAATGTTTGTGTGTGTGTTTGTGAGTGTGTATCGTAGTATGTTTGTGTTTCTGTGTGTGTATCTATGTGTGTGTGAGCAGTGTGTTCATGTATGCGTGTGTGTGTGTGTGTGTGTGTGTGTGTGTGTGTACCTGGAGGGCCACTGCTCCTCAGTGAAATGCTTCACTAGCACAAATCTCAGAGCATTGCTTTGGGTCGGACTGCCCAGACACTGTATGTCTGTGAACAGGGTTATACTGAGCTTAGACAGCCCTTCCCCAAGAGATCCTCCTGCTTTTCGAGAGTGTGGCAGTGTACCTTGATTTCTTTTATCAATTAACACTGAAAAGTAATCTTCTCTGCCATTTGAAACATTTTTATTTTGAAATAATTTCAAACCTACAGAAAAATGGCAACATATAGTACAGAAAGTTGCTCAAAGGAACTCCTGTATTTACTTCACCCAGATTCATCATTTGTTAGTATTTTGCTACATTGGCTTTCTTTCTCTCACTTAATCTGTCTATATAAAATGATTATTTTTTTGAACCATTTGATAGTAAGCTGCAGACATGATGCCCCTTTACCTTTAAATATTTCAGCATGGATTTCCTAATAACAAGGATATTCTTTTACATAACCACAGCATAATAATCAAATTCAGAAAATTTAACATTGTAATAATACTATAATCTAATACACTATCCATATTCAAATTTCAGCAATTGTACCAATAATGTATTTTATGGCTATTGTTTTCTCTGGTCCAGGATTTAATACAAGATTATGCATCGCATTCAGTTGTCATATCTCTTTAGTCCTTTAATCTAGAACAGTCCCTCAGCCTTTGTCTTTTATGACATTGATAATTTTGAAGAATACGGGCAAATTAGTTTGTAGAACATCCCTCCTTTTAGGTTTGTCTAGTGTTTCTTCTAACTTAGATTCAGTTATGCATTTTTGGCAGGGACATAAGTACATCATATCAAGAGGCATGATGTCAGATTATCTCATTATCGGTGATATTAGCGTTGATTACTTGCGTAAGGTGGCATCTCTCAGGTTTTTTCACTAGGTTACTATTTTCCCCTTTGTAATTAATGAGCAATTTTAGAGAGATACTTTCTGCCATTTTATGAGCATTTACTACATACTAGGCTGTATTAAGTACTTTACTTACTGTATCTCATTTAATCCTCATAACAAACTATGAAAAATTTATTTTTGTATTCCTCTTTTCCCTCTCCTCTCTCATCTTATGGATGAAAAAAAAAATGAAGCCAGTCTAAGGTCATACAACACGGACTCCAAAGTCCATGCTTATCTACTCATATGGTGTCTCCCAGAAATAGTCAAACATGCAGAACTCCTACTTCCCAGAGAGATCACACTGCCTACCCCAGGTGAACTTGTGTCATTAGCAAGAACTAAAGGACGATACCATGAGGGATTGCCTTCATGTTTCATAAAGTAAGATGGGGAGGGGTGAAGGAGCACACAATCCTAGCTCTAGTCACCCAGATAAGAGTAGACTTGGTTGGTTAACATACTCAGATCTGTCCATATGTATTTATCATGTATAATACTCTATGGTTTATAAGCTGAAGCTGACTCTTTGTGCTATGCCATGGGGATGTGCACATGCTCTGGTCATTCTCTATAATTAGGGGACTCAGCAAGTTACTATTGAAGAGATAATGCTGAAGGTAGGACTTGCTTGTCAGACAATAGTACTTTTTTTTTTTTTTTTTTAAAGAATGGAACCATGGCAGAGCAGACTTCTATTAGGGTAAGAACTGAGAAAATGGGCATCATTAAAATTAAAAATTTCTGCTCTGTGAATGACACTGTTAAGAGGTTGAAAAGTCAAGCCATAGACAGGTAGAAAATATTTGCAAAAGAATATCTGATAAAGAACTATTATCCAAAATATACAAAGAACCCTTAAAACTCAATAATAAGAAAATGAACGAACTGAAAAAAATGGAACAAAGACCTGAGCAGACACATCATCAAAGAAGACATATAGATGACAAATAAGCATATGAAAAGATGCTTCAGATCATATGCTATTAAGGAAATACAAATTAAAACAGCAGTGAGATACCACTACACTCCTGCTAGAACAGCTACCTCCAGAACACCGTCAACACCAAATTTTGGCAAGGATGTGGAGCAATAGGAGCTTTCATTTATTGCTGGTGGAAATGCAAATTGGTTTAGTCATTTTGGAAGACAGTTTGTCAGTTTCTTTCAAAACTAAACACAGTCTTACCATACAATTCAGTAATTGTGCTCCTTGGTATTTACCCAAAGGAAATGAAAACTTGTGTTCACATAAAAACCTGCACATGGATGTTTGTAACAGCTTTATTCGTAATTACCATAACTTGGAAGCAATCAAGATGTCCTTTAGTAGGTGAATGGATAAATGCACGGTAGTACCTCCAGACAATGGAATATTATTCAGTGCTGAAAAGAAATGAGCTTTTAAGCCATGAAAAAACATAGAAGAAATTTAAATGCATATTATTAAGTGAAAGAAGCCAATCCGAAAAGTCTACATACCACATGATTCCAACTATATGATATTCTGGAAAAGTCAAAACTATAGAGACAGTAAAATGTTGAGGTTGCCAGGGGTGAATTGGGGAGGGAGGGATGAATAGGTGGAACACAGGATTTTTAGGGCAGTGAAACTATTCCGTATGATACTATAATAGTGGATACATATCATTATCATTATACATTTTTTCAAACCTATGGAATATATACCACCAAAAACGAATCCTAATGTAAACTATGGACTTTGGCCAGTAATGATGTATCATTGTAGGTTCCTCAGTTGGTACAGATATACACCTCTGGTATGGGATGTTGTGTATGTGGGAGATAGGGAGCATGTGGGAACTCTGTGTGTATGTGTGTGTGTGGTGTAGCGGGGCATGTGGGAACTCTGTACCTTTCACTCAATTTTACTGTGCACCTTACTGCTCTAAAAAAAAAAAATAAGGTCTATTAAAAAGAGTGGACTCTGATAGAGTTAAATGTTTTTATTGTCCTCAGTGACCACAACTAATTATCTTAAGGTGTCTCACCAATTACTTAATGAAGATATAAATACTTCAATTTTATTAAAATCTGTAATTATTTCTAAAGAAAGGAGAGGCATGGGAAAGAAGGAATAGAGGAAGTTGAGGAGGAAAAATTATAAAGATAGATATAGTGTATGGAGTGTGTGTGTGTGTGTGTGTGTGTGTGATTAGGAAAAGGGCACAAGAAAAACAAGTATCCTTCCTATGTCTTTTTCTGATAACAACATTTTGCAATTTCAACTATAGGCATAAAAATGAATGAATCAATCTTTGATTCTCACTCTAAGAACAATCTGGGCTGACTAGGGATGCGCTGCCTCTGAGAATAAAAGGCCCTTCCTGGTCCCCTAAACTGCCCGTCAAGGTCCAAGTCAGTCCTGAGGTTTGCTCCTTGCAATTGTTTTCAATTTCCAGGCTTGCCACCTGACTATCTGCAGCCAACTTTAAGAGGGAGCCAGGGATCAGGCCAGCTCTACACAGTGACTGCTGGGTTAGGGCTGGGAGAGCCAAGACCCTCAGCCATCCCCGTGAGGGCCCAAAGAAAATGACAAGTGAGAACATTGAGGAAAACTGCCTCCTATAGAAGATGCAAGGTTTAGTTGTAAGAAGAGGATGAAAGGAAGTGGGAAAACTTTCTTTAATTATTAATTGGGATGTTATAAGTGGGCTGGAAACCAATTATCCTCATGAAAGGAAGAGAAGCCTACAGAATAGGTGCTGCAGGGAGATTTTTGTGCTGTATTGTCTGAAGCTTCTGATGGTGTGTGAGAAGCCTATTGGGTTGCCTCGGGAGATGGCTGATTTATCACTTTCAGCAGAGCCACTTAATAGTGGAATCAGCCAAGGAATTGGACTGGATATCTTGAGAAAAGTCCCTTCTAATGTGAATCACTCAGAGAAGATGAAAGAGGAGGGAAAGAAAGCTGAAGCAAGAGAAAAGTAGGGGAGGGAGGAAGAGGAAAAGGGGGAAAAAAAAAGAGAAAAAGTGAGAACCCACTGAAAGATAGAAGGCATTTTGCTATCACAGTCTCCTTCAAGTTCTTGATGGGGTGTTTTAAATTAAACAGCAGGATAGGGCAGTTCACTCACTTAAGAGATTATTATGCTTTGATAAACATCCTAATTTTATCTTTGAACTTGTTTTTTTGTAAGTGAAGCTCAGCAGGACAATGGAGCATGCATGTAAGCAGAGGCAATATGCTGGATATGCATGTTCACCATAGTTCCTTGCTGTCTCATTAGCATAGAGCAATCATATTGCCTAGACTTTAGGTGAACCCACGATGCGTCGGCAAGGCTTACAGTGACTACAAGGTACATGTTACATCTATAACTGAGTACACAAGGCCACTGACAGTCCCAAGAGGCCATACTTTCTGTTTAAAACAGAACCTACTTTGAACACAGAAAGAAGGCAGTGGTTTTCTAGGGAACACCAACACCCGACGAACTCTGGCACACCCTTTCTTACTTGTGTTACTTGAGTTCCAGAAGATTACTTTTAACCAAGTCTACTGAAAATGATGACATCAAAGGAAAGGAAAGATAGTTTCCTTTCTTTCAGTCCTCTCTTACTCTTTAGTAAGGCAAAGAGTGTTCATAGAATGTGCACATAATCAAGAAGTGAAATAAAAATGGTTGAGTTAGTATTGTGCTGTGTAGAGCATTAAACCAAGAATGGGAAGCTTCTGAGGACAGGCAGGGCTCCGTGTGACTGCTCAGGTTGTATGTGCACGAAGCTGGCTGGCCTTGCTGAAAAGGACAAGTTCTGCTGGCAGAAGCGCTCACAAGAGTTGGGAACTGGGGTCGTTTTGTGGTTTGTAACCCAAAATTATTTCATTCTGGTTTTATTTTAATTTATGTTTTTAAAATTGAGGAGCTCAGTTTTATTTAGAAATGTTATCACTTCTGTAATTAACCTCACATTACAAGCTAAATCAGCTTCTGCCTAGATTAATTTGAGCAGAGGAATACAGAGCTGGGCGAAGAGCAGGATTAGCAGCTGGGGAAGTCAGAAATCCCTGAAAAGCTGTCAATCAGGCTTATTACTGGAGCAGAGGGAAAAGCTAAATGTCTAGTTATCAGATCTGGGATGCCATTGTGAGAATGGGTCAGCCTGGAGGCTGAGAGACCCAGCTAGGTGCAGCAGGTGAGAAGAAAAGGGGGCAAAACAGGCCCCTGGGGAGTTTCAGCAGAGGCAACTGGTGGTTATGGCCTGGGGAGCCACAGGAAGGTCATGGCAGGCATCCAGGCTGGTCACATCACAGAGTCTGAGCTCTTTATTGGTGGTAGGTTTAAAGCATAGGACACTAGTTTCTGGGGAACAAGCATAGAAGGTCAAGCAAAGGTGATTCTGTCTCCCAGAACAGAGGTTCCCAACCCCTGGGCTGTGGACCATAAAGGTCTGTGGCCTGTAAGGAACCGGGCCACATAGCAGGAGGTGAGTGACGGGCTAGTGAGTGAAACTTCATCTGTATTTGTAGCCACTCCCCAGCACTAGCATTACTGCCTCAGCTCTACCTCAGATCATTGGTCATTAGATTCTCATAGGAACATGGGTCCCTGGTGCCACAAAGTTTGGGGACCACTGTAGAGGAACTAGAGGAGATGAAGGCAAGTGTTTGGGAGCTCTAAGGACATTGTGGACACTGGTAGACAAGGCAGGTGTTATTAAGAAGCAAGGCAAGAAGGATGCCTGGCACTGGATCTGAGATCCAAGGTCAGGGCTATAGTACCCCATTGGCTCAACAGATGTGAATCTCTGAGTGCCAGTGGTTCTTCTATTTCTTTGCCCCCGGGATTAGCCCCAGTGCCTAAGGAAGGAAA
>NW_006442109.1:24806941-24814344 GCF_000325575.1 Pteropus alecto | reverse complement strand
ATGGGGTTTTGGAAAGATGTAGGAGTGGGAAGGCAGGGAATTATTAACTCATGGGGACCATTTCTACTGGAATGCATTAGTTTGCACCCTGATTTCTATTTTGTATATTGGAAAAAACAACACATTGGTCCTTTCCCCAAAGAGAATGTGGCTGCAAATGATCCTGAAATGTGCATCCATGTTATTAGCCCATTAAATTCTAGGGGCTCAGGATTCACCTAATTCTATACTGGTCTTTTCCCTCAGTGGTCCTAGTACTTTAAGCTTAGTACACATGAAACACAAAATGCATAGACAAAAATTCACCAGGCAAACTGTTTAAAATCAACAAACTGCAAATCAGTCAGTCAGTCAATCAATCAATCCATCAATCAATCTATGGATTGGAATCAGTTAGCAAACATTAAATCTTACAGTAATTTCCAAACTATATCCTGTGGCCAATGCTTGACATGGTCAATCAAATGGAACACCTCTTAGTTGGCTGATCATAAGTAATGTGACCTGTCATACTTCTCTGACATTGGCCAGGGTGTTGTGATTCCCCATCACCTGAGGCTGTGGAGACTTCAGGATTCATCACAGTCTAGAAAGCTCCAAGCTGCAGATAATTGCACTTCCCAATGAACCAGGAATCCAGAAGTATCTTCTCACAGGGCACATGGCTGATATGTGTGGCTTTGTGGGGCTGTGAATTGGGAGCCTACATTTCCAAAAATGATCTTTCATTTCTGACAAGTTAGTGTCTGTAGTGTACCTTAATTATTAACATATTAATCCTTGGCTTCCCAATCACGACTTCTGCATCTGTTTCTTGCCTTTTCCTTTCCATAATCCATGTTTTGCACATCTTTGGGAAACCCAAATAACAACCCTTCTTTAATATGGGAAAGGGCAAGGGCAGGCAGTTTGAATTCTTTGGCATTTCCCTGAAGTGGTCTGTAGAGCTGATCTGATGACTTAGTTCTGCATGTATAATTAATTGGGAGTGTGCTCACAGTTCCTACTAAGCTTCCTGATTTACGCAGTGAAACTAGCAAATGTGAGGCTGGTCTGTCAGCCAATCAGAATTTCTAAGGACAGACAACACAAGGTCGTGATGAAGATTGTGTCTTGACAGGCCTTGAAGGGAAGTGAAAATAACCAGGTTTTCATTTGCACCTATGGTCACTGCACGCTCTGAAAGATGTCATTTTTAGATATTTCTTGTGTTTTCCTTTAGAGTCATAATACGTCAGGCTCAGCTAAATGAAGAACTAAATTAAAACTGTCATTTCAGCTCATAAATAACAGATGTCTAATGCATTTAATTATTTATAGTCTTGAATCTTTCAAAAATGAAAATGACTATACACATTTTTAATGGAGTTCTTGGTAATTTGCCGCCTGACTGATAAGATTTGCCGATAATCCTGGCTTGCAAACATGAAAAATAAAACTGAGACTGACTCGTTTATTTTACAAGACTGTTTCTTTCCTCCCTTGTGGCTTTAACAAAATTTAAATTAAAGCGAAATCTAATCACAACAAAATGATGTTCATATACTCAGATTAATAATTGGATTTTCTGAGATCATGGAGTAGGTACCTGAATGCCAGAGATTTTTGCATTGGCTGAAAAATCAATGCTTTACTGTTCTCTAAGCTGTCTCCTTGCCAGGAGGTTGTGACTGGACTGATCAGGGTTTAACAGAGAAAACTTAAATATATGGCCCCTGAGCATGCCTCCCAGATAATATTTGCAAGTTTGGTGAGGACTATAATCTTGGTTTGCAAACTGGCCCCTATATGTGGAGGACAAGGAGAGACTGAAGAAAGAGGCCATTCCAGACTGGTAGGTGGCAGGTTTAATCAGCAAGGGAATATACATATGAGACTTGTCTTGGGTGGCCAAAGGATGAGTTGGTCTTTGCACCCACCTTCCAGAATCTTAACAGTTTATATAGAGACCTTAACTGGGTTCAGTCATGTAGACCATCCAGATGGTCTCAACAACACATTGCTCTCTTAAATCTGCATCCTTGAAAACAGCTCCCACTGTTTTCACATTTCATAGAACATACATTTCAAGGACAGGGGAGGGGGTGAGTAGCCATTGATTACCAGTCCAGCTAGTGGGCTAATCAGCGGGCATGTCCTCTCGATGACCTCCTCCAGAACTTAAGTATGATTAAAATAGGCTATTGGGACTTCAATGACACCAGGAAGTGGCCTTGTTCCCTAGAGTATTTTCATTTGGGTGAAATAACTTTCAGGTCTCCATTAAGACTACAAAAATAGCTTAAATTCACAGTAATGTATAACTGGCCTATGTCAGATTCTGAGAGTAATTTTTATTAAGAAGAGAGAGGAAATAGTTAGGATGCCTCAATTACTTGAGTAATTACTTTCTTGTTGGACAAAGATAAACATTTGCTTTTGGTCTAGTGGTATAATGAAAAGTGAATTAATTTGGGAGTTATAAAAACCTAAGTTTGAATCTTGGTTATAACAATTATAAGCTAGTGTCCTTGAGTAAGTTACTTAGAATCTCTAGGGCTCAGTTTCTTTATTTCTAAAATTAACACAATAATACCTGCTTCCCAGGGATGTTATAAAGTGTTAATGAGGCAATACATGTAAAACACCTGTGTTTAGCAGGTATACTACAAATATTGGGGCGGTTTGTATCTCGCTGGGCTAAAAGCAAAAAATTGCTCATTAGTGAAAATAATTATATTAGTTGTTCCCTAAGGTTCATTTCAGCTAAGAGTACTTGCATCCACTGCTCCCCAGTTTGGTTGTTTTGCTTCTTCAAAATCTTCATTGACTTCGCAGTTCTGCTCAGTGCTTCCCTTTGGGATTTCTGTGCTTCACTTTACTAGTCATTACTGCTCAAATGTGTGCTTTGGAGCAAGGCTGTCAATACTTTCTGTGATGAAAAAGACCCATTCCTCAGTTTGTGTATAATCATGTGTAACCCCCATGTGTCACTGGTACATCTCAGAATCCGTGGCATGTTGCAGAGGTCCTCGGGTGGCCAAAGCATGTGTCTTACTCCTGAATGCTAGCAGGGGCCATGTGGAGCTCCCAGGAGAATATGGGGACTGTGGTGAGATGGAGAGGTTACGCCTGTCTAAAATGGTGCAATGACATGTCCTTAGCTCTAGACAATTGTTGCTGTGCACAGATGTGGGCCCATTGTTGCCAGGTCTTTAGATTTTTCAAGAGAAAACAGATACCAAGGTATTTATATACAAACTTCAAAATTTTAATGGTGGCAAGATATTTGCAGTAAACAAAACAAAATAAAGCCTGTGAGGATCAATTCTGTGCCATCTAAACAAAGCAGGCCTATGATTTTCCTGTTCTGACCTATGGGCTTCTGGTGTTTCATGGGCCAGACTTCTGGGTGTCATCTCTCTCTCAGGGGTCTTAGACCTCTTGGGAGCAGGTGCAATTTCTCCTTTAGTAGCTATAAAGATTTCTTTCTTTCTCTCATGGGGTTCATGACATTTTGATAAAGCCATCTGGTTGCTATAATGATATTCATATCTATTTTATGACCATAAAAATAGCTATTGAACTTAAAAAGAATCAAGAGATGCCTTTAACCCTTACTCCATCTCTGACTTTCAGCCCTTATCGTTTTCTATCCCTGAATCTCACCTTATCCCCAAGACTACCAAGAGGTAAGGAGTTTAGAGATGAGATAAGAATGTCTACAGTGCACAAATCTTGGCGATAAAAAGGCTTGTATTTTAATGGTTTTAATTTTAGGCCTTGTGAAATGACCTAATTTTAAAACAAAATATCCTGCTTAAGATCTCGAAGTGAGTGTTCTTAGCCCTGCTTTCTCCTGGCAAAGGCTGTTCCTCAAAGACTGGAATATAGGCTCACAGTCCCTTTCCCCAAAACTTAGGACAGGTAGGTTTTCAGAATTGTTTGAATTTTGAAACTTTAACACATATACTAAGGAACACCTCACATACAGTCTGGGACAGCACCTAATCATCCGCTATACCAGTATTTCTAAAGCGGTATATGAATATTTATACTAAGTAGGATAAATAGAGACCATAAATAGCAGCGCATCATTCAGGTCAGGTTTTGATGCCAAAGGAATTACTGAAAAGATTCTAGTTTGGATGTCAGAACTATGGATGAGGGACTGTAAACCTGTACATGAATCATAGAAAAACAAATGAGACATTCCTTACATTTAAAGACTGAGGCACTATCTAGAATTAATACAACTGAAAAAAAAAGGATGTGATATAGAAAACAATTATATCTAAGTTTTAAGAATTCGATTGTCTCGTGTATTCATCTGTAGCATTATCTGACCTATGTAATAATGTTATCAAAAAGGGAAAAGAATAAATTGATCAGAGTTCTGCTATGGTGGAGAAGATGTTAGACATCTAAAGAAGAGTTGGAGGGGAGATGACAGAATGGGACAAAACCATAGGAACAGGGGATTGGAGGGAACCACTGTACAGGTTTACCAGGGGGTCAACCAGCTTCTAGACCAAAAAAAATCATAGTTAATCAGTGGTTTCCAGTCTAGGATCCTTTGACCTTAGAGGTCAGTACATACTGTGCTGAGACTCTGAGGAATTTTCTGAATCTCTAAAAGTCAGATGGAAATCCTTCATTTCCCTCTGAAATAGCCGAATGGGCTAGCAAGAACACCTGTCTGCTTTTGCGTGGGATTCTATTACATTTGTCTGAGAACAGTGATCATCCAGCACTGATCAGAAGCTGTGTGTAGTTCTGAGGTGTATCAATGATTAATAGAAAAATGGGGGAAAACATGTGATGGCTCAACAAATGTAATTTGCTTGGTGGTCAAAAATACTGCCACTACATAACATTTGATAGCTGCGCTTTATAAAAAAAGTCCTCAAGGAATGTCTGGGAAGCCCTGTGGACATGGTACTGTCTCCCACGTTTTCGGAATCTGGGTGGCTAATCATTCCCTGTGCCTGGCTGCCCAGTGACATGGCATCCGTTCCTGTGAGCTGTGCATATGGGTGGTAGCCAACTACTTCCTGATGGAGCTCTTCCTTAAATCACTAAATCAAGAGAGACTTTTGTTTTGTTTTTAGAAGATTTTCATTTTTCATGTTGATGAACATTTAATCATTCAGGTTCTCACTAAGTAAACTTGGACCAGTCCTCCTCTGGCTTTATTGATACAGGATTCTTTGGCTCTCTGACTTTTTCTCTATCATCTTCATTTACCATCTGCTCCTTTCTTCTGCTGTGTGGGGGTGCTCTCTTTTCTCCCTCCACAGCATTCCCACGGTTCCTGTTCCCACTGCCGCTCTGCCTCGCAATCTTCTCTACCAGCTCAGGTCCCTCGGCAATTCTCCTTTACAATGGTTCTATTACTAGAGAGCCACTGCTATGTTCTAGTGACTGTGCTGGTTCATGTACAAAGTTCCCTGCAAAGACTAGTCACTAAGTAATGTTCATCTCTTTCTACTTGTCACACCGATTTCTCATGTAGAATAAATCTCATTTCACCCTTTCCGTGTGAGATTATGTAATTAAAAAAGACCTGTAGCTACTCACGGTCTTGGGCTGTGGCGGGAGCTGGGTGAGGGAGAATGTTTACCAATACCCTTGCAGACCTGTCCTAAGCATTCCTGAAGGTGTCTGTGCACAGGAGTGGGTAACAGTGTACAAATAAATTCTGATCGGGGGTTGGAGAGAAAAGGAAGGTTAGAACTGATTGAGTTCCTTGACATTAAAAATGGGAAGTAGTGATTAAAGAATGAAGAGGGACAAAGGGCACATATGCTAAGAGGAGCATCACATGCAAATAAAATGCAGTTTGAGACCAAAAGCAGGAAATTGAAACAGGCTGTAAACAAACAGCATCCATTTTCAGATAAAAAGAGGACAGCATTCCCATCAGCCTCCCAGAGCATATTGACTCGGCAAACAGATTTCACATTGACATTTCCCAGGAACGACAAAGGCAGTAAAATACCAAAAAACAATCTGATTTCAGCAGCGGTGGTGCTGCTTTAACGATGTTTTTGCACCAGTGCCAAATTTCACAAGGCGATGTTGGTGAGATGCTGCCCTTTCCAAACTCTCATGGAAATATTTTCCATCATTTTGACATTTCATTTACAATGAAATATAGGAGATATTAAAAATTCATGTTCATGACAGGTATTATTTGTTTGACTTTGAAATATACAGTGAACACACTGTTAATGAACAGTGAGGGAAGTGTCAGGATTGCGTGCGCGTGCATATTCATGGAACACTTCCTGACTTCAGAAGAAAACAATTGCAGAACCAAAGAGGGCTGACCTTTTACGGTTCTAAAATCCATGAGTGTGTGGTTATGAATAATTGAATATGGAATAATAAAAATGACCCTTTTTGGGGGTAATTCAGGTAAAAGCAAAATGCCATGACTTTATCCTAGAAACACGAACCTCAATTATTTCTGAATTTGCATGAATTACACGAATATCTCATTTGAAACATTACCAGGATGCAATCACATTAATTCATTCAACTGCCAGCGTACCATCTGTGTTTCTCTGTAGTCGTTCCTGTGCCCCGAGCACTGTGCAGTTCTCGAGCTTGGAAGCAAAAGGCTCCCTCCTTTTGAATCTTCTCTTCACCTCCCATTTAAACTCTAGGAGGACATTGCTTTTTTTCTAAGCTGGGAGACAGACACGTTTTCTGTACTGTTCTGGGTGAAGGGAAGGAAAGAGACAGTTTCGTGTTAATTACCATTGGCGCAAGAGAAGGCAGTGATGTCAGGCAAGGCTGCGAACCAGGCATGAGGAAAAGGAGTGGGAAGGAGGACCTCGTTCCTCACTTAGTAAGACCAGAGAACGTGGGTAGCCCTTTATTTTTCCTTATTCAAAAACATGATCAAATTTATTATGATTTCTTAAAAAAATTAAGGTATAGAACCGTTGCCTTCTTAAGAGTTTTCTACCATGTAAAATTCTGTGAACACAACCCAGTTTTCTCATTGATTTCCTTTATAAGTTAAATAAGAGTTTCATTTATTCGCAAATCCTGTCAGCATGCCTGCCATCTGCTGGGCACAGGGGAGAGACAGGTTCGGGCCTTGCAGACCTTACGGTCTAGTGGGGGAAGACAATCAGGAACCAGGAACTGTGAATGATAAGCAATGGAAATAGGGTAGGGTGGGTTGCAGGAGGCATGCATGACGGTGGGGAACCAGCCTGGTCTGGTAGCCTCTCTGGTGAGCCTTGAAGGAGGAAGGGGCGTGGCCCAGGAGATAAAGCAGCAGGTGCGAAGGCTCCAATGACAGAAGTCCTTCTAAGATGATCTCCCAGCTGCTGCAAAGGTAACACAGAGTGGAAACATCAGGAGCAATGAGCTCTTGGTGATGAAGGATGGTGGGATTCAGGAAGCCT
>NW_006442109.1:24802311-24803680 GCF_000325575.1 Pteropus alecto | reverse complement strand
GACCTCTGATCTACTCTCAGAACTGATCCTATAAAGGCTGGTAGTTCAAAGAAAGTCTAATTTCTGCTCCTTCTCATCCCTCCCCCCTTTTCATATCAAATCTCTATGTTTAGTAGGATACTTCACATACTTCCATACCTCCTCATATTTCTAGCATACAATTCCTTTCTGTTCTGCAGTCCTGTCAGGCTTTAAAATAATAACTTGACTTGACATAATAATACCTTTTCATTCTTTCTGTAACACTTAACCCTTTTAGTGATGTCGGCATTCGGTTCTCACAGAAAAAATCTGCCCACCCTCCATACAAGGGGAGATTTTCTCCATTCTGTAGAGTAGGAAGATGACACATGGTAAGAGGGCTTCCTTAGGGTCACAGAGTGGATTAGTCCCAGCACACTCAAAGCAGGATACCTCAAGAAAGGTTTAATGAAGAGATATCATATTTACAAAGGTTTGCATATAGTATGGGAAAAAATCATAAGAGGTAGTGCAGAATCCTAGAACTATAAGCAGTGGGACTGTTACTACTTCTAGGTCTAAAGGCATGAAGCAATGAGCAGAACCCAGTAGGTAGGGAGGAATGCGCAGAGGCAGGTATCTGAAAGGAGCTAAGACCTTTATGGAGGCATGCGACCACCGCTTGGTGACACCACAGGGAAAAAGCCAGGGGAACAAATACTTCCACTTCCCTCTCCTCCATCCTCCTCATTTGTTGCTGAAGCTCCCTATTCAGCAAACCCAGCTGGAGGCCAGAGGCAAGGAAATCCATACTTGTGAATCTCCGGGCACTCAGTCGATTGGGCAAGGGCGGAGAGATATCTAGGAAGCAAAGGAAGGTGTCTGCCACGCCCGTCAGTCTGAGGTGAGGAGAGTCACATCTCCAGATCCTCCTTTCACTATGTGTCCACATGCCATGCTTTCCTTTAGGGGTGAGAATCAGAGTTCACAGTACCTGTCCCCAAACCACTTGAGAGCTCTCTGCTATTAGAGCCCTATATCTTGAGGATTTCTGGTTAGAAAACAAAACTTTGGGTAGATGTAGCATTTATTCACTTCTTATTCTGGCACATCCTTAAGTTGGACTACTGAAAGTTGTCCGTGTATCAAATAACTGGTTTTCCTGACCATCAAATATAAGAATTTGTTTCCTCGCCCCACTGCAAGGTGATTTTTGATACAGAACAACTGATTATGTACTCTAGCTGCACACATCAGCATGTTGATTATGTGAAATCTCATAAGGAATTACAGTGAATGCCAATCATTGTGTAAGTGAAGGTCAAATCTTACATCTTCTATTGAGCTCATCAGCATTTTTAGGATAAGTCTTTGAAGCACACACATTAATATTGGGATACATGTCAGT
>NW_006442109.1:24775595-24802153 GCF_000325575.1 Pteropus alecto | reverse complement strand
GAGAGAGAGAGAGAGAGAGAGAGAGAGAAACAGAGTCCCCATGCACAAAATTGTTGGTTTAAACTACAAGGACTATGATCAATCAGCCTTTTGAAAGTGCTAACTATATTTGAGCTAGTCAGAAATACTGCTTCCAAATTTTAAATTTTCAGACAGTGAGCAGCTGTGGAGGCCTATATGCATGTATGTGTGCATGCACACACACATTGCTGGAGCTCCATTTAAAATCTGAGCTGGGAATGCATTTGTAGAGGCAATATATACAGTGTGGTAATGAAAAGCAATTCCTCTGGATTAAGACGTACCTGGGTTCAAATCCTGGCTCCACCACTTAGTTGTGTGGTTTTCCTGAGCCTCGATTTCCTTCTATATAAAATAAGAATAATAATAGTACTGTTTACTTCCTAGAGTTTGTATCAGTTAACCTTTGCTACAATAGCGCTATGTAGAAAATAACCACAAAATGTCAGTGGCATAGAATAACAGTGGCATCGAGCATTCATTGCTCATGTGTCTGTCTGGTGTCACAGGGTTGCTGGCTTAGTAGCTCTGCTGATCTTGATTGGGCTCGATCACTTGTCTGGGTGTGACTGGCTATTGACTACTCTAAGATGGCCTCACCTGGGATGACTTTGGTGACCGGCTGTGCTCCACATGTCTTTCATTTTCTAGCAGACTAGCTTGGGTATAGTCTCATGGTGATGGCAGAGGGCAAAAACAGCAAGCAGAAACATTTCGAAGCACTTTCCAAGCCTCTGATTTCTCTATGGTTGCTAATACTCAATCACCCAAGGCAACACTGCTAAGCCCTAAGTCAGAATGGGAGGGTATGCAAAGAATGTGGATACAAGGAGAGAGGCAGAGTGTGACCACAAATGCCGGATAATGAGGTGTAGATGAGATAATACTCAGCAAGTACTCAGCACATAGTGATCATTTAATGAATGAGAGTAGTGATTATTATTCCGTATTCACATCATAACTAGTATCTATCAAGGTTTTTTTTTTTTTTTTTTTAAAAGCTGGTCTTTGTGTGCTGCTATGTGAGCTTATAGAACTTCTTGCTTTAAAACAGAATAAAGAGATTTGGGTTCAAAGCCTGGCTATGACCCTGACTCTTAATGCACCCTTACTGTGCGATGTGTTGGAAAGGAGTGTTTGCTGGGTGCCAGACAGACTCTGGTTAAATACTCTGACACTTTCTGTTCTTTTTTCTTGTACATTTCTTCTCCTCAATCTCTTTAGCTGCAAAATGCAGATCATTGTATTTATCTTGCTGGATTTTTGTGAAGATTAAATAAGAAAAATATGTTTTATATCTTTCTCAATATTTGTCACACAGTTTGTGTTCAATAAATCATAGTTATTATTATTTATAACTTTAGTGATCTATGTTTGTAGAAAAATTTGAAAAACAATCACCAAATTCCTACTACATAGGATAATAACAATTAACATATTAATTATTTTACCATAATTTTCTATGCATGTATTTTCAAAATTAGGGTTAGATTACTTGTCCTATTCTGTAAACCATTTTCCTCACTTACTATAACATGACATTCTTCTACGGTGAACAAATAGAGATCTACAGCAACAATTTTAATACGCTATATTATATCCACTGTGTGGATATATTCTAATTTATTGAACCAATATCCTATTGTTGAGCCTGTAGATGGCTTCCAATTTTTCACCATATCAGCAACACTGCAATGAATATCTTTTTATGTCTTTTATAAACTTAGTTCTTTAGGTTAAATTTTTGGAAGTAAAATTGCTGGGTTCCCTTACATTTATTTTTTGTTGTCAAGTATTACAAACATATATAAATGTATACAAAATCTAAGTGTAGAGCTTAATGAATCATCATAAACATTCATGTAATCACCACCCAGCTCAGAAAACAATAGTGCCAGCCTCTAAAAGCCTTTCCTCTGTGTCCCCTCAATCATTAACCTTGCCTCCTCCCCAAAAGTAACTACAATCCAGACTTTTAACACCATACTTTATCTTGTTTTAAAATTTATATGAATGGATCCATAGCATATGTATTCTTTTGTCTCTGTTTTTTAATCAATATTCTGTGATATTCAATCATATTGTTCAACAGAAATAGTACACTCATTTTAATATACGTTGTTTCATTGTACAAATATATAATTGATCTATTTTACTGTTATTGGACAATTTGGGTCATTACCATTTGGACTCTTAAGAATAATATTGCTATTATCATAAGTGTAGGTGCTTTCTTGGTGTGCATGTGTGTACATTACAGCTGGAGATACACACACACACACACACACACACACACACACACACACACACACCCAGGAGTGGACTTGCTGGGTTATAAAGTATGTGTATCTTCATCTTTAGTAGATAGTACCAACTTCTTCCGAGATGGTTGTTCTAATTGACACTCTCACCTGCAACACATCAGAGTTGCTGTTTGCTACAGTCTCTTTAACACTTGGCATTAAAAAAATAGATATTCCGGTGGATGCATTGGTATTTCATTGTGGTTTTACTTTGTATTTCTCCAATAACAATGAAGTTGAAGTTGAACACCACTTCATATGTTTATTGAGCCTTGGATATTTTCTTTTCAGATGTGCTTGTTCAAATCTCTTGCTCATTTTTCTGTTGGTTATCCAACTTTTTAAAAAAAATCGATTCGTAGGCATTCCTTTTATATTTTGGATAAAGCATTTCGCTGAAAAATGTGTTACAAGTATATTTTCTCACACTTAAGTTGCTTTTCTACTCTTTTATCGTGTCTTTTCATGAACATAAGTTCTTAATTCAAAGACAGTCAAATATATCATTCCCATCTTTTCTCCTTTTACTATTTGTGGGTTGTGTGTATGTGTGTTCTGTTTAAGAAAACTTTTCCTGACTTGGAGGACAACAATCTCCTATACCATATTCTCTTTAAAAATATTTCTTTGTTGTTTGTTTTGTCTTTCATATTTGGGCTTACATCTACCTGGATTTGAGTTTTGCACAGAATGAGCTAGGAGTCAAAATTTTATTGTTTACCATATGGATATTTCATTGTCCCAGCATCCTTTAGTGACAATATTGTCTTTCTCCTATTGCTCCGCAGTACCACCTTTGTTTTTAAATCGGTGTTCATATATATGTGTATCTGTTTCTGGGCTTTTTATTCTGTTCTATTGATCTATTTGTCTATAAACTTTAGTCTCTAGAGGATATTGTTGTTTTCTTTAAAAAAGGCTTTTGTCACATATTGAAGGAGGCTACTTATTTGTTACTTTTAAGAAAAGATAATGGGTTCCTTGAAGTTATTTGCTTTATAGAAAGTCAGACCGATTCTGAGAAGTTTCCTGCTTGTCCCAACTATAAGTAAAATTGCAGAAATAAAGTTAGTCACTGACAATTCATATTCTCTTTCTTTGTATATTTTTTCTATGTTCTTTCTTCCATTCCTTCCTTGCCCTATCAAACATCTCTCTTGTCTCTGGGAATCTACCATCTGTCTATCCTATTGCATTTCTCCCTCTCGACTGGATGTCAGAAAACTGTGAGGAGACAAACAAAATCAATTATAAAACGACCCTTCCCAGGGACACTTGCATTTTAAAATTGTCTCCTTGGAACAAAATGCCTCCAAAACTAAAAGGAATGGATCTTTCATGGTAGCATGTTAGAATTATAAGGGGGTCATGGGTGGTTGATTTCTTCATCTGTAATATGGCGATGATATCTGTGATATTTAGTTTCACAGTCCAGAGAGGTGACATCGATTGCTCAAAGTCACCTAATGAATGTATGTGAAACAAGAGCAATAGTTAGTATTGGAAGACATGTTTTTGACTTTTCTTGGGGGTCTCCTTATTGACCTTAAAATTTCCAAATGAGTAGTGGTTTATTCAGCTTCCTCCAAAGATGAATTATTTTCTTAACTATTTTGGAATTGCAAGATTAGACTGCAGTTCTTTGTTTAAAATTCTTTTAAGCAAAAGTGAAAAGACAGAAAGGCCTTAAGGTGAACCTTCCCTCAATAAAACACCACATGTTCCCAACTGACTTCTTTAATGAAAGGTTATCTTACATGCTTCCCTGCCTGCCAATTGTGGCCCTAAGGCAATGTGTCTGTTGCTTGGGTCATTTTCTGTAGAAGAATCTTTCTTGTGAAGACCATGTGCTGTCAGAGACACAACTCCCAGAAAGCCCCTGGTTCCTTAACTCTGCCTTTTGCTCTCTGACCCCGACCTTCACCCAAAGACCCTGGCCCTTGGTTCCTCATTTCCAAGTCATAGTGCCTTCGCGGCATATCCAATACTCAGGTAACTTGCAGACTTGCAGAGCTTGGTTTCTCTCAGATCATATGGATTTTTCTTTTTTAAATTGAGGAAAATTTACATAACATAAAATTAACCTTTTTAAAGTGCACAATTCAGTGACATTTAGTACATTCACATTTTTGTACAACCGTGATCTCAATCTAATTCCAAAACGTTTTTATCGCCTCCAAAGAAAACCCCATACCTGTTAAATAGTCCCTTCCCATCCCCCTCCCTCCACCCCTTGGCAACCACTAATCTGCTTTCTATCTATACTGGATATACCTATCCTGAATATTTCATATAAATGGAATCATATAATATATGAGCAACCTTTTATGTCTGCATCTTTCATTTAGTATCATGTTTTTAGGTTCATCCACATTGTAGCATATGTCAGAACTTCATTCCTTTTTATGAATAATCTTCTGGGGTGTGTGTGTGTGTGTGTGTGTGTGTGTGTGTGTGTGTACATATTACATTTTGTTTATCCATTCTTGCATTAATGGGAATTTGGGCTTTTTTCTACTGTTTGACTATAGTAAATAGTGCTAATATGAACATTAGTGTACAAGCATTTGTTTGACTATCTGTTTTCAATTCTTTTGAGTCTAAACCTAGGAGTGGAATTGCTGGGTCATATGGTGATTCTATGTTTGGCCAGCTTGCTTTCCATAGTGCCACTATTTCATATTTCTACCAGTAATGTAAGAGAGTTCCAATTTCCACATCATGAAAATAAAAGCACAGCAGCTTGATGCCCATGCATCTACCTTGCCCTTGTCATGCTGAGGCTCCACCCCATCTTGGCTGTCTCCCCTTTGACCAACCAGATCTAGAATATGTACTCGTTTTCACCCATCCATTTCTCCTGGGCCAAGGATTTTTCAGCTTATACCTTTCACATTGGTTCCCCTGTGGGATACTAAATAATCCCGCCTATGGCCACAAGTAGCCTAGAGTGTCAGGACTGGTCTTCTCCAACTTTAGATTAATTCAGAGGCCAGGGATGGTAACTCAATATTCCAGAATGAACACATCATTCAGGGGAAATGGAACCACAAAACGTGAAGTTTAGCTTTCTGGTTGGATAAGTAAGTGAATAGCCTTGAGACAATATATCTTAAGTGAGATATATATATATAGTGAGAGTGTGTATTTCCTATGTAAATAAGTGTATTTCCTATGTAAATAAATGTCCTGGTATGAAAAGTAGACTGTGTGTACCTTACTTTCATTAGCGCCAGCCAGCAGCCAATAAAGAAGGTAGGTTAAATTCTTGTGGGACGAGTTTACTGGGAATTCAGGGATTGGGGTTCTATCTAGTCCTGTCATTGTTACCCAGGAGAGGTGTGGTTGTTGTGGTGAGCTCCTCATTTATCTTTTCATTTATACTAAAATCATTTTGTCAGGCTTTAAGAGTAACACTAGCTGCTTTTACTTCCCAAATGTTTCCAGCTGTCCTTAGACACAATTTAAATGAATTTCCACAGTGCCGCTTGCTGAGCCTTCCTCATACTCGCAGAAATGTCCATTAAAATTGAGAATCTGATGCCCCCTTCCTTTCTATCCCTGACTATATCAAATAAACCAAAATGTAATGAACAGAGTATGGGGATAAAGTGAACTGGGATGCTCTGGGTTCTAGATTGACTAAGGAAGTGTTTTCATTTTTCTCTGTCCAGAGGATTAATGAAAGTGAACTTTTCTTTCTTTACAATGGGGAAAGCTATGATAATGGCTATATTTGTTTCAAAATTTGAACTTTTTCTTGTGCCAGCATGCTGAATAAGAATGACCTAGGAGGCCGGTTAAAAAACGTGGATTCCGGGAGTTTACCCTCTGAAGTTTGGATCGGGACCCAGGCATCTATATTTTTAAAAATGCTTTGTGCTGTAATTCTGATGTACAGCCAGGCTTGGAAACCTCTGAGTCCTAAAGTTTACTTCCTGACCTCTACTTGAGTTAACAATATTTATCCATTTGCTTACTAATGTTCTTTGTATATGTCTTTTTCTATAGGCTTGTAAGATTGAGGGCAGTGACTATTTTTATTTATCTTTATAACCTCAATAACATCCAGTAAGTATTAAAAAATAAGAATTGATTTACCATATGATCCAGCAATCCCTTTACTGGGTATTTACCCCAAAGACTTGAAAACCCATATCCGAAAAGATATTTGCTCACCGGTGTTCATAGCAGCATTATTCACAGTGGCCAGGACATGGAAGCAACTGAAGTGTCCTACAAAAGATGATTGGATAAAGAAGCTGTGGTACATACATACAATGGAATATTACTCAGCCATAAGAGGAGATGAAATACTGCCATTCGCAACAATGTGGATGGACCTTGAGATAATCATGCTAAGTGAAACAAGCCAGACAGAAAAAACTGAAAACCATGTGATGTCACTTATATGTGGGATATAAACCTAAAAGCAACAAACGAACAGGACAAACAAGCAGAGACTCATGGACATGGACAATGGACTAGTGGTTACCAGAAGGTAGAGGGGAGGAGGGAGGGGGGAGGTAGATGGGTAAAAGGGGTCAAATATGTAAAATCGGAAGTTATGTAAATTACATCAAGTGAATAAAAGAATATATATGTTACACAATTAAATCAGAAACATGCACATTTACTCAGCTCCTATGGAGGCACTGTTATGTCAGCGTCTATACTGACGAGAGCTTCGTGGGTGACTTGTACACTTACTTATTTGTTTTTACTTTCACGATAGGATTTCTTTCTCTTATTTATCCCTCTTACTTCTTTTCCTTTGCTATTCCACATTTCATTTCTTGATGTAGAGAACTGCATGACAGTTCCTTAAGCTTAAGTTCCTTAAGTATGAGGTCCCAGAGGAAACTCATCTTGGTGAGATTGGCTGGTTAGTTATCTTGGTCAAGAAGGATTCGAAAACTCATGTCTCTGGACTCTCAGTCCTAAGTCCTTCTTACTAAGCCAGCAATTTTACCCCTTTTCCATCCTGTGAATATGAGAAAGTTTTCTTTTGCCTCCTTCTCATAAACATAGTCTTCTGCAGCATCCCATAGAGATGGTCCGTTTGAGCCCTTTGGGTCTTGCATCACTGAATGGCTGCAGTTGCAGAGATAAAGGCAATGAGACAAACACTATCAAGGCTTTCTCTGAGCTCCTAGTAAGTGGATTTAGATGCAGGAGCCAGGGAACAAACTGAAACAGTAATTGACCCTGCTGACCGCCTCTGATTATTCAAGGTACAGTAATCTCAAGGGGCCTCATTCATCTCTTTGCTGGAGTCTTAGCTGACTGCAGAATAATTACAGGGAATTCAAGCTAAGACTTAAAAAGATTTGTCACTGGCTGGTGGGTACCATTGGCTTTGTGAAACCCAACACACTTATAATTAGTATAAGTCAGCTACAAGTAACCTCTTGTTAAAATGCAAATTATTAAAACATCTATTACCAAATAAGAAAAGTTTTTAAAATATTAGGGATTCCAGGCACAGGAATGTGTGGTGAACTTGAAAAGCTTGATGCCAATTATGTGCTTCACTGAATTAAAATGAATTGGTGTTATTAATAAAGACCCAAATGATCTACTCTGCCAGCCCAACCTTTATCACCTCACATTTCATTAGAAATGAACTTTTCAATTAAGATCTGTCTTCTTATACTTACCAAATTGAGTTTTCCAGACTTATGATTCAGTCACAGAAGCTTAAGGAACATGGTAGGAGCTGGGGTGGGGGTAGGGGTGGTAGGTCATGCCCAATTTACCATGACAGCTTGCCAGTCTCTAATACAATATTTCAAATTCTTCCAGAATAATGTGGACACTTGTCTAGGTCCCTGACATTGAGTAATTTATTCTATAAAATAGTACAATTTAAAGGAAAGTGAATGAAGATGTTTACACTTGGTGGCAGCTCTCTGAAATAATATTTGCAGCTGAAAATTGAGATGAACCTGTCAATGACTATTTTGGTAAGACGAGAAGGAATAGATAGGAATAAAAATGTTTAAAGATATATTATTATTCTCAACTTAGTTTATCCTATGAGGAGCTTTTCCATACAAAGAGGAAAATATTTGATCTGAAAAATTTCCTGGAAACTAGATCGATTTGCAAATGTTCGACTTATTATTTTATAAGTAAATAGATCTATAATTTAAAGCATGAGTCAGCATTTCTCAAAAAAAAAAAAGTATCAGTAGTACATTTATTCTGATTTGGTGGTCTCTGTAAAGGGGCATAATTATTTTGGAGGTCCTTCTCCACTTCACTTCCTTCTTTCTTTAACTTGGATTCGCTTATCTTGCCGAGTGACTTAGAGTTGTAGAGAAATACAGTGGCAGAGATGGTTGTTTTTACCAGTTTATGTAACCTCCTCCCTCTTCCTGGTCAGTATCAGCTGGACAAAACTGCATGTTTTTTCTTTTTTTTAGGACTTATTTGTACTTCTTTTTTTTTATTATGTGTGCTTTTCATCTCACTACCAGTTTTTCAATAAGATCTCTTCTTCTACTAAATGGTATCTGTGTGGCCCCTGATAAGTCCCTCCGGGCAGGGGCCTTGTTTGTCCTGCTCACTGCTGTTCACCTGATGCTGTGAACAGGGCCTGGCACCCAGTGACTGCATAACGATCAGCTCTTGCCTCAGCCGTTCAGCCTTCTTACCCACCAGTCCCCCGCATGGAGCCCCCACAGTCTCCTAAGCTGTCACCCCCAGTGCAGTCTACACCCCTCCTCACTTCTGGGTTGTGCTCCCACTATTCTCTCCACCAAGCCTTCTTTTCTCTCCTTGTATCTCTAACCAAATCCTACCCATCTGACCACATTTGAGATCCATTTCCTTCGTGATGGTTTCAGCTGGTTCACAAAGGTCTGGTTTTCATAGTCTGACTGTATTTCACCATCGCGTGCTTTCATAGGGTCTTGCTTAGTTATTTCAGGGTTTCAAGAGAGATGCTATTTGTCCTCATAGAGTTTGGGCCTAGGTGGGTGGCCTAGGTCCTATGCCTGAGACTAGTATGACATGTATGTTTCTTCCAGAGCCTGGCTCAGCACAAGGGCCTGTAGTAGATGTCCAGTAGATGCTCAGTGCTCATTGACAGTCCCCTCTCCTCACCACTGCAGTGATTGATGCCTGCTTCACCTTGAACCCTATCTCTGTTTGGTCATGACTTCGGGTCAGGTCAAAATGTGGGCGATGTTCCTTCTCTCCTAAGCTGTCTATCATCTTTCTGGATAGTTCAGAAACCTCTACAGAGAGGCTGTGTTTTTAGTGTTGGCCTTTCCTGGTATCCTGTGCCCTAGCCTCAGCCCAGTTGCCTCTTTCTGTTTCTGGTTGCCTTTGCCTTTCTCTCTCTCTCTTCCCAATTATAATATATCATCAATTTTTCTTAAAGATACATTTTTAGTTTGGTCTGTAACCCTCCTATATGTGAGAACAGTCATTCTCTATTAAAAAAAAATGATTTCATAATTTGTACTTTTCACTGTCAGACTAACCTTCCCTGCACTTAGTTCAAATTACTGAGTTTGTATTGTATTGAGCTACTCTTTCACCTTTACATTTCAAAAATGCCTTTCTCTGTCAAGTTTTATTTAGGAGGGTTAGCAGAAGAATATGACTATAGGTAGAATGTTGACACTCAACAGGCTCCTTGAAATAGGTGACCTTGGATCTGAGCACTGAGATAATTAGCAAAAGAGAATTGACAGAAACCACTGCTTTCAAGATAGCACAGGGTCACAATCAAAAAAAGGGCAGCAGAAATTGAATAGACAAGCTGATCAAAGACGAAAGCTTACCAAGGGACCTGGATTTTTTTTAAAGAGAATCATTGGAGTACTTGTTATTTGTTCAATAGTGATTCCACCATGTGTATTGAGCAACTACTATAATATCTGTGCTGCTCTAGGCACTGGTAATACTACAGAGAAATGAGATAGGGTCACTGGGCTGCACACAGTCTGCTGGAGTCGGGGTCAGGAAAGGGGCAACAGTAGAACACATAAAAACATACTGTTTTGGGGAGAAAAGGTGATAAATTTAGTTTGGGATTCATTATGTTTTGAGATACCTGTAGTATATCCAAGTGGGACTGCCAGTAAGGGTTGATTTCCTCATTACAGAGATGTTCGAGCTAGTGGTGCGTGGACAGCTGCTAGTGATCTTGCAGCTGCTAGTGATGGCTCTTTGGGCTGGATGAACTCACAGAACATATGGATGATACCATGTTTATTTGCACAATTCCTCTGTGTGATACCTCCTCTTTAATAATGCTCATGGAAAGGGATGGAGAATTCTGTGAGCATCCGAGCCTTTGCCCATAAAACCCTTTTCTCAGAAGCAGAAATCACAAAGGAGATGTCTCCTTTCTTTAATCAAGGTTATGAAGGCAATTAAAATGTTCTCTGGCTAATTTCTGCCAACCTAGACAACTTTGTAGATTGACATCTGAAATGGCCTTCAAAGTTCTAATGGCAGCCCAGTTCTAATTATTTAAAATGAAATATAGGGGAAATATTTGTATTTCTCAGGAAAAGAATGCATACCACTCTAACAAAAATTAACGCTGTAGAGGGAAAACTGGTTCACCACTTCAGTAAATTTAAAACAGTAACTTTTTCCTTTGTTACCGAAATACAAACACGTCACAGGAAGTTCAGACAATACAGGTAGAGAAATAATGCAATAAAAACCCACCATCCTGCATAACTACTACTAACAACATCTTGGCCTTCTGATCTTTTTTCTTATTAACATATTGATATATATTTCTTAATAGTTCATACTAAGCATACTATTCTATAATCTGCTTAATTTAATAGTTGTCAGTATGCTTTGTTTCATCAGTTTAGAGGTACAAAATGAGTTCACATTACTTCTAATATTCAAGAGAAATTGACTTGTGGCTCCAATACACAAGAATATCGCCTCTCTCTGCTCCATCTCACCCCATCCTACCTCTCCTGCCTCTCTCTCTATATCTTATCTATCTTATCTACCTATCGATCTATCATTATCACCACTACCACCACCGGTAAGTTAAAAAACCAAGGGTATTTACTTAATCCTAGGACTCAGTCTTGGTCACTGTTCTGCCAAGGAGAAAGGACTAGAAAATCTGTGTAGTCAGCAGAACAGTCTTGTTCTCTTGGTTTTTGTTCTTGTTGTCACATCGTGTTTCTCCAGTTTTGTACCTAACCATGACCAAAAGATCTGCGGTGATGTGGGCACACTTGCCTTTGACACTGGTGGTCCTGTAGCCTGGGAAAGTCATTGACCACTGAAGAAAATGATTTTTGGAATGATGCACATGTTAGCTCAGGAATAATTTCTCAGGATACTCTTGGAAGGGTAGGTATTTTTCCTACATTATTACATTCGGCTGGGTTGTACCATTGGCCTGGGCTCCAACACACACACACAGTTGCTGATTGGGTTCTTTAGAAGGTGACACTAAAATGGAGTTTGGGATATAGGGTGTTTATTGGGGAACAATTCCTGAGAAAGGAAGAGGGAAGAATCAGGATTGGGCAGAGGGAGCAGTTGAACTGTGGGGCAGACCTGACAAAGCCTCAGCCAGCACATTCGGGAGCTCAGGAGTGTTGCCCATCAGGATTGTTCTTTATTGGGTGAAAATGGCTGAGCCTTTGTATCCCTGTCTCATTCAGTCGTTGGATGTGGGAAGGATGTGAATTTGGGCAAAGCAGCTCTCTCTAGCTGAGGCAGACCCTCAAAGAGTCCCCTCTTGCCTTAAAGTTGGCCAGCCAGTCCCCCTGAAGAGTTTTTTCTCTGGTCTACCATAGTCCAGAGTCTTCTTGGTTCCACTTCTCCATATATATTTTTTTTGAAGAAGCTCCTTCAGGATATGAGTGGGACCCTATTGCTGATAGAAAACTGAGAAGAGGGAGATTAGCAGGACAAACCATGTTTCTGCTGCTGCAGTTGGTCTTGATCTACAATTGATATTCATTGTCTCCTTCCTCTGCTGTCCATTCTAGATTCCTCTCACCTTCAGACCAGTTCTACTAGCCTCAGTGGCTTAAGTAGTGGCTCGAACCAGACCCTAAGGGGTCTGAGACCTTGGTAACCATGCCCTTCTTAGGCAGGGGTTATTGTATATTTTCATTTACAATCATAATTGGGCAAGGAGGACCAAGATATCCAAACAGATTACTTGAGTGCTACCCATATTCCTCTTTGCCCACACTGTGTAACAACAGTCCTACCTTATTCTCATGATCAGGGATAATTACTCTGCTAAGATGACTGCTCTTTCTGCTTTCTGGCCCTTGGACACAAGGAGCCCAAAGTGAGCAGGCAGCAGCTTATAGTTTAATGGGGCTTTTGCTAGTCTTCTGGTAGAAGTTCCTTCTTTGGGGACCAGATCTCTATCCCTGGAGAGCACAAAGTTGCAGAGACAGAGAACACAAATTTCCTATGTGGGTCATTAGAAGTGATGATAAATGGGGTTATTCTTACTTCAGTCCCCTGGTTCCCAGACCTATGTATTTATTTTAGTGGAGACAGAGTGCCACATAATGGTGTTTTAATGTCTATACTGTGTCTTGGATGATGGTGTCTTGTAGTGTGAAAGTATTGCTTCTGAGATGATACTTCCTCTGTAAGCTTATCTAACACTCTGTCAAGCCTGCAGTTCTGGATGTTGTGGAATGGGACCTGACCAGTGGAATTTGTGATCATGGAACCGCTCCTAATCCTAGCACAGAAAAAAATGCCTTGCCATGGAACACCAAGTGACCATTCATTTGGATCTGCCTACCATGAGTTGGGTCCTATCTGACCTACCAAAACATAAGACCAAGTGGGCCTAGCTGTCTATTGTAACATGGAAGTGGTATACCTGGGAATGAGCATGAGCAGAACCAACAGCTATTCCAGCTCTTCCAGGGCCCTGTAGCATGCCAAAAGTTGTTTTCCAAACAGCATCCAATTCTCCATGGCAGACAGCATGGCCTTGCTCTAGAACCCCAGGCCATGGCACCCACCACCGTTGTAACAGCACCCCTTCTCAGTTCATATTCTAACTTTAACCTTACCAGCAACCTCCAGTACATATGGCATAACCTTGCTCTAGAATCTCAGGGACTTACATTGTGATTCTTTCACTGGAGCTTGCCACAAACCTCAAGAATCTTTGCTTACTATTGATACCTCCATTATTGTATGATCTGCTGGATTGTATGGCCCAAATGGCAAGGCTGCTTTCACTGCAGTTTGGTCCTGCCACAGAACTCTTTCCTGTTCTGGGCTTCATCCAAGGCTGGCTGCTCTTTGGTCACCAAGTGTATGGAAGGAATAACATTTCTTAATTCCAGGTATGTAGTGCTTTCTAATAGAACTTTCTGCACTGGTGGAAATATTCTATACCTGTGTTACCAATGTGGTAGCTACTGGCTACATGTGGCTATGAGCACTTGAAATGTGGCTAGTGCTCACATTTCACTGAGGAATGTGAAATTTTAATTTAATTTAAATTTAAGCTTAAGTAGCCTTGTGTGGTTAATGGCTAATGTACTAGATATTGCATGTGTAGAATATACTACCTCCAGCATCCAAAAAGGCTCAGTATGTATTGTCCTTCCTTCCTTTTTTTTTTGTGGTAGGAAGTATAAGAGGCAATACTTTGTTTTTAAATAAATTTTTGGAGATGTCCAGCACACTACTGGCCACTAGACCCCATAATTTTTACGAAAGTGGTGGCCCCACTTTATGACTCTTAATAGAGATTATCTTCTATCCTCTGGAATATGCCTGTCTTATAAAGTCTCCGTGATGGCTATCTCTTGCGTATCTAGTACAATCAGCATGAAATTATCAATGTGATAAATTATTGTAATATGGGGTGTCCAGATGGTCCGGATCTTTTCGGATTATAGTATGACAAATTAAAGAGAGTTAACAGAGTCCTGGAGGAAAACTGTAAATAAATAATGTCCATCTCACACACGTGCAAATTGTTTCTGATTCATTCACCAAATCAATAGGCACATACCATGTACCCGATGCTGTGTTAATTTGCTCTAGCAGATATCACATCTGACATAGTGGTTCCAGGTGGGTTAATGTTTGGTAGAGGTTGCAGGAGCCTACATCAGGGTTTAGCAAACAATAGCAAATCTGGTCTGCTGTCTGTTTTTATAAAGTTTTGTTGGAACACATAGCCATGCCCATTCAAACTTTGTCTGTGGCTACTTTCATATCACAATGGGAGAGTTGAATTGTCATGACATACTATGTGGCCCACAAAGCCTAAAATATTTACTATCTGGCCCTTTATAGAAACAATGTGCTGACCCTTGGTTTATGTGAATCCTCCAGGGTCTATCTCGTTTCTATAGGGGCCAGAGTAGGGGTATTATGGGGGCAATTACCCCTTTGTCCTTTAGGTTTGTAAGAATAGCACTAATCTCTACCTTCCCTGCCCAACCTCCTCTTCTGTATTGCATTATGCCAGTTGCTAACTATAAATTTGGCACTGGAGAAATGATCAGCTGGTTAATCTGTGGGCGCAGTGGACCAATTGTAAGCCAGACCTTGGCTATGTCTCCATTTGTTACCTGTCCCCCACATACTGCTACTCTAACAAGGGTCCATGATGATACTTCAGGCCTCCAGGTATCTGCTCAGGTCCTAAAAGCCTATGTCCCATAGTCTTGGCTATTCCCTTTCCGCAGTGTATTTTACCCAAATAAATGGTCATAGGTCTCTTTGGGGGAGGAGTCAGAGCAATCATTACAGTGTATACTTGCTGTGGTATTACAGAGCCCTTCTTCTTGGGGGCCAGGCAACTCTTCTTCAGTCAGTGGGTTCTGGGTCTGAAAACTGGTTCAGATCTGGAAACTTCATAAGAGATCATGGCTTTTGTTGAGGTGGCTGTACTCATCCATCTTTGATTTCTTCTGCTGGTATAAACTGAGTCATACCCATCTATTTTGCCTTTAGGTATTTGATGTTCTATTAACCGTCTATATAACTTTCTACAGTTCAGGTTCCTTGACTGCCATGCCAATCCTGCAATTCATTTCCATTACTGCAACTCACTGGCTATAAGGGATTCACCTTTATCATTTGTCCTCTATTGTTTTGGGGCCATATCAACCCTGTTGCTATTAGGGAACCAAGTCTCATACCGGTTCTCTTACTATCACCTCTGGCCTGCAGAGGAGCAACATGAGTGAACATTATAGTGTGGGGCCCCTCTCTCTAGCACATGCTTTATAAATAGTAGGTCCTATGGGTCTTTCTGTAGAACGATCATTGAGCAGGGCTTCTTGGTACACATAGTATCTCCATTTCAGCTTGGCTACTTCATTGAGTCTTCAGATTCCTTCCTCCACTCTTTGCTGTGGCAATATTGGCATTGGAACCTCACTCAGAGAGCACCCTTATTTTTATATTTTTCACGTTTCTAGTAGCCGTTTTCATAGTAAGCTTGCATTATCTCTTGGGGGTCCTTGCCAACGTGTTAAATTCTGTGTCTTGGGAGACCACACCCAAGTCAATGAACACTTCCCTATTTTAAGTTTATGTTCCAGTCACCTTGATTAAGCACCCTCAGAATCCAGTCCCAGATGCACATGTACTTCCATGGTACATAATGTTACATGATGGAACGTGTGGACTAGGTTTGCAGCTCTTTTGAAGGTGTAGTCCTTTTCTTTCCTTATCAGGCTCTGCGCATTTCCAGCTGAGTTCTGTTGTGACTTAACCCTAGTTATAGGCCTACTGGCAAAGAGAGGAAGTGGAACATATCCTATTGCCTTCTTGAGGTGAGGTCTTTACATTGTCTTCTAGGGTGAGGCGGAAGGGGAAGTGATAGCTCTTTATAGGGGAATGGGCCACTTCTGCAGGCTCAGAAAATTCGGAGACTAGGGAGTCAAAATCTTCAGGGGCCTCCTCCTAGATGTCTCCATTGTATGTCAGGTCCTAGGTTTTCCCAAGTAGAGAAACCTTGCCCTGACCTTGGTATAACAGACCTGCCATTGTTGGACATTTAACCTTCTTTGAAGTTCAGTTACTCAGTTACCAATAAATCCTGGCCTTTATCCTTGGTTTTCTCTGACCTTGCACTGCAGGTGATGAAGACTTCTTTGTGCTACCAAAGAAGTCCTTTGGCGTTCACACTTGGTTTCTAATTGTGTGTTAATTGCACACAAAATTAGCATCTAGTTTATTTCTGAGGAGCATCAATGCACTGACAATAGCTACCCAATCTCATTGTCCTTATAGTTATTCTTGTCTTCCTGTTTAAAATGCCTGTTATATTGCACTAATGGTTGGTAAGAGGCAATTTGTTTATTGTCATTTTTTATATTAACAAACATATCATATTAGTATTATAGTTAGTTTTGTAGATTAGTCTCCCCTGGTTTGTGATTTCCTCAAGAGCAAGGCCATGTCATATTCAGTTTTTTATAAATGTTTCTAAATAAATGTATGAGTTATTTTGAAATCAGATGGATTTCGAAGGTCTCTTTAATTTTATCATAAATTACCATCTATTACCTATGAGTAGGAGTAGCTTAAAATCTATTCTAAAAGTCCTATAACTCATTAATTATAAGAAATCTTCCTTCATTTTTCTCAAATAGAATTAGATGTGGAACTACAATATTATTATTTATTGGACTCTTTAAGATGATGAAAGCTAATCTCAACCTGGTTGAAAATTAGGGTCTTATAAAATGTTCTAAGACATACAAAAGATAATGCTTTTTAATATGAAGACTAAAATAGACTTTGAGATGCTGATGCATTGTGGTTTCTCTGGGGTATGACTTTTAAATAATAATAGCAATTGGTAATATTAAAAAAATGCCTACTGTGTGCCAGAAACTTTGAGTGTATTTACTCATTTAGTTCTCATAATCCAGGAGGATGCTATTACTCTTTTCATTTTTTAAATGAGGGATCTGAGGCACAGAGCAGTCATAAATTCTCTCAGGTTGCATCACTACTCTTACATGGATTTTAAACTCAGTTGCTTTGACTCCAGTGCCGTAACCTCTCTATTCTATATTTTAAGCAAAATTATGAAATACTTTAAAAATATAACTTTAAAAAATTTAGAGCCTACTAAGAAAAATTTATCAACTGACATTGCTTTCAAAAAGTCTGTATTGTTTGCGGAATTTTTTCGTTAACAGTATAAAATCCAGATAGAAAACAAACCTCACACAACGTAGAAAAGATATCTATGAAGTTTTGTGGTTGGTAAGATTATAGACCTATTTAAGCATCATTTCAGTCGAAGATGCATCCCTCGTGTCATTGGTTTCTTGACTTACAGACTGAAAGTGAAGTGCAGTACCCAGAAGAGATGACAGCCACATCCCGATCCTTTCATTAAAGCCCAAACCTGCCCTCACTGCCTTAGGCCTTCTGTGTGCCAGATCTTTAACATAATCACAGTATCACTTGATGCCAAGCTGATCTGGGTCCTGTTAACAGGCATTTGGGAATGGTAATTAGGACTTAGTGCATGGCCCTTATTCGAAGAGGACTGACCCAGCTGTAACATACCGTAAATACAGCCTTGACAAAAGCCTGAAAATTGGTTCTGGTTGATTGTCTTTACACAGGGCTGTGACTCATTGCTTAATTTCTTCCTGATGCTTTTTCTATAAAGGTTTTATAGGCTATAATTTTTGTAAAAAATATCAAGGTGTTAAAGAAGGTTATAGGTAACTAATCATGTTTATAGGACATCTCAATCCTAGGAAAACATTTATACTTAATACCCATTTTATTAAAACAAGCGTAATAGGTTTAGTTTGTTTACTTCTTTTTATCAATAGCAAATGTATTGAATACCTATTATGTGAGAGGTACATAAATTTAATCCTGTCTGCTTCCGCCGCGCCCCCTGCCCCCCTCCCAATATCATGTACTCATTCTGTAAGAATCTCTTTTAGAAAATTGGTCTCCCTGTTAATCATACTGTGATCAGATGTAACACTTCTGGTATAGATCCCAGAACAGCAATAACGCTGACAACATTTCCAATCCTTATGCTTTTTGCAACGTGAGGCAGAGTTTCAGCACACACACCAGCCAGCTGCTCCTAGCCCTTATCTGACTCTGTTTATTTCTCTGTGAGGTTTATGCACACCATAAACACTGGCAGCTCATATTGAATGCCATTGTGGATGGCCATGTTCCAGCCACTGTTCTTCTCCTCTTAATTCTATACCCTAACCCAAAGTTTCACTATATTAGTGAAAGTAAGCTCCCTGAGAACAAATTCTTTTATTGCTATGTCCCCAAGACCTGGCCAAATTGTGCCTGGCATATGGCAGAGAGTCAGTAACTGCTTGTTGATTCAAATATGGTGCATCCATGAAAACATACTGTTTACTTTTTTTCTCCCTTATCATTGTTTATAGGTTTATTAGTTGAAATATCTTTTTAGTTAACTACATTTTTTCTGATGACAAAAATAACGCATTACTTATAGATATTTTGGAAAACAGAAAAATTAAAAAGAAATAAACAACCCCACACATTAATACAGTCTGCTTTTTGTTTCTTAAATTTGGTGTCATAATTTCTAGATGGTTTGGGTTCCGTTTTCAACTTGTAATGATATTGGGAATCTTCTCCCTTACTGTTAAATATTTTTCAGAATAATTTTAATGAATGCCTGCAGGAGGTTTTATCATAAGGAATATACTATCTTCCATTTGCCCTTCCAGATCCACTGCCCATCCTTCTTCATCCTTCACCACCTTACTCTCTGCCTCTGGAGACTGATCTCATGGACCACATCAAGGGGTTCCTGTGCCCTTTGGCTTCCTGTTGGGTTTGGTCAATGGAAAGCCTTGGAAGGAAATGAGAGAGGGAGGAGATAAAGGGCAGGTGTTTTATCCCTTAGACTCTCTTCCTGGCAGGTCATCTCAGGTTGGCTGTGTCCTCCTAGCAAAGGCCAAGTCTACTGGGTTCTCTCCTTCTGAGATCCAGTAACTGTTCTCTCCCTTCACCCTTCTGGATGAAGTTGTTTCCGCCAGGGTTACTACACTATCAGTTTAACTTTTGTATAGTCACTCGAATATTCTATTTTGAGTGTGTCATCTTTTCCTGTTGAGAGCCTGAGTGATCTATATAAGAGATTAATCATTTCCCAGGATTACATTGTTATAAATAATATTTTAGTTGAACATTCTTGTACCTAGATCTTGGGCTAGTTTCAAATGTTGTAGACTTGATATTAATATAATAATATATGCCAACTATACTTAAATAAAAACATAAATAATAACTTCTAAAAATAGAATTACTTGGTCAAAAAAATTAAAATAACATTAGACTATTGATACATATCCAAATTGCCTTCCAATGTGAAATATCTACTGTAGGTAGTCATTTGCTATTTGTTTTTGAAAGCCCAGCATCTGAATCTTTTTCTCTTGTGGGCATCTCTAAAATATTGAATCTTGGTGATAAGTAGGGCTCTGCCTCTCACTTTAGAAATGAAAGAACCAGATATTTCCTCTGTACTCCCTGGCAACAAATGCTTGAGCATGTAAAGCAGGTTTTGCCATTGGAGGTTCTTGCCCTGGACTTCAGTCTGAAAGGGATATGGATCTGAAGACATGAGTGACACCTAGAGATCATGCACAGTGGGGTGGAATGGCAGAATTGTTACTGCACTAGTTACCATGGGAGCAGAAACAGTGGCACTAGTGAATATCCCATACAGGTGGCCCCCATTGTCATGGCTGACAATGTTTTTGTTCTCTGCTACCAAGGTTCTCTTGGTTCCTGTCTATGTTCTAAGCCTGATTCTTCAGCCACCTTGTCATTTATTAATTGATCTCTTTATCCTTATAAAATGTCTCTTTATTTCTTGAAATATTCTTTGTTCTGATATTAATATAGTCACACTAGCTTCTTTTGGGGGAGTAATAGAGATATTTGTTATCATTATTGTGGTGATGGTTTCCTAGGTGGATTAATATGTTGAAAACTGCCAAGTTTTATACTTAAATATGCACAGTTTAGTTACCTCAATAAAATTAAAAAAAAAAAAGACACGAGTTGGTCTTTTCAAACATTCTTGAACACACGAAGAGAAATAACCATCAGAAGTGCAAAAGTAATACAAAGAATATTTTAATAAAAACCCCTAAGTTATATATACAGGACTTTCCTAATGAAGAATGGCTTTTATGATTTACAAGTAGCCTTCATGTACATGTGCCTTCATGAGTATGTTGGCTTTATAGACATGTTCTGTAGGTGTGTGACCTGTGTAGTCATAGAGGATTCTGTGTTTGGTTTAATGCCCTGCTGTCACCATCTTAAATTTTTTTTAAAATTTTTGCTTAAACAACAGAAATTTATTTTCTCACAGTTCTGGAGGCTGGAAGTTCAAAATCAAGGGGTTGGCAGGTTTGGTTTGAGGCCTCTCGCATTGGGTTACAGATAGTTGCCTACTTGCTGTGTTCTTACGTGATCATTCTAGCTTTTTTAGTTAATGTTTGCATGGTATATTTTTTCATCCTCTTACTTTAACTTATCTGCACCTCTGCATCTTTATATTTAAAGTGGATTTCTTGTTACTCTACCATAGTTGGAAGCAGAAGTTGCCTCTATACTTTTCTGAACTATGTTCCTTCTTGTAAATTTGTTTTTGTTTAATCAGCTAGAATTCAATTCTGTGATTTGCAGTTAAGAACCTCGGTGGTATAGTATTGGTACTGGGAGCAGACTGTAAGCAACAGATCTTCAAGGAAAATGGAGGAATCCAGGCTTGTTAGTTGGGGCAAAAGCTTGTAAAAATCCCTCTGTTTTAACAGATGGTCTTCTGGCAGCTCAGGGCATGCAATGGTGAAAAAAATCCCTTATCATCACCTGGAATGAAGAGCTCATTGAATACAAAGTTTAGAGAAGTAAAATGGCTCTTGATATTGAAGAGTGTGGAGGAGGTGAAAATTTAAAATACTGTGGGAAGGTCTGATGTAGCCAGACCTCACAGGAAGGGAGGTAAGGGATAAATATCATAGCCTTCTTCTCTTCCCTCTTCCTTACTCTCTGACTGTCCTGTTAAAGCTCCTAATTTTTCTGATTTTAAGTAATGTTGGATTGTAGCATGCATACTATGAATGTCATGTTGTGGAGAATGAATTCTGTTAATTTCCTCTCGTGAGTTATATATTTTTTCATTCTAACAAACTTGGTTGGATATGAGCTCCAAGCTCAGATCTTTTATTTTAGGTGAGGTGTTTCAAGTCTGCTGCTCTATGCATGCATGGTTCAGTAGTCAGCCAGACATATGGGTGGGCAGAATTTGGGTATTCTCTTTATGGCTCTTTTTCTTCCCAAATTTTCTTCCCAAATTTTCTCTGTCTCCAGTGACTGTAATTGCCCTGGACTCAGTACTCTGGGTGTGCTGTGTCTGCTCTCAGGTTAGAAGAGCAGCAGGAAATCAGAGTACTTAACTCCATATAATACCCTCCTTCATGCAGACTCCTCACTGGAATCTTCTTTTCGTCACCCTCTTGTACCTCCATGTAGCTTTTTGTATACGTCCATATTTTAGATACAAACTGTGGAGCATTTATTTTATGTGTTCTTTGTGGATTAGGTAGAGGGTTTATCTTACGTGAAGTACACTCTTCACTTGGCTATTACTGGAAGCTTGATCCTTACTTTAAAACATCTCTCTCTCTTTTTTTTCTTTATGTTCTTAGAATGTCCTTCTTCCCACTATTATCAATACAATGTGCCCTTCAAAATGCTTTCATGTTTGCTGTAAAATCTGGGTTTCTGAATGTTACACGTTGAAGGGCCATTATTTAGCTGAACCTCTTCATTGCACAGATGAGAAAATTGAGGTCTTGAGGGAGCAAGTAATTTACCTACAATAAAGGGTGGCATTGCTGGGGAGGTGAGTGAGAGCCATCTGAGAGAGATACTTGAGTCTGCCAAGGAGAGACACATCTTCTGAAGAGTAAAATGTAATTTGTAAAACTTGTTGGGAAGAAACTTTTCTTTGGTGCCTCTCTGAGCATTGATATGGCTATTCTAGATTTAGAGACTTGAAATGAGTAAGAGAAAGGATTTCTTTGGAAATCTTATCTGAAACTGCCATGAATTTTAGAAATACCCAGTTGGAAAACATGTCAGACATGTCTTTTCTCAAGCAAGTTGTCACATGTCATCACCATGGCTGGTTTTCTATTTCAGTCTTCATCTCCTAAAGCAGCTGTGCATGTGCTGAAAAGAAGCTCAGAGCTTGAGACAGGGGATGACATGTGTTCTCTCAAGTGAGAAGCCTTCACCAAAAGGTTTTAAGGTCCTCTCAGACTTTGCTTGTTTGTTTAAATAAGAATGTACAGAATTCTCCCTAGTGTCCCTCTGTCCCCACTACCCCATCTTCCCCTTCTTTTCTACTACCTCAAAACTGACAAAATTTGAAAAATTCGACCTCAGTCTAGTCTCCCACCACCATTCACTCTTTATGCCAAAGCTGAATCTAGACATCTTATTCATTCAGATACCTTGGTTGATTGGATAGCTAAAACATCTTAAATTTATGCTTTCCGGGTTTTTGTTGTTGCTGTTGTTTAGATTCCAGAATCATAATAGTAAATTAAGGCAGTATGGGAAAAAAAGAAGCCAAGTCAAGCAAAAAACTTGGTTGGGGGAGGAATATTTGAATATAATATTAAACCCAAGTACCAGGAAATAGAAGAGAAGGATAATAAAGTATAAAATACTTAGTGCCTAAATTACATAGATTTTTATAATTTGTGGGAGATTGTGCCTTCAAATAAAAAGAAACGTTGATTTTTAAAAAGTGAATTTATATGATTTTTGCAACTTTATTTGGCATTACTCCCCCAATGGCCTGGGCTAACCTGTGAGGGGTGAGATGCTGTCCCACCAGTATTCCTGGGACTTGAGAACCATCCATTCATCTCAAGGACCACAAATTTAAACAAAGCCAATCAAACGAACCACCCAACTCTTTGTTAAATGAGTAAAGAGGGGTTTGATTTATAGACCTGGAAGGATGCATTTTCTCACACACAACACATGAAACTATGAAATCTCTTCCTTGTCAGAGGATAAAGGCTCTCTTAGTAACGTGGTTGGGACTTTTCAAATTCAGCATTTTAGTTGCCTGCAGCATGTTTAGAAGGACTTTACTGCAGAGGGTAGCACCTGGTGGGCCGCCTACATGGTTGTAGGATGGATGAGTGGTTAAGTGGATATATAATTCAGCATTAGCCAGAAATAGCATCTAGTGACTACTTTCCCGGGTGGGTTCATGCCAGTAACCCCGCAGGTACAAGACTTTTCATTTGGAGATCAGGAGGTCAGGAAGTAGCAATTGGACACAAAATTGTTTTCTCTGAAATCGGTTATTAAAAATAAGCTGTTGCCATCACTAACTTTCTCACTTTAAATGAAACTGACACTATGACCAAATAATTGGTGGTAATTGCAGGCCTGGTGTCAGATTTAATAAACCACTCAAACCTCAAATCCTGTAAAGATGTAGTTATTTCTTCTCTATCACAAGATAGGACTTTCATATCCTTTAGCACTTGATTACTGTTGCTTGTATTTTTTCAATATAATAGCTCCTGCTTTTTAATAAAAGAACTGTCATTTCTAATAAAAGTGGAAATAAAATCATCTAGTGAAATAACACAATTGATAGGTATCACAGGATGAAACATACCGAATAGGTACACATCTTCAAAACATGCAATAGAATTTTGACCCTAAGCTGGATCTTATGCTGGGATTGTAACTCACCGTGTGAAGTAGGAGAATTCCTCATTTCTGAGGTTTCTCATTCTGATCTCCTTATCCCCAGATGGCTTCCCCCTGATGTGAATAGTGGACTTGCTTGATCTTGGCTGAGTAGAAGATAAACACCCTTTCTACCTTTTGGGGAATGAAAACACGTATCTTCTTTTTGGCCCATGTGATAGAGTGAATTCACAATATGCCACGCCCTCCCTCATTCGAATTATATACATCCATGTCCTTTGTCATGTGACTTGGCAGTTCCTCCTGGTATAGTGAGGAGAGTATATTTCTCTCTTGATATTGAGACTTTGCTTTGGTCAATGGAATATAGGTGGACGTGGCAGTATACTAGTTTTAAGCCAGGGCTTCAAGAGGCATCACATGTTTCAGCTTATGATTTTGCACTGATAACACTGTACATGAGAAAAACATGCCCCTTATTAGCTTCTGGTCCAAGGAGGATGAATGATTCATTCAGCAGACCTGATCCTGGCTGATATACAGTCAGAGCTACCTCAGCTGACTGTAGTGAGCTAGAAAAGTTAATGTTTGTTGTTATAAACTCTCGAGTTTTGGGGGCAGTTTGTTAAGCAGCATTATTGTAGCAATAGCTGACTACTGTTGATCTCTAGCAAGATATGGAGTGAGCCTATGACCTAAGTGTGGCCAATTAATGAACTGCTTTTGACTGAGCCGTTAGAACTTGCAGAAGATGGGAGTGGCAGTGGGGGGTGGCCAGAAAGCCACTATTCCTGGTGGCTGTAACTGAATTAGAGTCAGGCAGCATGGCAGAGTGTGTCTGTGGAGCCATGTTAATGGCTGGAGTCAACAGTGCTGGTGGTGGGTCCTGAGTGGATTGTTCTTATGGCAGTGTCTTCACTATACCTCCCTGCCCTTCACTTCCACTCAAGTCTCCTTTGCCAGGCTTTCTATGATTCTGAGTCATGTGATATCCTTTGGATACATTCCCTTTCCGTTTAGGTTTATCAGAGATAGGTTTCCTGTTTGCGACCAAGAACCCTGATTAGTACACTATGAGTTGGGGAAGAACCTGTTTTTTCTCATGATTATTTCCCCTTCAAATTGCTTTATAATATATGTAAGAGTCCTAGATTGTCTCTTATAATCCTCCTAAATCCTCTATGCACAATATAGCAGAGGAGTTCAAAGCTCTCAGTTCATACCACAGGGTTCGCTCTCTGTGGCTACAACTGCCTATCTTTTTGGGCAAGGCATTTAACCTCTTTGTGCCTTAGTTTCATCCTATGAAACTAGGAATAAAAATAATACTACAAACAAGTTGTGTGCAGCTGAAAGTCACTTCAAATTATACTCATTCCATGATAAATTCTCAGTAAGTATTAGCTATAAATAGTTGTGATGGTGATGAGATGCCATTGCTGCTGTTGGCTAATGTTAGTATTATCCTGTGAGATGCCATTCCTAACTCGTACATGGTAGAGCTGGGATCTATCCTCTTCTTCTGGTTTTCCATAGTTCCAAAGCCTTTTTGAGTTAACATAAGGCAGTGCTTGTGAACCTCTTGTCCTGCATGGCTCTTATATCTCCAGCACTCTATTGGCCATGCCCAAATTTTAAAGATGTTCTTCTTGTGCTAGGGTGATAGGACTTAAGCCTATGTCCATTTGGGTAGACATAGGAAGCTCGTGCCTCACCTCTCTTCCTAACATTCCATTTAGATCCCTACATTGCCCCATGCCTATGTCTTCATCTGAGAATTTCATCAGAGTTATCTGCCCTTTCTCATGAGAGTTGTGCTTTGTGTATTGTATCTCCTAGGGGTTGGATGGTGAGAAGACTGATGATAATTAATAGATAGTCTAGTTGCTACTACAGAGTAGAGTTTTGATGGTGGTGGTAGAAGATATGTCTGCATCCAGGAAGATGCAGCTTTGGAGCCAGGAGGCAGCAGAGGAAAGGCCTGGAGGGGGAACCGGCATTTTGGGATGGCAGAGTCTAGAGAAATCTTCACGTCTTTTACCTAAGACTCTCATGGTTCAAGAATGTTACTGGTACCAAAAGAAGCATAACAGGTTTAAAGCTCAGTCCTAAACTCAGATATGTGAAATATCACTCACTTTATATCCTAAGTTCAGAGTGATCTTCCTTTGATAGATAATTAATACTCAGCCATTCTGAATATTCCCCCTTTACACTGCCTCTTCCTCATGTGCATGGGTCAATGTTCCTGGTATACTCAGTGCCATGGGGAGAATTTGGGGGGACCTCTGGGGATGGGTTATCTGTCTCTAAGTTGAGACATCCTATGTCTTTGTCCTCACAGTCCTTTTGGGTGTTGGGACACTGTTGCTTCATGAATATGCTGGGGCTCTGAAAATCTTTGCTGAGTCCAGGGTCTGTACCTAGGGGGTCACGCACCCACCTCACTTCCTCTCAGGGTCTTGCCCCTTCCCTAGCTGATGTTATGGG
>NW_006442109.1:24718811-24775533 GCF_000325575.1 Pteropus alecto | reverse complement strand
CTTTTCTAGCCTGAGGGAAATCTCCTTCCATGTTTCTCTATTCTCTAGGTCTCTGTTGCACCTTTCCAACACCCCATCTCTGCTCTTCTACTTTCCTTCCTATTTCCTCCAGATACTTGTGGAATTCTCCAGGGCTAATTTTACTTTTTGAACCAGATGGCTTTCCTGGGGCACTGAGCAGGAATAATTACTACCTTGAATAAATGGAAGAGGAACTATGGGGAATTCCCTATTTACATTGATTAATATTTCCAAAGATTTTATAACCACACGTGCAAAATTGAATGTGTCACTCTGCAGATTAGTGGGAATCTGCTCAATCGCTGCCAGTCAGTTCTTGAACAAGTCAGTTTGCTATTCTGTGCCTCAGTTTTCTCATTTGCAAATAAATCGTATTTTTCCCAACTTCCTAAACTCAAGGCACTGTTATGGGGATGCATGGATTAAGAGATATAAAAGTGTTTTAAGAAAAAAAATACAACTACAGCTATCTTGAATTAGTAAATGAAACCCTCAGGACTCAGATGAATGCTGGACTATTTTGTATTGGCTATAATATTTTGATGTTGAATTTGTGGAAAAATAAAATCACCGAGGAAAGGGCGAAGGAAGTGAAGAATGAAAGCGAAACCTCATACACAAAGATAATAATGATGTTTTTCATCTCAAAATCATCTCCAGACTGCCTGTTTTCCTCGCATCAAACAATTGATGGGCAATGAGATTGTGCTTATTTGCAGTTAAAGCTATTGCAATATTGACAATTAAATGTGCACATGGAACAGAATAATGGAGTAGTCCCATTTTATCACCAGTGTTAGCCATTTTCTCCACAGGGCACAAAGAGTGTGTGGGAGAGCTCTGTGCTCTGCCTGATTGGCATGTCAAATGCATCCTCCTTGCAGCCTGAAGTCCCTCAGGGGGGACAGGAGTTGGGTCACAGTGGGTCTGCTGGTCACTGCAGAGTCACTCACTGTTAACTACTCTGTTCTTGGCTTCCATCCTCTCCTCATTCCTTTGATTTGTTGAAGAAAGTACTGATCTGGAGTAGTCCATGGCTGCTATCAGCCTCAGGCTGAGGGAGTTTTCTACCTTCAGCCACTGGGTTCAGAGATTTCTCCACCTTCAGCTTAAAGACTTAATGGCCACAAATGCAACAACCATAGGGAAGAGGAAGTATGGCAGATACTGTTGGTGTCCCGCCCCTACCTGTCAGCTGACCTGGGTTCATCAGCTGCTGTTAGAGACAACTTCTTGCTTCTAAGCACCTGTTTCTCATTTGCTCTGCCTGAAAGCTTGCTTTGGTGCTGCTCAACCTTGCTTTACAACTGTGGAACAACCAGGAAATATATGTATGACAGTAATAACCCCCAGACAATCCTTGAACAATGGAGCATCTCAGTCAGTAGGGGATCAGTCGGTTGCTAGATGCCCTAGCCTTTCATTTTTTAGTGCAGTGGTTCTCAAAGTGTAGCCCCTGGACCCACAACACCAGCAGCACCTGAGAACTTGTTAGCAATGCAAATTCTTGGGCCCCACTTAGATCTGCTGAATGGGAAACCCTGGGATGGAGCCCAGCCATCGGTTAACAAGCCCTCCAGTTGATTTTGCTGTGTTTTTAAGTTTGAGAATGGCTGCTTTAGTGGGGTGATCCTGAGCTGGCTTCCACACAGTTTTTCAGATGATCTAGATGGGTTTGAGCCCCAGTTGCTCACAGTGATTACCTGGCCACTAACCTTTTATTGACTCTTCTCCATTTCTTGTCTCATTTGTTCTTCTAAGGATCATCTCCCAAATCCATCCAAACTCTATTTTCAGGGTCTGCTTTAGGGACATAAACTCAGAGAGAATGAAAACCATCTGCTAAAGGCCTACTGTCTATTAGGCACTTTATATATGTAATCTCATTTAATCCTCACAGATGAAGAAACTAAGGCCCAGCAAAATTAGTTAGGTTGTCTCGAATCACTACTGGTAAGTAGTAGGATCAGCTTTTTTAATCTCTTCTTGTCTGACTCCAAAGCCTGTACACAGAGAGGGCTGCGAAACCAGACAATTCATAAAATTACTGGGTAAGAGGATGAGTTTTGGAGTCAAAATTTGTGCATCTAAAAACCAGTTCTACCATGTCTTAATTATGCAGACTTGGAGTATTTTCTTCATTTTTCTGAATCTTAATTTTTTCTTCTGTGCAGAGATAATCATGGCCACCTCATAGTAGCACTTACCATAGTATTTATGACACTGTTTACACAGGATACTGTGGTAACTAAATGTGATTTCATTTGATCCTTACAACATCTTGAAACAAGGTGTCCTTTTCATCTTCATTTTAAAGAGAAGGAAAGTGAGTAACCTGTATTGGCTTTCTCAGCTCTCTTCTACCTGGCGAGTCCCTGAAAAACCTTCAAATAATTATTGCTTAGTACAAGTGTTAGTATATATAAACATGCTTTTACATTTCATCAAGATTATTCTGGTGAGATGAGTTTCTTTCTCTGTTTCTTTCTCAGTTATTCTGAGTGAGTTTCTTTCTTGTTACCAGGAGAAAAATCAGTTCTTAGGAGCATCATATGAGTTTAGCAGGTAGCAGGCAGGAGCCCCCTCAACAGGGGACTCGGCACTGCTGTTTACAACCCATGAGCCCAGGGAGGGACAGAAGCTTGGAGCTGGAAGAGACCTTCAAGGTAACCTAGTCTAACCGCCTGTGGATGAGGGAGAAGATGTAGAGGAGGTAAAGAATTTATCCAAGGTGATATTCCAATTTAATGGAGCTCAGAGCAAGCCCCAGGAGGACTAAGAGGACAGTAGACCAGGAGAGCACTGGACCTCTTTTTCTTGGTTTGTATCTAGGTCATGAGAACTGTCTGTGCTGTGTTGGTAACAGTTATAAAAAAAAAAAATTCCCAAACAAGGAGCAAATCTTTACTGGTGCAAAACTACATTTACTACCCTCGTTCTCACCTCCAAAATTATCTCAACAAACAACTCTTGGAATTCAAAGTGACAAAGAACTCCACCAATTGGATGCTCCATTGTTCAAGGATTGTCTGGGGGTTATTACTCTCATACATATATTTCCTGGTTGTTCCTCAGTGCCTCCTGTTATAAACTAGGCACACTGATACTGATTTCTTCCCTGGGTGCCCAGAAGTTCTTTCCTTAAAAAGCCAGTGATTCTTGTGGCTTCTGGTTACCTTTTCCCAGCCACTCAGAGAGTTGGTAAATTCTCTGGAATTTCCCCAAATTTAGAGAAGAAATTGACCTTGAAGCCCAGCAGCATCCTGTCTCTCATTGCCATGTTCAGAGACTTTTGTGAAGATACTCCATGCCCCGCCCTGACCAAAGAGTGTCTGGTTCCCAGAACTGCCACATTGCAGATTAATGGGTGACTTTCGGAGTGGTGCCAGCAGCTGGTTCTCTGCAAAGACTGACCATGTATCTCCCCCCTTTTAGACAGGCAGAATGCTAGGATAGAGAGGGACCAGTTGCTACAGAAAACAATAGAGCTTCAATAGACTTTTGCCTGGGCAAAATGCCACTCAAGCTTAATCCAACCCCAATTACCTTCCTCATTCTCTTTTGGTCCTTGAGCAATGAGAAAGTTTCCAAAATGTTCCCAAGGCAAGGTTTCCTTCAGCTGAGTTGGCAAAGCATAATTAATTTGTTTTAAAGCAGGGTGTAAGTTGGGACTACAGTCTTAGAATTATTAATTTAGTCACGTGTTATGTAGTGTTATAAAACATACTGAAAATGTAAAGACAAAACATCTGTATATAAAAGCTACTAAGATTTGAAATATGTTTCTACTAACAAAGAGTGAAAACTATACTACTTCTATATGTAAATAAATAAATAAATAAATAGATAGATATCAAGTGTTATATATCATCAGAAATCTTACTGGAGAGGTAAAGAGCTGTAAGGATGAACTTTAGGATATCAGGTAAAGGGGCAGGGTTGATCGTAGTATAAAATATTATTAAATGCAAACAAAATAAGACCCACTTATGGCTTCACCATTTATAATTTTGACCAACCTTTTCTGAGTCCATTTCTATTTCCTGCCTGCACCTTCTCCTGGGGGTAATGAATTACACAAATTTATTACCTGCTGTGTGAAGTAATACTTTCAGCAAGTACACTGGGGAACGAGCTTTTCCAGCTAAGGAAGGGACGTAAACTCTCTGCCAGCTATTTCTGCTTATTAAGTGTGGCAGGGCCATTTGTGAGGTAGAGGAATCTTCTGACAAATCGTGTCATTGTGATGCATCATTTTCATAAATTATGTTACTATGCAGATTTAGGAAGCTTGAACAATTGGTATAATTTTATCTTATGCAAACTAAATTGTATTTCCATCTTTGCAATGACTGCTAGAGAGTGTAGAGAAAACTTATGGCATCTGTAGTTTGTGAGTAGGGCTCCATAGTATGCATTTGCGTATTAGTCTCATTTTTGACCCTACTTTTTGTCTTTCTTTTGTTTTTCTTTTCCTTCTCACCTACTTTGAGTCTCCATTACTGTGGTATATTGTATGCATATTTATGAGATGCAGTAAACCCTTTTTTTTAACATGAGATGAAGAGTGGACCAGGCAGAAACAGACAGATGTAGACAAATCCACGTGACAGAGGTGAGCAGAGACGTGGAGAAGACACTAGGAAAAGACAGCAAGACAGAGACAGGGATGGAGAGGAATCCAGGTGGTAAGATTTGGATAATGCAGTGACTTCCATGTGGGACTTAAGGAATTTCTATCACTACTCACCTTATAAACCTCATAAATATAGCATTCTTTGTTGATTGTTCTACAGTTTTATGTTTTAGTAAATTGACATCTGAATAATGGCCAGCAAGAAATAAGATACATTAATTACTCTACCAAATGACAAGGCCCATCGATAGTCTTATAGAGCAGACCAGAATACATACTCCATATTCCACTGAACTTCCTTTTTTTGATTAAATCAGATTTACTTAGGTCTTAATGTAAAAAATTATATATCTATTTATTTATTCAGCTGTAGCAAATGACATCTCACCTCAAGCTTTGGAACTGCTTCATGAAGAGCAGAAAGAAAAGGAATTATGGACAGATGAGATGCAGGGTAGGAGGTGAGATTCCAAACAGTAGGGCTGTTTAGATTAAGCTTTTTAGATAGAGTATTTCTGTGCCATTTTTACGTTTCCTTTGCCTTTTTTCTTGTTGCTCATTGGAATTTTTTCTGGTTCCCTTTCTTTCAGAGACTCAGCCCCACGACTCAGACTCTTCTGTCTTCTTTCTTCAAGGTTGCACCTTAGGTCACTCCCCTTGGATGCCCCAAGAAACTCAATTCTGTTCATGTTATTATTTTTTTCCTAATTCTGCTCACTTTAACATGCAGAGAAAGTTGACCCTCTGCGCTCTGCTAGACTCTAGTCCTTCCTTTCCATATTTAAAGATTCATCAACATTCAACAAAGCTGGTTGTAAACAATAGAAAATGACTCTGGCTAACCTAAGCAGAGAAGAGATTTATTAGAAGGTCATATTAACTCTCAGAATCAAAGAAGAGGCTGTAGAACAAGGCTCAGAAAACAAGCAGGAGCCAAAGAAGGCTCAGCAGGCAGGAACGCCACTGGGTCATGCACAAGAACGGTCTGGTTGAGCTGCTCCTGTGAGCATTACTGGAGATGGATAACTTGTTGGTGGTGCTGCTGCCACCATATACAACAAGATAGTCACTGAATTCTTGATTCTATTATTACAAGTACTTTCTATCTTTGAATAATGAGTGAGTGATACAGAAACATAGACTGGACTGGCCTCTCCTGGGTCATGTGATTTCTCTGATGGTTAGAGAATGGGAAAAGGGAATAGTTCCTCTTCCACCACTATAGGCCCTGCCTCCTACTAAGAACCATGCCATATGGGGATTTCCCCCAACCTGGAAGTAAGTACAGATGTTCGAGAGTCATAAAAGGGAAAAATATTCCATGGAAACTTCTGCTCTGGTCCTTACCATTTAACATTACATGGGGCCCTTCAGGATTTGGTAATTACTCTGAATGAGGTCAGAAGTCATTGGAAAGTTTAGAGGAGATGAAGGGCATGATATGACTTATATTTAATAGAAATGTGTGGATTCTGTGTTGAGAATAGATTGTAGGGCACAGGGACAAAAGCAAGGAGATCAGCTTGGTGTTTGGTTTTTGGGAGTGAAGGGCATCTTGTTATTCGGTTGGGATTTCTAATCACATTCCTCTGTGTTCCTACTCTCTTTCATTCCCTAACCTGATTTTTTTCTTGGCCTTCAAAAATGATGTGCCCCATTTAAAAATAGCCATTATGAATCTGCTTTCATTTAGATTTGATCATTTCCCTGTACTTTTAGCTAGTTTCCAGACAGGCCCTAGGATTCAGTGTCTTAGACAATCAGGCCTGCCATCTTGGATATTGACCAAATGGATGAAACATATCCTCCGACATTATGCCAGCCAAGAAGCAGATCATTCTCTGCACATAAACATGAAGGATGACCATTTTGGAGACATATAGTCTCTCTCTACCCTCTTCCCCCACTTATATGTTTATAAGCTTAGTATGTAGAATTCCTAGTTCACTGTGGTTTTGAGAAAGTTCTAGTTTGGACATTTTTAAACAGTTAAGTACTTGTGAATTATTGTTTGCATGATGTTTAACTCAAACTATACATTTTAACCTTGAGTCCCTTGGCTGGCTTTGTATTGGGCTGGTCTTTATCGATGCACTGACTAAATGAAAATTGACATGACTTCTCACAAACTCTGTCCTATCTCCCAATACTGGCTCTGCTTATTCCATTCTCTTCATTGTGTCATTCCTCCCATTTGCTGATGGCAAGAAATATGATCTTCCTAAGACTGTTATTAGCTTTCATATTAGCTTACTTAATATGAAATGTTTACACGCTCAACAAATGTTAATTCTCTTGAATTTTTATGTTGAAAGCCAGCCTGAGAGAAGTGGACAGGGTGCTAGTAGCCCTTAAGTTTGAGTCATTTTCTCTTCTTTTTAAAAAAATTAATTTCTCTCTGACTATAGCTCTCTCCCAATCTATTTAATAAACTACTTCCTTAGGTAGCCTAATTCTACACGTACTTTATTTTTAGTTGGGATGAAATAATGGAGTTTGGAAGTGGAATATATAGAGAAGGGAGTTCAAGTATTAGTTATTTGATAAATACTTGTTGATTTGATTTGATTATTTTTCTTGCACTTGCAATATTTTTGTAATACCATTCTTGGAGTCTACTTTTTTAGTGACAAGAGAGATTGTAAGAGAGAAAGCTTCAGTTACTTGGAAACAGAGAGGATACTAAATGATAATTTAAAAACCTCTGCTATATGACTCTGAGCCAGGAAAAAGTAAGTAGAGACCATAAGTATGCTCCATTTTCTAAAAACTCTCATGAAAGAAATTTCATTTCTCTCTTTGGGGCTACATTCTTGTCTAAGGGTATAGGATGAAAAACAGTCATGTCTATGGTCACCAATATTTGTGAAAGAAAATATCATAAAATTAAGCTAATCCCTTAAAATTATATTATAATTTCTATAAAATATCCATAAATGTACTATATATATTTACTATAGAAGGGACCGCAAAGTAATATAAAGCACATATAACCTATCAAATATAAATCTACCACTTTATAAGTGACCCAAACCATGTCAATTAATTCTTTCCTGATTATTATAGCTACTACCTATTTTGTTTACCTTTTTGTTATTTACAAGATTTATAAAAATAATTTCAATGACCTAAAGAAAACAGTGGTTGCAGGGACATGTATCAGGAAGAAAAGAAGCCATCTGTGCATGCTGTACATCTATCCTGGAACAAAAAGTCATTTCTGCCAGCCCCAGAGCTAGACCCTGTGTCGGCTCTCAGTAAATCACTGCTTTATGTTGTGGACAATAGCGATGGTATGTCTTCCGTGGAAAACCATGTTTACAAATAAAGGCCTCTCTCCCTTTCAGGTTGTAGCAGGGAGGTTAATTCACCTTCTCTAAACCTTTAAATGCTTCAGCCAGCTCTGCCTTGTTGCAGAGACCATTGCGTTTTCTCTGCAGATAACACTCTAGACCATTAATTCATTATATCTCCACTGCCACCTCCTAGTGCTGGCCACCGTCATCTCTATCCTGGATGACTGCAATAGCCTAATTATCTTCCTGTTTCTATTCTTGCTTACCTTTCAATCCTTCAGTCAGAGTAATCTTAAAATTTGTAGATTAGATAACGTCACTCCCTCACTTAAAATCCTCCAGTGGCTTTCCATTTAACAGAGAATGAAATTGAAATTTTCTATTGTAGTCCATCTGCCCTTATAATCTGATCTTCCTTCTCTCCTCCCATGACATTCTGCTCCTAGCTCACCCCGCTCAGCTCACCAACTCTATTTCAGTATTAGGATGCTGCACTGCTGTTCCTTCTGTCCCCCTGCCAGGAATTTTCTTCTCCTACCTATTTGTATGGCTGGCTCCTTCTTAACCTTTGGGTCTCAGCTTAAATTATCTCTTTGGTCCTGTCTAAATACTCTCATGGCTCCTGTAGCACTTACTACAAATGGTAATCATTTGGCTTGTCTGTTTATTTTACTTACCTCTCACTAGACTATTATAATAGCAGATAACTTTTCTAGAGTATTTTCTATGTGCCAGGCAATGGTGTTTAACATGAATTAACTTGTTTATCAGAAAAACCCTATAAAGTAGGTACTATATTGTCACCATTTTACAGATAAAGAAGCTGAGGCATAGAGAAGTAAAGTATCTTGCTCAAGGTCACACAGGCTAGAATGTGGCAGAGCCAGGATGTGAACTTAGATGGTCTGGCTCAGTGTCCCCACCTTTCACCTCTATGCCCTGTTGCTTCCATAATGGTTGGTATGTCTGCCTTGTTGACCATTTGTGCCCAGTGCCAGCACAGTGTCTGATGCATGGTATGGTGAGGACAGTTCTCTCTGTTCAGTGTAGGTGAGAATCAACAATATCCAATGAACCACTGGGGCAGGGCAGAGAGAGAGAGGAGCCAGGCAGATGAAATTCCTTTGTAAATTGTTGGAAAGGAAAAGTGACTGAGTCAGCTTAGTGTCTATCTAGATTTCTCTCATACTTGGGTCCACATGCAGAGCAGGGGTAGGTAAATTAGTGGTAAAAAGATGTTTTATCTGCAGGCGTGTAATAAAATTGTGGCACAAGCTGTATTTTTTGAGGCACTTTTAATGGAGGAGATAGGCTTTCGCTGCTTACTTTCTCCTCTCCTCCTTTTCCAAGGACCATCAACATTAGGGCTTTGGGGCATCAGTGGGGATGCCAGAAAGGAGCCTCAGTGACTGATGGAGACCATGGTGAGGTCAGGTGGAACAGGGTGCTCCTGCAGGCTGCGTGAATCATGCACAAGCAATTTCCTGAGCACATTTCACTATGTGTGCATGTGCATGTGTATTTGCAGAGTCAGATCTCACATGAAAAGGAAGGGCTTAGCTTCATTGACCTTTGAATTAGTATTGTTAATGTGACTTCGTTGTTGCCATAGCTGGTGAGGCCTGGGAAAGCTTTATAATTCTTTCACTCTACAAGCATTTATTCAACATATACTTACTGAACACCTACAAGTTTCAGGCACTGTGATAGATACTGTTGATACTGAATATCAAGGATCAGGGATCATGGGAGAACTTACAATGTAGCTTAAAATGTAGAGGATATGAACATGTAAATAAGTACTTACATAAGTGTGATAAATTATAAAGTAGTGGGAAGTACAGAGTGCTTTGGGATTCCCAAGAAAGCATCACCTAAGTCAGACTGGGTATGTAATGGGAAGGGCAGAAAAATATTCTGGAGGTGATGACAGTTGGTCTGAGTCTGGAAATGTGAGCAAACTTAGACAGACAGGTAAGGGGGTGAAGAGGGCCTGAGCAGAGGTACCACAGGTACTGAACATAGGTAGGAGAGTGGAAATGTGAGCAAACTTAGACAGACAGGTAAGGGAGTGAAGAGGGCCTGAGCAGAGGTACAGTGTGCACAGAGTCATGGAGCACTGAGAGAACATGGGAGACCACAGGTACTGAACGTAGGTAGGAGAATGGGTGTTGAGATGTGATATAGCACAGGTAAGTGGGAGCCAGATCATTGGCACTTTAATGAGTTTGAATTTTAACCTAAAGCAGTGAGAACCACTGAATTTTTTAGGCAGAGAGATGCTATAATTAGTTATGTTTTAGAAAGGATGGTGTGGAGAATGGCTTGATAGGGACAGAGACTAAAATAGGAGGCCAAGTAAGAGGCTGTTTCAGTAATTCAGATGAGAAAGGATGAAGTGTGAGCTAAGGCAGGGCCAGTGGACTAGAGAAGGTGGGAGTGATTCTAGAGAATTTCGGAGGTAGAATCCACAGGTATGGTAGCTATTAGATGTGGAGATGGGTCAAAAGTAATTTTAAGATTATTATTAAGTTTCTCACTTGGTAGTTTCTGACTTGGTAGATGGGTAATGCCATTTACTTAAAATGGGACATAGAGAAGGAGGAATCATGTGTATCTCTGTGTGTGTCTCTCTGTGTTAGGGTGATGCTTTCAGTCTTGGACATGCTGAGTTTAGATGCCTGTGGATCATTCCAGGGGAGATGTCCAGTGGGGAGGACTATGAAACTGGCACATGGTGAGAACTCATTACATATTTGTCAAATGAATGAAAATGGTAGAGCTCTGGGATGCAAGTACAGACCTGTTAGTCATCACTGCACCATAATACATTTATGATCATGTAGATAGTAGTTGCTTTTATGGGAGTTGATAGAGTCACCCATCAAGAGTATACAGGCAAGAGGTGAAGACTAAAAGTGGTCCTAATTTAAGGTATAGAGGGATAGGAGCCTGAAAAGGAGACATCAGGAGTACTGGTCAGAGGTAGGAAAAACTCCAGGAGAAAGAAGGGACCAGGAAGCCAATGGGAAAGATTTCAGAGAAGAAGACATCACTGATGGAGAAAAATCAAGTAAAAGAAGAACTTGAAAGTTCCTGTCTAGTTTACCAATTAGGGAGAGAATGACCACAGAAGTTTATTATTGAGCTTTCACCATATGCCAGGCACTGTGTAATGCACTGTACATACAATGGCACAAATATACTTTAATTAGTATTCATCGAAGTGCTGGAGGCTAACTCTTGATTGCATTGAGTTGGTGAAACAGTAGTTGGTGAGGAAAGGAAGACACAGGTAGATTGCACACTCTTATGGTAGTTTGTGTGGGGAGGTCTTCTTCTTCTTCTTCTTCTTCTTCTTCTTCTTCTTCTTCTTCTTCTTCTTCTTCTTCTTCTTCTTCTTCTTCTTCTTCTTCTTCTTCTTCTTCTTCTTCTTCTTCTTCTTCTTCTTCTTCTTCTTCTTCTTCTTCTTCTTCTTCTTCTTCTTCTTCTTCGTTTTCTTCTTCTTCTTCTTCTTCTTCTTCTTCTTCTTCTTCTTCTTCTTCTTCTTCTTCTTCTTCTTCTTCTTCTTCTTCTTCTTCTTCTTCTTCTTCTTCTTTTCTTCTTTCTTCTTCTTCCTCTTCTTCTTCTTCTTCTTCTCTCTCTCCAGGGTAAGGTCTCTGAGGAAGTGGGAAAGGTTGGGATAGAAGCTCAGGAGGAAAGATGGACAAGAGGAGAACATCTGACAGGGACAGAGATGTGATTAGGAGTGGACATGAAGAGATGGAGATGGGTGGCAGGAAATGAAAGGAGTTCATTCCTCATGTCCCTATTTTTCTCTCTGTGCAGGAGGGGAGATGGTGAGATAGGGGACTTAGTAAGGGAGATAAAATTTAGAAATTGCTAATTGCGAGGACTGAGAATGGGACACATAGAAGGATTGCAAGGCACCCTGGAAAGTGGAAGGCTTTTGATTTTATGCTTCCCCACCCAACAGAATTGTGTGTGTACGATTCTCTCTCTAATGGTCCTGATGTGGAATGGAAAGGTGGTCAGCAGTGCTGCGCCGAGCTGGGGATTCACTGAATATGTGTGACAGAATCTTTAAAGTCTAATCTTAAGTAAAACTTCCGAAGACGAGTTAAAAAAAGTTGCAAGCATGCTGCCAATACTTAGTATTAAAACTTTGTTGAAATAATAGAGTACTTCACTCTGTTGGAAATCCATAAAACCCAGCTACTAGGTCATTGCACTCTAAGACAGCCAGATGGTAGAATTCAACACAGATGGCTGGAAAAGCCAACAAATGAATGGGTGAAAGTGTGAGTAGTGGGGTGACTCTTAACTGGGCAGAAAGAATGAAATAGAAACAATAAAAGGTGTGGAGCGTGGCAATCTTCAATTACATATATATTAACTTTTTTTTTTTTTTTGTAGAGGCACTGAGATATTTTTTTCCAAACCCTGAGTTTTCAGTTCTATTTAGGGAAGATCTGATGAGAGAAGTGACATAGTCAGGGAAATGATATAGACCAGGGGTCTCCAATCCCTGGGCCACAGACCTGTGCCAGTCCATGGCCTGTTAGGAACTAGGCTGCGCAGCAGGTGAGTGGCAGGTGAGCAAGTGAAGCTTCATTTGTATTTGCAGCTGCTCCCAAAGCTAGCATTGTCTTCTCAGCTCCACCTCAGATCGTCTGGCATTAGATTCTCATAGGAGCACTGGGCCCTGGTGCCGAAAAGGTTGGGGACTGCTGATATAGACCTAAGGGGACAGCTGTTGAAGAAGAAATTCCTCCAGCCTTTTGGGTGGGTTATGGGGTAGGAATTCATGAAGTAGTAAAACAAGCTGTGGACTCTTCCCGCCATTTTACTGAGGTATAATTGATAAATAAAATTGTAATTATTTGAAGTATACAATGTGATTATTTGATATATGTATATACATTGTGAAAAGATTCCCACCATCAAGTTAACACATCCATCATCTCACATTGTTATCTCTTTTTGTGTGTGTGTGAGTGTTTAAGATCTACTCAGCAAATTTCGAGTGTTCAACAGGTGAACTATAGTTACCATGCTGTGCATTAGATCCTCAGAACTTATTGTTTTATATCTGAATGTTTGTTCCCTTTGACCAAACTCACCCCATTACTCCCCTCAGCCTCTGGCAACCATTATTCTACTCTCTGTTTCTATGAGTTTGACTTTCTTTTGAGTCTATGTGTAAGTGATGTTGTACAATGTTGTCTTTTTCTGACTTATTTCGTTTAGCATAATCTCCTCCAGATTCATCTATGTTGTCACAAATGGCAGGATTTCCTCCTTTTTTAAGGCCGAGTAATATTTCATTGTGTTTATATGCCATTTTAAAACTCTATTCATCCATCAATAAACACTTAGGTCATTCCATATCTTTGCTATGGTGAATAATGCTTCAATGAACATGAGAGTGTATGTATCTCTTTGCGATAGTGAATTCATTTCCTTTGGATATACATCCAGAAGTGAGATTGCTAGATTATATGGTAGTTCTATTCTTAATATTTGAGGAACTTCCATACCGTTTTCCATAGTGGCTGTACCAATTTACATTCCCACTAACAGTGTACAAAGGTTCTCTTTTCTCTACATCTTTGCCAGCATTTCTTTCTTTCTTTATTCTTTTTCTTTTTTTTTTTTTAAATAATAGCTATCCTAAAAGGTGTGAGGTGACATCTCATTGTGGTTTTGATTGCATTGCAGAGGACTCCGGTTTTGATAATTTAGTGTGGGTATAAGTTGCCATTGAATTATAGAACTGGAAGGGGTAAATGTGCATTTGCATGCCAATCAGAATTTGAGTCACAGTCCAAAGACAGCTACATTTGCATTTCGTTTCATAGTGGACTGACTGCTGGCCCCTTATGAAGCTTTCTGTTGACTATCGGTGGAATTTTCTGTGATCCTGCCTTACCCACCGAGGCCCATTGCTTTCCCATCCTCTAAGCTTAATCCTATTATTCTGCTTTGCTTGAGGTGTACAAAAGTCTGCTCAAGCTGAATATAGGATCACCATATAGATGTAGTTGAGATGCCTCCTTCTGTCTCCTTCACCTGAACATGATTTTCTATCTCAGATGAAGCATTAAAATAGGATTTAGGTATTCTCTTTAGGGGTGCAGGACAGGGTGTCAGGAAGTAGCAGCTGCTATTAAGGACCAAAAAGCCTTACAGATGGCTCCACTGGCTTTTATAGCCTCTTCACTCATCACCAGAAAATTGCTGATGATGTCATTTCTCATAGAAACTCCAAGAAATTGACACTTGTATCTGACTGCCTAGTAAAATGATTTCCATCAGTCATTATCTTTTCTAAATAGTGTCATGATGCCAATAACAAACAGTTCTCACCAAAGACTTGGAATTTTTAACATAGTTAGGTGTCGGTCTGTGGCCATCGGTTCCCTTTCTGCCAACTCCTGGCTGAGATCTTGTTCAGTCTCACAAACTTGTCTGAGCTGGAACAATCAAGTGAAAAACCTTTGGGGAAAAGCATACAGTGAACTGTGAGATTTGAATAGCATTGCAGTAGGTGGCGCTCTTTCCTTTGAATCCAAGCCAGTTTACTGTACTGCAGGAGGACAAGGGACATGTCACAGTCCAGGTAGCAACATTGAGAAGTAGGAGATGAAATGAGGACCTGCTTGCTAATCCACCAAAAGCCAGTTTTTCACCCCAAGCCTCAGAGTTTGAATATTTGAGTTTCACACAATAATTATCTATCTGGGTAGATTAATAAAAAAAAATTATCAAGCTTTTATACAAATAACTTCAAGCTTCAATCTTGGCCAAAGTGAAGGCCCAGCTTTCTGTTCCTTGAAGCATGTTAGATAGTCAAGGATGCAATATCATTGTCGTCTTTTGAAATGTAAAATTTATTCTTACATATGTGAAACCTAAGATACAGCTTAGGTTTCATAGGACTTCTTGTTGCCTTTCACAGGCCTGGATGTCAGCTCCACAACCTGGCCATGCTCTGTTTGGGAAATTATGTTTTACTGAGTTTAACCAAGGCTATCTCTATATATAATCCTATCTATAAAAATCCACTATTTACAAACCATTGCTCCCTACCTGGGAGCAATCCTACCTCTTTTTTTCTTCTTCTTTTTTTTTTTTCCAGATACATCATTGGTTTGTGTCTTTATCTCTGATATCAAGCAGGGAGTCTGAGTTAGGGATGATGTCAGTCTAGAGGGGAATGAATTGATCAAGAATCCATATTTTCTATAGACTCAGCATTATTAAAAGATCGATCTTTTGCATCATTGTACTCCATGTTCACTGTAGAAGAATTAGAAAATGTAGTAAGTAAAAAAACAAAAACAACTCAGATCACCAAAATAGTAGCATTTTGGTGTATTTACTTCTAATCTGTTTCTCTTTTTCTCTGTCTTTTTCTCCCCACTCTCTCCTTCCATTTATATAATACACACAGATATCTATCATTAAAGGCTGTCAGGTTCTGGCTGGAAGCAGTAGCACACTGCCTATTTACACTGCCTAGGGACTGTTTAAAAAGGTAGGGCAGGGTTTAGGAAAACTGATAAAGTATCCTGGGGTGACAGTGGGGAGCTGTTACTCTTCCTTCGCCTGAAGGCCCTGAACTAGGAAGGCTAACGGGTAGATGGCGTCTTCTCTTGCCCTTTGGCTTCCAGTAGAGTTCCATCAATGGGAGGCACGAGCTGACGTTCCAAGGGCTGAGGAGAGTGAGGTTCATATGTTTATTCTGATGCTCCCTCCATACTATTTACCAGGCTTTGTGGCATTCCTCCACTGAAGAAACTACTACTGTTCTGAGCAGCTTCCTTCATGGCACTTCCTTTGAATTCCAGCAACTTCTCCTTCCCTTTGTCCTTTCAGACTCCTTGCTTTTACTAGCCCTTGGTGTTTCTCTAGCCCTTGTTAATTTTTCTGAACCCCATTATTACCTTTGTAAATAGTCACTTTATTAAACTTTTCTTGATTACCTAGTTTTAGAATGCTGTTTTTTGCCTAGATCCTGACTAATACTCATATCAGTTCTCACAATTTCTCAACTGTTATATTTTGATTATTGCTTCTACCTCATTCTCAAATTTCTCTCCTGGAATTCCAGCGAGACAGATTTTGAATCTCTCAATCTCTCTTAACCTGTCTTCACATTTTCTATGTCTTTGTCTCTTATTGCTGCATTTTGGATGATTCCTTCACATCTATGTTCTCATTAGCCATTTCTAGTCTACTTTTTACCTATTGAATTTTACATTTTCATTTCTAGAAGTTCAGTTTGGTCATTTTCATATCTGTCAGTTCTTTTTGCACAGTGTCTATTTTTTCCTTAGGGTTCTAAGGTCTTTTATCATTTGATGCCTAATTATTTAATAGTCTCTCTCAGGTTATATCATCGACCAACAAATCTTCCTATTGACAATGACCACTGACTCTCATGGTGACTCTTTTTCTTCTATGTTTTGTAATTTTTTACTGTGAGCTCATTTGCAGCCAGAATATATTTATTTGTATGTGTTTTTGTGTGTTTTAGAACGTTCTGTATGTTTTGGGGTTTAGAAGGCTTGTTTCTAATCAGTTTTGTATTTCCTTTTTCTGGAAGCCCCAGGGTTTCACTTATTTGGAGCCCATTTTTACATTAACTTCTTGGCTGGAGTTTTCCACACCATTGGACTGTGTAAATTCAGACCCCATATACATGTATGGAACAGGCCTGGGTTTGATATTTCTAATGGGAGACCTTTCCCCATATGCAGGGTGCAGGCAAGCTTTCTTGTACCTTCTCTGAGCAGATGAGTGGAGCTCGTACCTAGTCCTACTTTACTGAGGGATAGCCAGCCCTTTAAGAGTCCTGGGTCTGTGGGCAGGTTTTCAGTTCAATCGTGACTACCTTGTGCATCCTGAGACTAATCTTGCTCCTTCGTTAAACCCCAGCCCTTGCTCATAAGCTTACCATTTATGTTCCCTCTTCATTTCTGACAGTTAGGGATTTTCCTTTCTTTTTGGGTCAGCTAGGCATTTATTTCTTTTAGTTTTTTACTTGGAATTTCTATGAACTTTTAGTGAGGCGATGTTCCATGTTCGCTTACCAAACTATTCCTACATAGAGTTCTGTAACTTGCTTTTCTACACAATCATGTTTTGACATCGAAAGATGTCTACTCTAAATTGTTAACTAGTGACTGCATAGTAGAAAGAGTCTGAAATAAAGGTTATAAGGGCTGTCTTTAGAATCACATTTCCTGGTTTAGCATTACTGTTTCACTATTTACTAGTTCTGGACTTTGAGCAAGTTAATTGAACTTCATGTCTCTATTTCCTTATTTGGAAAGTTAAGTTAATAATATATCCACTTTTCAGTTTTCCTAGGGCTGCTGTAACATACCATAAAGCTGGTGGCCTAAAACAACAGAAACCTACTTTCTCGCAGTTCTGGAGACTGGAAGTCTGAAATCAAGGTGTGAGCAGGGCCATACTCCCTCTGGAGTATCTAGAGGAGAATCTGTTCTTTTTCTCTTCCAGCTTATGGTGGTGACAGGTGTTTCTTGCCTGGCCGCTGCATTACTCCAATCCTTGCTTCCATCTTCATATTGCCTTCTCCTCTGTATCTTTCTGGAACTCCCTCTGCCTGTCTTATTGTGCATATTGATTCTCATGTAAATCATGACTGCCGCCCAGGCAAACAGCTCTTACCCTGTGGCTGTCGATGTGTGTCTCAAGCAGGCACTGGTCCTTGGCTCCCAATGACATTAATACACTTATTCATTTGTGTAATGAATAAGTCCCATGTAATACATTTTAAAAAGTTTCAGAATTGCTTTGCCAATACCTATACAAGAAACAAATGTATTAAGAGTTTAAGATTCATTTGCAGCTTTTGTCATCCCTCTGTTTTACCCGAGATTGGGAGTATTCAGTCAAATACTATGCTTATTGGCTCCCAATGACATTAATACACTTATTCATTTGTGTAATGAATAAGTCCCATGTAATACATTTTAAAAAGTTTCAGAATTGCTTTGCCAATACCTATACAAGAAACAAATGTATTAAGAGTTTAAGATTCATTTGCAGCTTTTGTCATCCCTCAGTTTTACCCGAGACTGGGGTTATTCAGTCAAATACTATGCTTACAGGTAAGTTGGATGAGTTCTTTTTTTTTTTTTTCCTCCACTGTGGTTATAGAAGTCGCTTGAAATACTATCAGTTTATTTGTTTTAGTCTGCTTTTAGGTTTTAGGGTTTTTCTTTCTTTTTCCCATCATCGTCGGTTACATTTTATATTTTGAATATGCAGAATATTAACAGGCTTCTTCTGTAAGTCTAAACTATACCAAAAGGTATACTTAGAGACGTGTCACTCTCTCTTGTATCCCTTCTACCCTGTTCTCCTCCCTCACACCTTATAAGTAACCAGATTTGTTGTTTCTGTTTTATCTGTCTTGTATTTCTTCTTGTAAATATAAACATATATGTATGCTTTCTTATTTCCTTTTCTTTCTTACACAAAAGATGCTCTTTTGTACTTTGGGAAGCTTCTTTGTTAATGGTAGCGGTAAGAAAGAAAGAGTGAGATACCACTTTCACTATTTTCAGAGTTCTTTTTTTATTTTCAGCTCTTTCTTTTTGCTTCTTGCAATTAATTTAAAAGCTGTAGACTGGTCTTCTGAGGTGGGTGTGAATTTTAATGTCCATATGAATCATCTGGGATCTTGTAAATTGCTGATATTGTAGGTCTTGGGTGTGGCTGAGACTCTGTGCTTTTTTTAACAGACTTCTAGCTGATGCTGAGGCTGCTGGTTGGGATACCAGACAACTTCTGGGTGTGACGAGACTGCATCGTGGACAATCTCCCTTGGCTCTGAATGAACTTCAGACAACTGTTCCTGAAATGTCTTTTTAGAACCAATACACATACTTGTCTAAATCTGTCTCTTTAGTTCAGAAAAGGAGCTTGTCTCTATAAGATCGATGCTGCATTTTGCAGGTAGTGATGAGATGCTGGAGGAGATAAACATGAAATGCTATTTTATATTTTCATGAAGTGTAAAATATCTTTCTCACTTATTTTCTCCTCCTGTTCCCTTCTGCCTTCTCTATCTAGTGGTCTCATTAAGTGCTGGTTTTCTGCAAAGAGATTCAAGTCATTTAATCAGGGATGTTAATTATTGAACAACACATCAACTTTACTCTAAAAGAAAAAAGGTAGGCTGTGACCTTTGTCGTTCTGTTCTATGACAAAGAGAATGATTTTGAAACCTAGGATTTAGGGTAGGCTGTGTTCTTCAACTTTCAGTCTTTGGGAACAAAAATGGTAATGTTTTGAAACTTATATTCCCCAGATATTACACTTGTACCTCTCATACAGGCACTCAGTTCCTCCTCAGAGCCACTGCCTCTCCCAGTCATTTCTGGGAATCTTTGGGGCTCATCTCAGTTGTGCTCAGGTTCAAGTTTGTTTTTGCTCATCTCCATTCCCTTGGGGGTTGACACCTGCATCCTTTCCATCACTTTCTTTTCTCCTGGACATCCTCACACTAACCTCACTTTCCTCCTTTACACAAAGAAAACAAAACCCCAAATTAAGCTATCTATAAATGAATATCTGGAGGAGATCAACAGCTCATTAGTCCTGCAAAGAGTCAAACTCCAAATGCCAATTTGGGCTAATTCTACTCTAATTTGCTATTACGACATTGAAAAATTGAGCATTTAATTTATTCCTAGCTTTAAATTGGGGTAGAATTGTGTACAGAAATTACTGAGCGTGGTTGTTTCATTCCAGAATAGAGTGATACTGGTTGCTCTGGGCTTATGGCTTCTAATTAGTGAAACGACTTTGATACTTTCCACCTCCTCCGGCAAACAAAAAGGCCAATTTATAATAAGAGTCTGTGCCTTTTTATTCAGGAATGAAGCTTAAGAAGATAACCAAACTGAGCCTTCTCTCACTGCATGGGGCTCTTCAGTTCTTACTGGACAATAGTCATAATCTAAAATCTATTAAATGTAATTTCAACATCATTTAGCACAGCTGTCAATCTGCCAAAGCAGAGCCCATAAACTGAGCTTCCATGGAGACGAAATCATCTGCCTTCTAAATGTGTCATCTGCATCGTGGGCTAGAGGTCACTTGGAAGAGAGCACAGAGGAACTTTGCTTTATGTCTTTTTGTTCCTGGCTACTTACCTTCTCATAAAAATATATATTCAATTTACAGATACATCAGCATAAGCTTCTCCAGCAAGTGCAAATATTTACTTAGGAGAGGAAAACAAAATGTCTGACCAGAGCTTTCATTTTCTGTTACACTTTGATGTTACTTGTTCATTTGAAATCCAAGGAGAACAATAAAGGGAATTCTTTATGTTAAAAATGAGACACAGAAAAGGTTGGATAAAAATTCAAGCTCAGTTTGTAAGTGAGTCAAAGAGAAAAATTCTGCCTTTCACTAAAATATATGTGATCTATACATTGTTTTCTTAGCATTATCTTTAAGGATTTTTTTTTTTTTTTTTTTTTTGAGGAGTGCAGGGGGGAAAAGAGTTTTATGTATGTATGACTGAGTTGCTGATTGACAGAGTTCATGGATGGCTCTTTTGAAGTGAGAACAATCTAATTCTGGAGCCACAGAACCACCTACAGATGTCACACTAGATCTCAGCTGTCAATATGCCTCCTTATTTTATTGCCATTTTCTTTCGCTCTTGGCTTTCATCAGCTATTTGTTCTTCAAATAGTTGGACCAAACTGTAGCACATTGTGAACAAATTTTTTTTTTTTTTTCTGTAGGTACTATCAGGGATGGATGTTGCATGTCTGTTAAGTTCACTTTTAGGAAATTTCGTCATTTAAAAATATATCCAGTGAAACTTTTGTGCACCAGAGTTACTCATACCACATGAATCTTGAGGGGTAGGTCACTTAGAGGTTGTACCTTTGTCAATCAAAAAAACAATTCTCTTTAAAGGGAAGTGATGTGAGAGAGTGCCAGGATAAAAGCTACTTAGGACATCTGGTGAGATTACATTTCGTGGCACTAGGTAAAACAACCCCACAAAACTGTTTGCATCCTTGCGATTCTAAGCCCCAGTGTGCATAATCACCTGTGTATAGAGGGTCTCAAATAGTTGCTGTGATAGTGAAGATATGGCCTGTGCTGAGGCTGTGGGCGCTACTGGAGTTCTGGCTTGCCTGGGCATGTCCAGTGCCCTGCTAGAATGGGCAGCAAGCTGTTGGCTTTTTTGAGTTTATTTGCATGAGGGTGACTATTTTTGGTTGAAGGAGGAAGGAGGCCATTTCTTGTGGTGGAGGTGTGGTGGTGGTGGTGGAGGGTGGGGAGAGAGAGGACAAGGGAGAGAGGAAGATCACTCCTTGGACTAGAGCTGAAGCCGAGGAAGCTGTGTCTTCAATGACTGAGTCCTGGGTCTCTTGCAGTACTGTTTATACTCTCCTGGCTCAGAGTGCGACCTGGCGGGGAAAGAAGCATCTTCCCATTTCAGTATGAACCACAGCATGGCTCTGGCACAAGGAGAGTGAAAAGAAATCATCATTTTGGCATCTGGAGGGTTTGGAGACTTTGGGAGCAAGGAAGGTGGTCTCATGGGCAGCAGAGGTGCAGGGATAGCTGCTGACAGAAGAACATTAAAAAGGAGGTCTAGAGCAGAAGAGGAAGAACATGGCAGATGCAACATGGTGAAAAATTGATTTCAAGTATATGTGAGGGGCTCTAGTCCTGGAGGAAGCTCCAGGACTAGAGCTAGCAGCTAGAGCTAGTTAGAAGCTAGACGGTTAGAGCCATTGACATTTGGGTATTTATTGTGACTCTCTACCCACAGCCTGGGGAACATTGAGAAAATTTTAGCTATATCTCCTAATACTTTCTTTATGCTAACAATTTAACAATAATTAATGCTAGGATTAGTGAAACGTACTCTCTAAGGTGCATAAAAATTACAAAGGGGCCAATAAAAATGATCATAAGTTGTGTGCATATGACACTTCCTGTGCCCACCTCATATTCTCTTGATTCACCTTTCTACTCTAGTTGTTGCTGTGGCAACCAGCTGTGCTCAGATATAACCTGACCCCAACTCACCTCAACTACATTGTTTATCACTTGCTTTCTATCCTGGGGCATCTCTGCTATCATCACCAAGACACCTGCAGAATTTGCTGATTCTGACATAGCCACACACCTAAAAGTATGAGGAAGGTAATATCCCATAGGCAACACTTGACCAATAGGTGATGGGAACATATGATGCTGGGAAAATTTCCCTAGATACACTGAAACTGACCTCCAAAGGAGGAGTGGGAAGAGAAACAGAAGAAAGAGACTGATAACTCCAGAATTAAATGAAGAGTTTATTAAGAGAATTTATGGCCAGAAGCAGAGTCCTGGGTGAGAGTAAGATAGTGGATCTCCACACCCAAAAGGGGACGGAGTCTTGATGTATGTATAGCCTCCAGGAACACAAGTGGCTTATAGTCAGGTGGCAAGTGCTTGTTATGTTCTAAAGCAGTAAACAACTTAATTGGCTACTTATCTGTGTAAGAACATTCCTTTCAGGTGATATGGATGGGGTGAACTGGTGGTAACTGAGAGCATCTTGCTTCTTAAAATGACATCAGTCAAGTCAAGCACCAGAAACCATTTTGCCTAACAAGGAGTGAATCCTATTTTCTTTTGCTTGGGGTGATAATTCTGGAGAAATTTCTACATGGCTCTTCAGAGTATCCCCAGTGGACGACAACCCCAGTTGCCCAAGAGGGGACCAGCATGATAATACACCTGATTTTGGCTTTTTCTCTTCCCAGCCCCTTCATCTCCACTTCTGTTCCCAGAAACCCTTCTCTCAGGGTTCTCTTTTTGGGGGAACCCAAGTTAAGACAGGGTATAAGTCAGTTCTGTGTGCATTGAAGATTCCCATGCTTTCTCACCAGTGACATAACTGGAAAAAAGTGAGTATGGTGTAGGGGAAAGGGAGATGTCCAATTTCCAATTGGTAGCAAGAGTCTATCAATGTCAAAGTGAACATTTAACACTCTTCTACTATGATCCAGGGGCTGTTTTTATTTATAGATCATGAAGACAGATCCCTGCCATTAGCAAGCTCACAGACCACGTGGGGGAGGCAAACACGTTCATATCTTACAAATAAAACATGCTAAAGGAGTGTTAGAATGAGTTAGAGTAGAGAAAGGAACAGTTAATTTTGACTGGGAGCAGGAAGGGTTGGGGTCAGGGAAGCCTCTGCAGAAGAGGCTATTTGATGTGGACCTTGGGAGATGAAAAGGCTATTGAAGATAGTGAATTGAAGTATTGGAACAGCTTAAAAAGAGTTGTGCTGAAATGGAATTGGGTGCACTGTACTGTCCTCCCTGCTTAAGGGGCAGAGGCCAGCAACCCTCCTTGGCCATAATTCCTCTCCCTTTTGTTCCCTTAAATAGTGTCTTGATTGTTCTCCCATAACCCACCTTCTCCGAGGTATCATGCTTTACTTTTTCTCCTCAGATGCTTTATTGTCTTCTGTAGAAGAGCATCAGAGCTACAGTTTTTTTAGTTTTTAATTTTTTTTTTTACCTGGCCCATGCTTGCTATGGAGGCCTTACCTCTGGCTTCTGGACACTGGAAGGAGGCCTAATGGTTCTGAAGGGTCTCCCTCCTAACAAGGAGTGGGATCATCTTAGTCTAGATGAGGGTTTTCAGGTGTGATTGCATGAGCATGATGCACAAGATTATTGAATGTTACACTCAAGGACAGTCTCCTTTACCTTGAGGGTGAAGTGGTCACCTGTGCAGGCTCTCTTCTCTCCTGGTTTTATCTGCACTGCTAATCATGCAGTGTGGGTTCTTCTATCACTGAAGGGGTGTCGAACAGAGTTGTATTCATTTTTTCCTTTTTCTTTTCTTTTTTTTGAATGAAAACCAGTCATGCATTTATTTCTCCCAAATATAGAGACCTAGGAAGTATTGTAGAACTTGGCAGCAGGAAGGGCAGGCTTGGCGAGAAAGGCAGGTGATTGGAAGGGTGGGACCACATTGTTCTCTGCTGAAAACCTGACTCAGCCATCCTTTACTTATCTGTAGATCTCATTCTCATCAGCGTCCAGATGACAAAATTTTGAGTTTTAATTTCCCAGCAAGGGAAACAGAATAGTCTAGGACATTTTGTCTCACCAGGTCAAAATAGGGATTGTTAATGCTTGGACCTATCTCCGCTCAGTTGACACGCCTATGAGAGAAAAGTCCAGATCATAGTGGACAGTTTAAGGTAGATGGGAAAGTGGGTGTGGTAGGCATCGGCATTGCTATCTCCAGTCCATCTCATCTCTGGCCACCAGACACACACTTCTTTTCCAAGATGTACAGAGTTGCCCTACTTAGCACGTTCTATCACATGCATGTCTGTGGACTCTCATTTCACTTTCAACATAGAAGCAACCCAAAGGCCTAATGTATCAGTCAGGGTTCCCATAAGCAATGGGTGGTCTTTTCAAAATAATATAGTTTGATGAGGCTCATTTATAAAGGGACTATTTATAAAAGTGTGAGTGAGAGGAACCACCAAAGATAGTGCAGTACCCCAGAGCTTGTGGCATTGGAGCTGTTATCACCTCTTGTTCCAAAGGGATGGGAAGACGGGGTGATTTTTGGAACCTGGAAGAAGAGAGAATCACATAGAGTCAACTGCTTAGAGAGGATCAATGACTTCTAATTGAGGGATGTGGCCTGAAGCAGCCCTGCAGGGAGAGATCGAGAGGAATAACAACCTCGCTCTCACTGTTTCCTCACTCATATCTCCTATCGGGGATCCCAACTGGCCAAACCAACCAGAGCCAGAGGACACATGGTCCTGTTTATATTATACACACAAGTTAGCCTCTAGGCAGGGAGCTGTTGGAAAAGAGTGGAGAGTGGATGTGGAGGGGCAGTTGGCAGACGCACAGTGACTACATCGAGAGATGTCTCAGGGTCAGTGTAAGCGCGTTCATCAGGCTCTTCCCCTACAGTCTACCATTGCTGCTCATTCCCCGTGGTTCCATTGTGATCCTGCCTAGCTGTTATTATTCACCATTCTATCATCTGTGAGTTAAAATGAGTCATGATGAGCACTCATTGAAGATATTATTAATCAATCATAGCTCTCTTTTTCACTAAGCTTGGATTTAGAATCAACATACTTCTTAATACACTGATCCAGGCAGCCACCCCAATCAATCGGCATTGATTAGAGATGGAAAAAGTTTGTCATCCCTCACCTGCCCACTTCATGCACAATAATATATGAAAAACATAATATGATAGAGACAATTAGAATGAAATAATAAATTTCATTTTTTAAAAGGGAAATAAACAAGAATAAGGTACTTCTACTGTTCTTGCATACTCTAGAAAGAAAAGAAATCCGACATAGGTGGTAGCCACAACCTTTGCTTCTAGACTTAGTCATACAGCCACATCTGGCATTCAAGACTTTTCCTCCATTGGTTCTATTGCTGAACTATTATTGTTACTTAACACCTACAGTATCCTAGACACCATGTTAAGTACTTTATACAATGATCATTTTTAATGCTTCTGGCAGTTCTCATAGGAAGTTACTTATTTTCTTCATTTTACAGATAATGAAGCCGAGGCTTAGTTAGATTAAGTAACTTGCTCAAAATGATGAGTAAGTGGTAGAGATGACATTCAAACTCAAATCTGTTTGATGCCAAAGCCCATACACTTGACCTTTAGGCAATATGACTTATCCTTCAGTGGTTCCCTTATTTTTGGTAAACAATTTTGCTGGCTGGGGTACCAGTGAGGTCTCCCCTTCCGGTCTCTCCCTTTCTATCCCACAACCTAATTAAAGCAGTTGACTTCTGCCTGGTTCTCTAGTTAGAACAAACACTACGTGGTTATATTTATCACCCTCGTGTCTTAGATGTATGTGTGAAGGGCCTGGGGACTCAGGGACTATATCACACTCCCACCAGATCCAGTTTCCACTCAGAAACTGGAGGAAATCTCTGCAGTGGGCAGCCCAGGAACAGGCTATTATCATCTCATCCAGGAAGGAGGCTGGCCACAATATAGGTAAAGTATTATGTACAGAAAACCAAGATTTTCTCTGGTTAGGCTTTGTTCAACAGATATCCAGTGAATTCTATGTCTCAAGCATTGTACTGGGTGCTGGGAGAATTAAGGTGAATAAGACATCCTTGCTACCTTCAAAGTGCTTGCAGACATCAGAATAGTCCAGATTCCCATAGTTCACACTTTCAGTTTTATTTGTCATCCTGGGGCAAGGTAAAGGGTTTAGGAACCCCAACATGCATTTGTCAACCTTGGACCGAAGTGACTGGTTTCTGCCTTGTCCTTCTTACCAGCAGCTTTTGACTGGAATCTCTTTTGAGGAAGCTGCTCCAGCTTCTTCAAAACATCCTGGGTTTAGGAACCCCCACATGCATTCGTCAACCTTGGACCGAAGTGACTGGTTTCTGCCTTGTCCTTCTTACCAGCAGCTTTTGACTGGAATCTCTTTTGAGGAAGCTGCTCCAGCCATTTCTGTTATCAAAGGGCTTGGTGGGTCCTGCTAATGTTGACTGTATGCCTCTCGGTTGCTACTTTCCTAGTGTGGGTGAATCTTCAACGTCTCTCGCAGACACTGAATATACTGAACAGTATACCGACCGAGGAGTCAGTGTGCTGAATTTGGACCTCAGTTCTGTCGTTTACTATCTGTGGTATTCTGGGCAAGTCACTTTTCCTCTCTGGGCTTTACTCTTTTAGGTGACAGTAGCTTCTATGACCTATGTGTTTGCAGTTGTCATAGACATTCATAAATTTTTCTGGAGCCAGGCCTTGTTAGGTATTTTAGTAACATCTGTTTTATTTGACAGGGGGAGTCTTTTTTTTTTTTTTTTTTTTTTTTTGTAGTTGCTCTGGATATTTACAGCTTTCTTGCCTCCAGGTGGGCCAGCCAATGTGAGTTTATTTAGCCACTTGCTATTCTAAGTGTGGTTTGTGGACCAGTAGCATTGACATCACCTGGGAGCTTATTGACAGTGCAGAATCTCAGACACTAGCCAGACATGCTGAATCAGAATCTTGATTTTTAAAAGACCCCCAGGTGATTGGTCCTTACCATAATGCCTGAGAAGCATGAAGCCCGGTGCACGTGAGAATCGTGTTGATTCCTAGAGCAATCACTCACTGATTTAATTACTTAAATCAGAACCATTGTGGTTGAGTTCTGGCACTCAGGTGTTTAGGTGAAGTTTAGCATGCAGCTAGAATTGAGAATCTCTGAATAGCCTCACACAGAGTGGAACCCCTCTTTGTAGAGTGGGAGACAGAAGATGGACCTCCAGTTCAGTCAGGGGAGGGAGGATCAGGACAAAGAAAACAAACCTTCTGGAAGTAATGATTGAACCGCTTGGAGAATGCGTAAGTTCAGCTAGGCAGAGAGGAGCCGAAGGGCATGGCTAGTGCACTGACCACGGGGGAGGGACATGCAAGTCGGAGTGGCGGGAGTGTGGGCTGGGGATGCTGCAGGAGATGAGGTAGGGGCCACCTACTCCATGCTTGAGAATTGTACTTTGCCCTCAGAGACAGAGGGGTAGAGCGGGATGATGGCTGAAAAGATTGTTTTAAGCAGAGAATGATGTAATTAGATTTGCATTTTAGAAAGCTCTGTCTTCCAGCAGATGTGACAGATTGTTTGAAGGTGGAGGAGAATGAAAGCAGAGAGGACACTCTGGGGGACTATTTCCAATAAGAAACAAACTAATGCGAGTGTCGGGAAGGATGGAAAGGAAGAGAGAATTTGAGAAATACTTAGTGGATGACTAATTTTATGAAAGAAGCTAACGAGGGAGGAGTTTCGAATGATTCCAAGATTTCTGGTGTGATTGTGTGGGGGTTGGCGAACAGGTCACCAAGATAAAATATAAAATGTAGGTGAATGAACAGGCTTGAGGTGGGAGTAAAGAAAAGGAGAAAGGTGGAGAAGATGAGCAAAGCTTTTACATGTTTAGGTTGCTTGTGAGATGAACTAGTGTAGATATCCAGAAGGGAGTTGGATATCAGAGCTCAGAAGAATGGTCTAGCCTATAAATGTGAATTTGAGAATTATTAATAAATAAAAAAGTAATCGAACACATATATTTGCATTCATAGGAATTCTTTCAGGGAGAGGGTAATGAATCAGAAAAGTAGAGAGCCTCATGTGGGGAATCAATCATTTCAAGACCAGAGGAAGAGAGAGGTGCTATTTGCAGACTGAAGAAACAGCCAGAGAGGTAAGTAGAAAACTAGAGGGGAGGATGTTACAGAGGCCAAAGGGTAAAGAGCTCTGGAGGATGGTCCCCAGGAGTCAAGAAACTTATGGAATGAAAATATCTCCTGAACTTGACAGTCGTACCCTTCTCAAGACAAGGAGAGTTAACGATTGTCGGTGATAATAGAGCGGCTTCATTAGTGTGCCAGATGGAGTCTCACTTGATACTTAATGGCTTGCGTTCAAGCAAATAGTTTTTCGTTTCAACAAATAATTTTTGAATGTCTGGTCTACACTAGGTTCCAGGGTGCTAAACAAGTGTAGGACTCTATCCTCTAGGAATTCACTGTGTCTCAGTAAGTTTTTCCAGAGCAGGGCCTAAGCCCTCTGTCTCTTGGACCATCCTCAAAATGGCTGAAGACAGGTGCACAGATGCAGCTACTTACTTGTTGAGCCCCTGTGATATGCTGAGAACTGTGCCAGCCACTTGGGATACACTTACACATGTTTATCGTGTGAATTGATTCTCTGCACTCCTGGAGTTCTCTGGCCGGTGAAATAAATGGATAAAAAGTTAAACTATATTACTAAACTTTAAGTACTTTAGCAGAATTTTCAAGAAGATGTCTTAGGGAGTTCATTGAGCTTCTAATATATGCCTGAGTAAACTAATAGTGTTACTTATTTGTTGTACATCTGCTTGGAAAATTAGCTCTGGCCTATGAACATAAGCTATAGGGTTGCAGGGTATAACCACATGAGAGTAGGCTGTCCACATGGCTGTTGTCTAGTTAGAGTTTGGGAATACATTTCCTTTGAGCAATTTCACAGACATTTTACAGGGTGAGATGTGGGGGAGGGAGGTTATCAGGAACAGGTGGCTAAAGTTTCATTGTCTCATCGCTACATTTCAAGGTAAACTGCTTCTTTGGGAAATAGACCCTCCTTTACTCAAAATGAGCTTAGAGGTGATAGACTTTACTGGGATCTAATTAGTTGGCAAAGCATATAGGCTTCAAGTTTTAGGAAGCATGTATTGGTATGAAGATGGCAGAAGAGGTGCCAGCTCTCATTAAATGACTGGCTGTTTGCAATGAGTTTAGAGAAGTGTTTTTCTCTTTCCAGGTGTCTAGGGGAGTATCCTACTGTGTGAAAGTCACTCTAAATATTTCAGACCAAACAGCTTTTGAAAGGCCTGGGTAGCCACACTTGTATTTGGGGGAGTTTGGAGGTTGTTTCTAGGTTCTTTTTGCTGGGATGGGATGCCCAGCTGGGAAGTCTATTATCATCTTCTCTGCCACATAGAAAAGCACCAAGCCTGAGGGTTGAAATAGAAGCATGCGAGCATGCATCGCTCCCTGTTTCCTTGAAGGGGAGGATGAGGTTCAATGTTATGTCAAAGCAATCTGATGTAATACATACCGTGTTTACAAAATTCCTTTCTATATATCTAGAGATGGGAACATGACACTTTCTCTACTCAAAGACAAAACAACAACAACAAAAAAACAGGCTGGTCATGGAGATCACAAAAAAACTAGTATGTCTAGTCCAATTAATGTATATGACATTTTGGAAACCTAAGAGAGCAGTTGATTCTTCTGTGGTCTTTCGGGAAGAAGAAGTCAGAGAAAGTCAGAGAGGAGGTGGCACTAGTGCTGATCTCGAAGGATGGATAAGCTGAGACTCCCAGCAAATGGCAGCCTGGGAAGAAGGGCAATAATGGGCTGGAAATTGGTGATGCCCAAATAGAACCCTGGGGACAGCTTTGTTTAGGGGATTTAGTTTTAAGAAAAACACTCAGTGGTCAGAGGTATGAACTTGGACTAGAAGATATTTCATTGCTGTCATGCATCCAGCCTCTCAGTGAACAAGTGAAGGAACTACTTGAGGATCCGAGAGATGGTGGCTACAAACTCACCATGAGGTCTTGGGCCTCTGCTGGGATTTTAAGCATTTCTTAACTTCCAGTGCTTTCCCCAATATAGTCATTGCTTTTAGCCTCTTTCTTACATCTTCAGCCATTATGCGAATTCACACATGAAGAAAGCAAAGATTTACAATAAATCCCAGACAGCAATACTGTTGGCAAAACAGGACTGTGCAAACCTACTCTGTTAGGCAATAGACACTGCACACAGACTCCAAGGCTGGTTTCAGCTCTACTGTGGTTACTTTAGGGAGGATTCTGCTCAATGTAATCCAGTTCAAGACATGCTTATTGAATCCACATGATGGGCAAGTCCCAGAGGAAATTAGATCCTCCATTTCAGGACCAGCATAGAAGTTGCTGTGACATCTTGTCTGTATTGGGGTAGCCTTGACCATTCTGAGTGTGCTTTGTACTACTATTTTACCCAGAATGATGCTCGTCACATAGGCTTTGTTTGTACAGTCATATGATCTACAAATCTTTGAATTTTTGTGAAGCTAATGTAGGTTAAACAATGACAGACGTTTCCGAGTCTTGGGCTGATCTCTGAGGGGATTTTTTCTACTCTGGGTGCTATGCCAGATGTTGTGAGTGGCACAGAGCATTTCAGACAGAGCTGGTAGTGAGTCTTTTTTGTACCTCAGGGTCACTGTCAAGCAGTGGCCCCTGGGTTTTCATCAAGGGTAGCTCATGTTGCCCATGCCACCATTGCTGAACATGTAGGAATCAGTAGCATTTGGTTCATTAAAAGTCTGCATTATTTTCTCTTTGTTTCCAACATGTTTATTTACCACTGTGGGAACTCAGCTATCTGTTCTCTCCACTGATCCTTGGTGCTGCTCTGGTTTTCTTGAGAATGTGGCTTTGAATGATAATAGTGTAGTGTTGAAGCCAGAAACCATCAGGGACATACCTGGAGTAAAAACAAAAAGTTAGGTTTATCGAGCTTACTGCAGCAAGGAGAATGCTCTGGAGAGGAACTGTGGGAGGGCCCTCTCTGGATTCAGGCTTATGTTGGATAATTCCAAGCAGGGATTAGGAGAGAGGGCCAGTTCTGGATTAGAGGATGTAAAGAAGCGGGGGCAATTCAGTGACTGGGTATCTTAATACATTTTCTCAAAGAGGCTGGTGGATTCAAGCGGTTAAGAGAAACAACAGTCTCTCATGTTAGAATTGGGGTCGATACATCCTTGTTGAGGTTGCAGAGTGACCTTGTCTCTGTCTGGTTCCAAACACAGCAGCAGTGCAGCCTTGTCTGTGCACTGTTCATATTCATTGTTTATGTTCAGTTGGGAATAGCACTGTCGGGCTGCTTGCAGAGCCATTTTTCAAGGTCTCAGTAGCTTCCTCATTTGTAAAATGGTATCAATCTTTTTCAGACTAGACTCTCCAAAGGTCTAGGGTTCTGTAGAGGAGGCTTGGGGGTCACCAAATGTGCCTTGGGGAGGCAGAGTAGGCAGGGCTTCTAGTGCCTTGACTTCTCGTCAACAGAGCAGCTATGCTGTTCCAGTTTTATGTTTTGGGGTTACATGTTAAACCACGTTTTAAATAAAGATTCCTTTGCTGAAGAAGAGCTTGAAAACTGGTGGACTGGATAAGCTCTAAGGTCTCTCTATTAATTCATGGCACAGAAAAGAAAAAATCAATTTGTCCCCAATTCAGAGCTAATTGGATTTAGTAGCCTTGGTTTAAACCTCAGTTCTGCCTCCAATTTCAGAAGTTAGCTTTATTTTTCCCGCCCCTACTATTTCAGGATTTTAGCATGCCATGTTTAAGGGCTGGTGGGATGGACATACTAGAATTTATTTGAATGAGAACCCCAGAAACCTCTTGAAAAAGTTTGCATTAAAAAAAAAAAAAGATGCATATAAGTTTGGCTCAGCAGTATGGGAGGAAAAGAACGAGAGAAAATTACTAATGGAACCCATTTTTACCATCCAGTAGGTGAGCTATGAGGAATAATGGCCTTCATATTATTCCATGATTGATCAACTGTGTAATAGGAGAAATTTGGCATGGATTAAACTAGGTTCTTATTTATTTTACAATTCTTTTGGGTATAACTATGATTCCATTAATTTTATGAGATACATTCTTGGATATTTATGTTATTTTCCAGTTATTTATTAGATGTTTATTTTCCACTTTATCTCTACTGTGGCAATGTTGCTGTTGGAATTTTCCCTATATCCTTTAGGTACCATCTTAGCATATTTTGACTCTGTGTGCACATTAGATGTTTGAGATACTAAAGTTTTATGGTTATAATTTATGTCATTATAATCACCACTGATCAGACTAGCTAGCAATTGATTCAGCTCTTGTCTAAATTGGACTTATTTTGAGCTGACAATGATGTACTGGCATTTAACAGAATGATGTTGAGTGATTTGATAGTTGCTGTTACCTCCATATTATATATACTCTTTGCTTCCTAATATATGATATCTGTAATTTTAATTGGTTATATACACCTAGGGGAACAAGTGACAAAGTCCTCATAAGACTATCTTGAATCTGGAAACTGATTTATTAATGCACCATGAGAGAGAACTCCTCCTAGAATCCATTCTTTGATTTTCTGATTGAATCGATTCAGCAGAAGGAAGTACCACATACAAACTGATTATATTACGGATCAGGAGCAGATTGCTTGGTAAATAGAGCAAGGAGAGTTGGACATGATTAAGCTGTGTTTCTCACTGAGGCATTTTGAAAATCACTCAAGTGAAGAAAAGACGATAGTCTACTTCAGGGGTTGGCAAACTGTGGCACATGGGCCCAATCCAACCTACTGCCTGTTTTGTATGTCCCCTGAGCTAAGAATAGTTTTAGATTTTAAAATAATTTTAAAAATCAAAAGAAGAATACTATTTCATGAGATGTTAAAATTATATAAAATTCAAATTTCAATATCTATAAATAAAGTTTTATTAGAACACTGCCATACTCATTCATTTCCATATTGTCTGTTGCTGTTTTGTGTTACAGTGACAGAGCTGAGTAGCTGGAAAAGAAACTTTATAACCAGCAAAAGCTAACATATTTACTGTCTGGCTCTTTACAGAAAAGGTTAACCGACCTGTGGTCTATATGATAGTGTTACACAAGAAAAAGGTTAAGAATTGCTCTTAGTAAATAATCTCATTGACTTGTGACTGCTTGCTGATGAATACTTATTTATCTTAATGTTTTTTTTTTTTTTTGGCAGTGGGCCATTTTTTTGGACTCAGCATACTTTGTCTTATAGATAGGGCCAGAGAGGGCTTTAAATTTCTTTCTCTCCACTTAGTTTTTGTTTAGAAGTATGTTCTCCAATTATCGCATTGATCTTTACTGTTTTTAAGAAAAAAAAGTCATATTCTGTATATTAGTTATTAATCTTTCTCCATGTTTCTGTTTGTGGATGTTTTACATATAGCCAGGTTTATGTATGTTAATCTAGCTCATGAGTACTGGAGAAGTGAGTGTACTTAGGCTTATAGGTATTGGTGTCAAAGTAAGGAATGCCTGCGAGAAAGATTAAACACAAGAAATCAAAGATCTAAGGGGGGTCATGGTGATAATTTGTCAGCAGGTGCAGACCCACAAAATGCTATTTGAAATTGCAGGGAACTGTTGGGGTTACAGTTTATATTGCAGTAGGGATAGCATCTGGAGTAACTGGGAGGAAAATGCCTATTTCTTTCTACTTCCCAGGTCACTGAAGGATGGAATAAAGTCATCTTTGGTTCAGGGTTGATGTAGAGAAGAGAATCAAAGTTCTCAAGGAGCAAAGCTAATGTGAGAGAGCTGTTTGTTATGAGCCAGGAGTTCACAAGAAGATAACTAAATTTCCAGATGAGAATCCTTCCCCAGGAATAAAGAATTCTAAATTTAGGGGCATATTTTTCATTTTCAGTCTCATTCCATCTGTCTTTCCTAATCATGCTTGTTACTTACTGTGGAATATGGGTTGTTATGGTGATATGAGGACAGAAACCATCTGCCTCCCATAGGAAACTTTATGGACCCCATAATGCTGGCAGAAAGAGGGGAGGAGACATGTGACATCTGAAGACCAATTCCAAAGTGTAAATGAACCAGATTTTGTAAGTTACATTCTACTCTACATGGCATGATCTTTCACAGTATTCACCTAGTTCTACCATCTCATGTCACCTTTAAAAACCTCTAAAAACTCCAGTGAATAAGTGATTTCTATAAGCCTGTTGATATAGATACCAGTTGTTTGAGTACCACCTTCTGAAGCCTTCCCCAACCTGGCAATTTTGAATATCTGGTTGAACAGTATCCTATATCCAGAAATCTAGAAAGCTGTGAGAATCTTTGCCACATTTTCTTCTAGTGATATGTACTAATCACAGGTATGAAGATATTGTGACCTGTCGTATATGTTTAGTTAGTTTCCTCGTCTCATCTTTAACATGGACTTCTTGTTAACTGGAAAAAAACTACAGAAATGAAATCATAGAGTAGAATAAACTATACAATATTTTGTCAGAGAATAGGGAAAGGCTTTCTAAACACAAATATAAAGGGAGAAACCATAAAAATCTAACTTGTTCTAGGATAGGGTTTCTCAACTTAGTCACTATTCACAGTTGGGGCTAGGCAATTCTTTATTGTGGGAGGCTGAGCATATTAGGTACGATATTTAGAAACTGGTCTCTACGCGTTAGATGCTAGTAGTATGCCTTCAGTCTTGACAGCCAAATGAAACAAATGTTCCCAGATGTTGCTAAATGTTTCTTAGAGGGAAAAATCACCAGTGGTTGGGTACTACTGTTCTAGAATGATTGTTTTGGATGCCAGGGGGAAAAAGCCCTCCCAAAGTCAAATCATGGGGGTTTATATGCCAACATGAGGCCTTGTCTTGGGGATGTGAAATTTCGAGGGATCCCAGCAGATAAAGGGACTGGCTTTAGCCTCTCTATCTCTGTGGTAGGGTTTGCGGGGTTTTTCTTTCAGGGCAGCACTGTGTCTATTCTCACACTCACCTGTCTTTTTGTCCTTTCTCTATTCATTGGCTTCCTCTCTTTGTTTCATTTCTGATCCTGTTTCCCTTCTGCCTGCATATTCTTTTAGCTTGCCAGTTCTTTCTATGGAATCTATTCCTTTCAGATCCTGCCCTGCTGTTATCTGCGAGAGAGAGAGGAATTTAGCTTCCCTAATAACCACATCTCTGCTATGCCAGGCTACGTTATAGACATAAGCTGTAGGTCAGCTTATGGAGAAGCTGTTCTTGGGTTAGATGCATACCCCTCATCCACCAGCTGTGACCAGGAAGGACAGGGTCATTTGTTATAAAGCATGGGTGCTGGGCAGAGGAGCCATGGACTGCTGACTCACTCCAAAGGAGATATGGACAGGTAGGTGCTGATTGAGATCTCTAGACTAAAAAGAAATTTAAAAAAATTCTGTCCATCCAAAAAGGAAAAAAAAAAAGCAATCTCATATGCATAACTAATCTGCATGAGATGAATTGGATAGAAAATTTAATATGAAACATGGGATTACTATTAAAAATGATTTTACATATCAGTGCGTAAAGAAGACAACGTGCAAAGGGCAGGAACAAGCAAACTCACAAAACAAGAACTGCACAAGGCTCTCTGTCTCTTACCTAGCTAGACACACTGATTACCAGTCAGACTGATCATTGGAAGACAAAGCAGATTGTGGCCCTGGTGTCTTGACTTCGGCTTTCCAGTGCTTCAGTCCTCAAATTTACCTGATAGGTCAATAAACATCATGAAGTGGGATGAAAAATTAACAACTCAGCCGTGCCCCTTCCCTGATGCACTAAAAAAAATTTCTGGGTTGGTTCAGTTTGTTTCTCTCCCTGCCCTGTGTGTGGGGTCCTGCATCCGAAGTCAAGCTCTCTTGGGCTTTATTATGCAAAATATGAAGAAAAGAGGATTGAGGAAAGGATAAGATGTGCAGGAGTCAAAGCCTGGGTGGAGTTTTTTAAGGAGTTTGGAGAGAAAAGGGGAGAAAGGTTCTGTAACAACTGTGGTGTGAAGGGAAGTAGAACAGAGAGACAAGCTTCCTTAGTGGTATTCAAGAAAAGAAACTTGAATTTTTCTGAAATTACTTTTTTGTCTGCAGACTGTGTTTCTTTGGAAAGATACAATTTGGAGAACTAGACCATATGAATCATTGTTTTATTTCTCTTTACATTTTATTAATTTCTGGTTAATTAGTATACATATAAGTGGCAAAAATTTCTATAGAACAAAATGAAAAATAAGCGTCCCTCCCATCTTGGACTATGAGTTGCCCAGTTCTCTCTCTCTGAAGCAGCCATGCTATCATTTATCTCTGTACTTCCAGAAATGGTCTATACAAATAGAAGCATATGTGTCTAAGTAACCTCTTGCCTTAAAGAAACGAATTATACTCACAGTTCAGACTCTGCTTTTTTAAATTTAAAAACATGTCTAAAACTGTTCTCATTCCCCCCTCCCCCTGTCTTTCCCTCCCTCCTCTTCCCTCTCCCTCCCTCCCCTTCCTTCCCCTCTCCTGCCCTTCCCTCCTCTTCCCCCTTCCCCTCCTTCTCCCTCTCTTCTCTCTCTCCCTCCCTCTGAGTGTGTGTGTATGTGTGTATAATTCATTTAAAAATATCAATCATGCCTTTATAAATATCCTAGTTGAATGAAAAAGTGTTGTATCATTGTTATTATAAGTGGTGGCCACATTTTGATGCAGTGTTTTACTAGAGATTTCTGCTAGGTGATCCCTGCCTGTTCACTTGCTGTTCTGTGTTTCTGCTCTTTGTAGGTAGACTCAGTCCAGTGAGTAGGTAGATGCAGTGAGAGAAGTGACATATGTTCTGTTCAGCGGAGTGTAGCCATCAGAGAAATGATACATGAGAAAGAAGGGAGTCCACTGTTCCACAAGTCTTCACTGATACCGAGTTCGGTGGATTTTTTTTTTTTTTACACCAATTTCACTTTAGGTCTCTCCCAGACCCAGACCACAGAGCCCAGAGAGTCGCTGGATTAGACACAACTCTTCACTACCAAGCAGCTCATAGAACATCATATAATACGAGTTTCATTTATTAGTTCAGGAACCCTCAAAATAATAATTTTACTTTCAAGTACCCTACCTTGGACTTGTTCATACATATAATGGAAGGCTGAAAAAAGCTATTTTTCATATTCTTCTCCCAGGTAAAGTGAAATTGTTTTCTCAAGTGTGTCTAAATAACCATGGAGACAAAACTCAGTTATCGCCACACCAATCTTCTCATGGACACTGCCCTTTATATAGCGGCTATTTGAACTTCAAGCCTATGAGACCCACATAACAAAAACCAGTGATGTTTCTTTTAATATCCATGGTAGGATTTGGGCATTTTTTTTTTCAATTATAGTTGGGGGGGAAAAAAGAAAATTACGAGACCAGAGAGATGAAACAGATTCCCTATAAGATACTTTTATTTATTTATTCAGGCTTTTCTCATCTCCTTTCTCAGTCTAGATCTCCCTCCTTCCCACTACTTCAGCTGAGAAAGTAATTATAGACAACACCAAAGACCTTGTAAACACTTCCAAAGCCAATTCCTGTTATAGATGAGCTTTTAGGAGTTAAGAGCTTTGCAACAGTTTAAAAATATCTCTGAACCTGGCTGGGATGTCAGGACTAAGGATTTGATCCATAAAATTTCCTAAACAACTCCATAGAAATTGTAACCATATGTTTACAACTTTAAAATGTATATCTGAATTGAGATAAACCTGGCAACTGACGCATACGCTGTAGATGCAAATAAAGCATTTTCTCACGAATACAATTTACTTAAATGAGGAAGCAAGTTTGATATGGTGAGGTCTCAATGTTTCATTTTAGCAAATTGCCTTGAAGTGATGCTATGATTTTGAAATTTGCTTGGGTCTCATTCTGCACCAGGTTTTCACAGGTGGGCTGTCTCAATGACTGTCACTACTAGGACTTTCCTTCTTTAGGCTTGATTGTATTGATTCTTCTGATTACAAGGAGATGAATATTTTAGGATACCCAGAGTCAGAGAGTAGCCAAAGGGTTTTATTCATCTTTTGTTTCCTATCAAATAACACCTCCCATTATCTTTAGATATTATCTGCTCTGCCAGATAATGCCTTGTACAACTACTTCCTCTGAACTAAGAACATAGTTTAAGCACTTCTGAGATTTCAATCTGGCTTATATATTTGTGTTCATACTAGGGGCTTTGTCTGCAGCCCATTGTGGGACTGTAGAAGCTATTTCAGCAAGAGATGGAAGAACATACTATCTCAGTTTGTTAGCCTTCCTTAGGCCTGACATATATCCAATCAATTTTCCTTCACCTTATATAGAATGCCAAGGAATAAGTTTTCTGTCTATTTTTGTAAACATTTCTACCCATCCATGTAAATGTCAAGTGAGCAGCATTTCTAGTTCAAATACATCCACTCTGCAGGTTTTAATATTTTCTCGGAGTAGATATGTGTTTTGTATATTATTGCATATTTTACATCTCTACAGATTTTGAAGATGTACAGTAACCTTGTCAGTGCCATTTTAGGGATAGGGGTCCCACATGCTTCTGTGAGAAGGAAACATCATTACAAGTTGGGGCCAAGGATCAGAAATCCCATTTAGGAAAGTGTTTTAAGGCTCTCTTTGTACACAGATTAACTCTTTGAAATTCCATCCAGTAATGATAGGAAGCAAGGAGGACTTCAGAGCTGGATTGAACTGAGTACACGGCAGGTGGTCCTGGTCTGATTTATAGGGATCTCTTTGCTGGGTATAGCACAGTGCTGTTTTAGAATAAGTACATTGATAGAAAATTTGAGGTATGATAAGGCCAGCAGATCAGGAGATGATTGACACTGAAAAGATAGTTTAATACTCATAGCTCCCAAGAGGAGGGCACATTCTATGCCATAGGAGGCCATACAAGGAAGCACAGTGGTTGGTCGGGGCCAGAGGAAGAGGGGGAAACTGGGCAAAAGCCTTTACTGCAGTTTTCTCAGAAGGAATGGGTGAGGCAAGGTAAGCAGGCTTAGCATTATAGTTTGAATAATTTCATAGGTTATGGGGTATAAGGGTTGTCCCTAGGTTATCTGATATTTGGCTGTAGGGTAATTAAGGCAGGTAGGTCGTGGCCTGGAGTGTGAGAGCCTGATAGAGGAGGTGGTTGGGTTGTATCTGAGAAATATGCTCCTGGGAGAAGGACTTCTCTTGAGGAAAGAGGTGTCAGGTGAAAAGGGAGGCAGGAAGCCAAGGCAAAGTGACTCATACATATTGTGTTCAGAACAACGTGTGTCTAACATATGCATGTAGGGCAGATGTTAGAGCATCAAGTTTACAGAAGCTAGAAACATGATTAATACAAATAGTTAAAAGCACAAATTTCAGAATCAAACTACCTGAGTATAAATCTTGGCTCCCTGCTATGTATTAACCTTGTGACATTTTGTAACTTATTTAATCTTTATAATAACCGAAGGGTGCAGGTACTATTATCAGCCCCATTTTACACATGGAATAGCAGGCTCAGGGAGGGTAATATATGAAAATGCTTAGAACAGTGCATGGCACCTATTAAGTGTCAAATAAATATTTACTACTCTTATTATCAGTATTTCCCTGGGAACCCAAGCCAGTTATGGTTAACCTGCTACACACATCTGATGGACAAAGTTGGTGCTACTGCAATCTGGAGTCTTGAGATCATTGAATCAAGTCAATATTATTTTTTTCAGGAAATGTCTATACAACAAAGAATCACCAAACCTTTCTCTGGAGCAAATAAATGATATGGGGAGTGGAACTATCTTTGCTGGGTATAGCACAGTGCTGTTTTAGAATAAGCACATTGATAGAACTACTCGCCTACAAAAGATGGCTGGTTTACTGGCCTCAGCTTCCTCGGGCCATGATAATTAACTGGGTAAAGGTCTTCTGAGAGGCTCTTCTCTGTGGCCTTGGCCTGGGAACTGAATGTACTTCCCTTTAACTTGTCCACCATCGAAAAGCAAGTCTTAAGAAAACAACACTATAGTCTTAAGTCCGGCGTCCAGAGTACATCAAAACCCTCTAAACTGTGGTCATGAGATATAATGAATGGAACAGGTGGACATCCATAGTGATTTTGTAAGAGGAAAAGCTGTGCACTGAGACACGTATGCATCAATTTGGTACAGGATCTAAATGTAGAATTTAGGATACAAATCTTAATCCTGAATGCTGGACCTGGCCTATCCTTGGCCTTTGTCCTTGTTTGCTCCTCCCTAGAAGCATTTCCACTCAAGTTCCAAGATCTGAAATGCTTCTTGTTTCAACTGAGATTCACACAGAGAATCTTTGGTTACTCAGGAAACAGAGCCTTTCTGAACAATAATTTTTAATAACTTAAAAACATTTTTCCTTTTCCAACCAGCCTCCTGGTTATTTTTATTTTTTATTTTTTTTAGTATGAAGGATACTTTTATGTTTCCTGGGCAGCATATTGCTTGCCCATCTAACAGAACATGTATATTGCAGTCTGACTGCATGGTGCATGAGATCACACTTCAATATTGTTCAGTTGTATTGTTGGGTTTGATGGACAGAAGAAATGGGTGTGAGGATGGCATTTTCAGCAAGAACAGCTGAAGCCATTTGGAAAACTTACATTCCTGTGTTCAAACAGTACAGCCTAAACCCTGCTCTGCACCAGTGCACAGATGCCAGTGTGAACAGCCCTGTGGGGACTCTGTTCTTGGATAATAATGTTTCACTGATCTGATTGCATGGGATTCTCCACAATGAATAATCAGGACAATAGATATTATTTCCAGCAACTACCGATATAGTAATCACTCTTCCCGATGAAAGTACTAGATTATTCTGCAAAATAGTGAGCTGGGCTCTGTGGAAACAGAACAAACATTTACTTTGAAGAAGTGTAAGTTTAGAGCAGTCAGTAATACCCCAGTTTCATTTCTTCCACAGTAGTGTTTTAAATAAGGGTCCCCTCCTCCCAACTCCTAGTTCCTGGGGAGGAGTTTTTCAACCTAGTTCTTTGAAAGGCATAAAAAGAAGCAGCAAACCCAAAACAAACCCAACAATCTCTCTTTAAGGAGAGCAGAATCTGATCTTTGTATATAGTGTATGAATTTGTTCTTTGGAAGCCATTAGTTCTGGGACTTAATGTGTAAATATTCCTTATGACATAGAAAAGATGCCTTCTTCTCTTGCTAAAATAGAAACATTTGAAACCCCTTGGCTGAAACTTCAGACCAAATCTCAAAATTTTAAGATTCATAAACCTAGGTTTAAGTTCAAGTTCTACTCTAGCTAGGCTGGATGGATTTTAGTAAATCATTGACTTACTCTGGAGGTCCATTTCCTTTATCAGCATCAGTTTAACTTAAAAACTTTTAAAAAGTCATCATGTTTATTGTAGAAAAATCAGAAATGTCAAGGAACAAAAACAAAGAACTAGAAAGTAATTAGTTCCATCATGTGGAAAAACCAGCTTTAGAAATTGGTAAATATTTTTTTCTTCCTCTCGTCTTTCTTCCTTTGTTCCCTCTCCCCATTCCTTTTTTTTTAAAAAAAAATCTATTTGTCTGTTCATCCATCTGTTCATTCACCCATTCACTCGCTCACACATTCAGTGGAATCATACTATGCCTAGGGTTGTATAATTTGCTTTCTCTTAACAACGTTCCTGAATGTCTTTTTGTGTCACTATTGAGAATTACCTTTTTGTTGTTGTCCGGACAATCCAATGTAACTTAGTCATCAACTTAAATTAGTTTATAGATACTTCAGTAATATAAAAACTTTAGTGTTGATATTTTGATATTTGTAATGATCCTTTTAAAGGAAAATTAAACCTTTCTCAGTCTCAAGCTCATATCCTAATTTTTCATAATGGATATTTTTCACTTTTTCCAGCCATGCAATTCCTGGGCATATTATAAGAAAGAGTAGCTCCCGTGTAAATTTGAGTATTCCACAAACTCTTGGTACAAAGTGTTACTTCTGTGACAATGTTATTTAAATCTCTCCCTGAGATTTAAAGTTTATGGTTTGTGCCTATTTTCCCAGAAGAATCTGTTCTCTCTGATTCTGGAGAGTCAGTCTCATGTCCTACAGTGAGGGGACTCCCACAGGCTGTACCCAGTGTTTGTTACATTATCAAAATGAAGTTTTATAGATTATTGTGATGTATTTAAAAATATGTATATTTTCCCTTTAAAATGAGTAATACATTTTTTTTTGATGCTGAAGAAAGGCCATGCAATGATACAGAGACCTTCTAGTTTTTTCTTTTTGTTCCTTGACATTTCTGATTTTTCTACAATAAACATGATGACTTTAAAAAAATTTTTAAGTTAAACTGATGCTGATGGAGGAGTTGGACTTCTAGAGAAATTCAATGATTTACTAAAGTCCATAAGTCAAGGAGAGAGGCCTCAGGAGAAACTAAACCTGTTGACATCTGGTTTTAAACTTCTGGCCTCCAGAACTGTGAGAAATAAGTTTCTGTTGTTTGAAAAAAAAAAAAAAGGTAATACATGTTTTTTTTCAAGAGTATTTGGAAAATACAGAAAAGTATGGAGAAAAAATACAGAAATAAGTTTATCACTTTGTGCAATTATACTGTACATACAGTTACATTTAAAATGAAAATGCTTATAATAAAAAATTCAGATAGTATAATAATGGGAAGCAAATTATTTTCCACCCTACACTTTCAGACTTTCTCCACAGAGGTCATCTCTGTCAAAATGTTAGTGTATGCTTTTGTATATTTTCCTATTACACATTCTCCAGAGACAGCTTTAATGATTTCATGTTATTCCTTTGTGCAAATGATGATAACTTTCTTCTATTATCAGATTGGTGGACATTAAGGTTGTTTCTCAGGTTTATTGTAGTATATCTTTAAAATATATAAAGACCAAATCCTAAAGTCTTTGCAAATCCCTATTCTGCAAGTACTTCCAAGTTGAGAAAGCACAAAAAAGGCTTTGCTTTCTGTTTTTATAATCTTATTATAATAGTTTTAACTTGAAAAGGAAAAAGCTTATGAATATATTGTGCTGATGATGTGTGGTCATTGAACACAACCCAAAATTGGCAACCAACCTGTATTTTCCTCTATATTCAGAAGAAAATAGTTCACTACCCTTTTTATTCAAATTCCCTAAATCATATACTCTATAAATTTACTAAGGAGCCAGGCTACTTTCTGTAGCCTGCAATTCAATATCTGAAATTGGGGTTGAAATGGAAAATTACAGCAATTGCTCCAAAAGTTTTAGGTTACTATTATTATCCCTGTAAACTGTCCTCAGACAGTTCAGCCAACACTGAGTCTCATCTCCATCTTTATTTGAACTCATAAAATGTGACATTATAAATTCAGAAATTAAACAGCTTTGCTAATACAGAACTGCTTCTGGAGGTGGTGCATGAATGCTAATTATCATCTTTAAAATAATCCCCCAGACACCAAACATTTTCTGAAATAGCTCTGTTATAATAAACACATCTGCAAATCACCCTTTTATGGGCATGATTCATGTGTGCACACATTTACCACAGTGTGATAAGATGTAGGGAGTAAGAACGATCATTTCCACCCTTCTCTGAACCTTCCTGGCCACCAGAGAGAACTCAGAGAATTCAAGTGAATGTAGAGTGCCTGTATCTATGGTATTTTATTATAGATAAGAGTGGATTCAATAACTTAGTAACTTTATTTCTCTAAGGCATAACAAGGTCCTAACCTGAACAAAAATTTTGATGTATACGCTGGGCTTGTCTTGGGCACAGCTGGAATCGGGATCTGCCACATGATTCCTTTTGAAGCTGCGGGAGGGTCCTGAGCTCTGTTTTATCCATCTTCTTGAACTGAAATTCTATCGTTAGGGACACAGTCATTGGATAAGGGAATTAACTGCACAGGTGCCTTCTTTTAAAACGGATTTACTGTGCAGGATGAGATTTAAAATACATATTTGTTTCTTGGGGAAACACATACCTAGATAGGGGATAACTGTATGGAGTATTACATCAATCTGTTGGACAGTGAAATCTTAGTATAAATGAGTTTACGAAACTTAGAACAAATGTATAATTGATTGATGGTAACCCTCAGCCTTGATTCTGTTGCCTTGAGAATGCTGGGGTAGAACGAGGGTTCAATGGCAAGGAGCAATGTGTTTCACTAACAATTTCCATCGCGAGTTTGGAGGGAGAACACTGGCATTCAGGCTGATATTTGGCCATGCAAGGCTCAGATCCTTTGGCGAAGGATGAATAGTTTATTTTTAAATAAAAGTTAGATGAAAAGTATGGCAAGAGGATTTCCATAGTACTTCTGCGTATAAGAGAGCATAATTTAGATGTGGAAATAATGGAATTTCTAGTATAGTTTTATGATTTTTGGAAACCAAACACTTGAAACTGTCCTGTAAAATTTGTGGTTAACGAAGTATGCTGGATTAGTTGGGTCCATAACATTGAAGAAGTGCACATGCCGATGGAGACAAAAGAGGGAAGCAGCCTTCAGGGAGATGTGACAGTGCGGGGGAAGCACAGGCTTGGGCAGGAAGTGCTTATGTTGAGACACGTCCCAATATAGCTCCTGAAGAGAGTGTTCGTAAGCTGATTTCTGTCCCTGTGTAGGCAACATTTCCACTACTCAGCCTGCGAAGGCAGGTGTCTCCTTCAAACTGACCTTGGCCTTTACAAGAACACAAATGATTTTACTATGGCTAACCAAGTGAAAGATAACACTATCACCCACATCTGAGACAACCAAACCAAAGCTGGAGGGGTGGGAGAGGTCATTTGATTGTCTTGTCATTAGTCTAGCACCCGTTGGGTCATATAGAAACTGTCAAAATTTTAAACTACTTAACCCTTCCCTTGGCTCCACTAGGCTGTAGCTGAATTCCTCTCCTATATTCTCCACTTCTTCCAGTCACCCAGGGGTGCCATTTTAGTGCAGAGCAGAGTCAAAAATGATCCTATGCACCAAATGTTGAAAACAGTTCCCAGGAGTTGTCACAAACTTCCTTCCTAGTTTGTGGCTTTCAGAGAAGAAGGAAAAAAGGAGCTATCTCAACCTTAGCCTTCTTTTATACCTCCTTCTTTCTTTACTATTTCCTCCTAGGATGCTGACTCTAGGAGCCCATCATAGTCTGGGCGCAATGTTACCAGACATTCCTTTTGCTCTTTTCTCACAAATGCTTGTGCCAGCATTTCGTACTATTTGCTCTGACTGCTTAGCTTTGTCTCAACCATTTTGAGTCTATATATATCTGATGAGAATATCAGAACTGAGTGAGTGCTTATGGTGTCAAGAATCTGCTGGCTGTGGCCAGCCATTGTCTTCAGAAATCTTGGAGAACTCTCCTTGGCTTCTGCTTGGTCTCTCACCATCCTGAGTCAGGAATTGGCACCCCGCTCTCTTAGATGATTTCTAGGAGCATAATGGTAAACTAACCTCACACTTTTATGATTATTGACACCTTGGAATTCTGACTTTAAAATGTTAGCTTGGAGGTGGTAGATGTTGAGGCAGGGACTGTTTCCTCTCCCACCTCTTGTGGCCTGAAGACATCAGACATGGGTCCTCTTCAAGAAGGGCGGCTGGAGAAAATTAACACAGACTCCTGCATAGGTGTGTGATTTGGTGGTGCTAGCTCCTGATTTTACTGACATTACCTTTAATTTCTGACAAATTTTCTGCCTTCTATTAAAGAAGCATTTTATCTCCCACTTACTGAAATTAGTTCCCATTTCTCATTTATGATGCTCTAGTCTTCCATATCTCTCTGTTCCACTCCTTAACTTCTAATGTTCATTTCCTAGGTCATTCCTTAACATAATAGCACATAGGTCTTAAAATAGTTGAAATTCTTGAAGTATTCTTCAGTTTAAAATAGTATCAGGAGAACTTATAGGTCTCACGCTGTCTTGTTCCAGGCTTACATACCATTGTGGAATCCTTTCTGGTTCCTCCTGCATCGTTAGGCCTTTCTTTTAGTCTTGTGTGGCCCTCAGGTCTGCCCTCAATGCCAAGTCAATGGCTTTCTCCCCTTTTCAGGGTCCAGACGATAGATTATGCTTTAACTCAAGTGTGATGTGAAGCTGGGATTTTTATAGAGTCTAAAAGCAACTTGGGTGAATGGGAAAAGAACAGAAAAGATGCCTCTGTTGGAAGAAGGAGAAGAGGAAGAGCAATAAGGAAATGTACATAGAAGAAGGCAAATTTACCTATTTTTCCACTTTTTTTTTAGAGTTAGCTTTTCTCAGTAGTTTCATGCAACACATTCATATGGTTCAGATTTCAGCTCTACTATTTACTGCTGCTGTGTGACTTTGGAAAAGTCACTTAAATTCTCTGGCTTCAGGTTTTTCATCTGTAAAATGAGGGCAATGATAACATCTACTTTTTGGGTGATCGTGAGCACAGCATGCTTGTTCATCAGGGCAGTAACTCCTCACTCAGTTTTCCCAGTTTCTCCAATACAGGAGAATAATCCAGGGATCACGAAGGAACCCTAGATTTGCTCAAGAGGCCTGGGACTCAGAGAGCTCAGAGGTCAAAAGAGGTTCATAATGCAAAACATATTTACCAAGGCCATGGTGGAGATCTAATGAGAATGAAGACTATAAAGTTCTGTTAAAAAATTAGTAAGAGTCATTACCTGCTCTGTTGATGGAGGGACCAGAGTATCTGTATGTGGATCTGCACATGTGCTCCTGAGTGCTCATGCAGAAAAGGGATACAGCATAAACACGTGGGTATTTTTGCTAGTACTATTAGTTTGAATCTTTAAGAGAAATAGTTTTCAAAAGTAATATTGTTTGTAGCAAAATATTTACATATACCTTCACTTCTTTGAGGCAACCACTGTCAGCTTGGTGTTAGTCTAGGTACTCCAAGAAACATGCCAACCTGGGATTAGAGGTGCAAGAGATTTATCATGGAAAAATCCTGTGAGGGACAATGAGGAATGAGTCAGAGAAGAAGAGGAGAGTCATTGGATCGCAATGCAGGTCTGAGCCCTGTGAAGGGAGATGAAAGAAGGAAGCAAGGTCTTAGATTAGGATACAATTCTCATTTAGACTAGGCAAGAGGGGAGTCTTTGAGATACTCTCCAGTCAGGAGTCATGTATCTTCTAGAAATGGGTCTGCTTTTATATCTCTACTGCATTCAGTCACTGGCTGCGATCAGTCTCTGGGGAATGTGGCTTTGGTGCTAACATAGTATTGGATTTCAGAGCACAGCAGCTAGGCTCCATCAGTTAGTTGTGCTCCCCGTAGTAGAAGATCAAGAGTTACATTGTCAAGGCCTCTGCAGTGCATAGTCTTTCAGATTTTTTCCTGTGCCTATGTAATCTCGTGTATGTGTGTATGTGGGTATACATACACATATTGACATGAATGTATACATATCTTTAAAAACATTTACAGTTTCAGGAATTGAGCCATACTCTACATTTTGTTTTACAACTTACACTTTTTATTGAATAATAATTTCTCTAAATATATCAGTACATATAGATCTTCCTCACTCTTTTTTAATGACTGAATGGAATTTCATTGTTTGGCTATGCTTAATTTTATTCAACCAATCCTCCATTGAGTAGCATTTGAATTTATTCTAGTTTTTCACTATTATAAATAAGGTGATAAAAAACATTCTCACATGCATATATTTATGTGCACATTTAACTTTCTTAATAGAGTAAATTCCTGTAATTGAAATTGCTGAGTCAAAGGGCATGAAATGTAATCTTTTGATAAATACTACCAAATTGACAATAATTATACTAATTTGCTCTTCCATGAACAATATATGACAGTGCACCTTCATCCACTGCTATACCAACCCTGAGTGTTGTCATTCTTTTAAATTTTGACAATTTGATCAGTGCGAAAAATGAACATATAGCGTTTAAATCAGTCAGTTTAAAATGTCCATGATTGTCAAAGCTTTTTATTGGTGGCTCTAGGGTGGGACCATCCTCTATTAGGAGCTTAGGGTTTGACTTATCTGGGCTTGGAACTCAACTTAGAAGCAGAACAGCAAAGTGTGTGTGGTCTCCTGCATCAGATAATCACAGACCCTGAAAAGGTGTCTGAGATGATACTAGTAGAGACTTGTTCCTTTTGAAATCGAAGAAACCTTCAAAACTGTGAGCCCTCTGTTAAAGTGAAAATACTCTTTTTGACCCACAGATATAACCCAACATCGATGTTTTACTGATGGGAAAAGCACCCTAGAGGGTGCTTTCACCACAGTCACAGAACTAGTTAATGACAGAGTTTAGACGAAAATCAGATTTTCTGACTTCCAGTCCAGTGCTCTACATTGTGAGAATACAATAGCAATTATTTTATCATAATTACAGCTAGAAATGCTGGTGTTAGCAAACTCCATGAAAATCATCAAGGTACTTAAGTAAAATAGAGGAAATGAAAGATAAAAGCACTGGATGTTCAATATTTGAAGAATCATAATTTATATATTCATGTCACTGTATAACATGTATTGAATCAAATACTGCAGCTACAATAATTTAAAAGAAAATGTTTGACTTGTGTTTTAGGAAGAATGCCTATGATGCTTTGGCACTCTGACAAATAATCTTTTTTGTGTACTTACTATACATATTAATAGGAAGTTTGGTGGCATAGATAGTTTAACTAGTTGTCAAAAGATCTTCATAATTTCCAATTCAAACAAAAAATGTGGAATCTAAGCAAGTCACTCTGAACAAAGGAGGCTTCTCTGATTTCTCAGAGCTGGCTGCAGCATTCTTGTAGTTACATCACTCTTGTACCCTGGACATAATTAATTTTAATTCAAAAATATGAATTTTTAGGAAGTGACTAGGGTCTATGACTAATTTTGCCAATCTTGGACTTTGAACCAAAAAGACAAAACTAGTTCTGGTAAAGGATGATTGAAGAGCCACTCCTTAACTGGAGATGAAAGTTTATTTCTGCTCGCAGAGGAACCTGTTAACATTAATCCTTTTGCCACAAGTAGTGAGCCTACTTTTTCTTGTTTATATTTTTGCTCTGAATTTATTCTACACTATCCTGCAGGATTTTAGTCCTTCTTCAGGATCTATCTTTTGTAAAGCCTCCATTTTTCAACTTTCATATAACTTCTTTTCAGTTCTGAGCTCTGAAATATCACACTGCTTTTATTAACCTTTTTACTGTAAACTAAAACACAGATAATAAAAGTCACATAAAGCAAATGTATGGCTTAATGGGCTATTATGAGGTAAATACTCTTGTAACTATCACCCAGGCAAGGAAATAGAACTTTGCCACCCAGCCCAGAAGTTCCTCCATGTGCCCATTATAATTTCCATCCTATTACTCCCTTCGAAATAACCTCTCACTGGACTTTTATAGTAATCTCTTCTTGCATCCCTAAACACTATTTTAGTCTTGACCATTTTTATTTGCTTTTATGTCTCTTTTAATTTACAATGTCCTTCCATCCATTTATTTTCCTTATAATTTATCTCTTGAAGACCCTGAGGCATTAGACCAGCATTACTCACAACTATTCTCATTACTGTAGCATTACTTGGATTTTGTTGATTTCATGTTTATGGTACAGTTCACCTTGTTCCCCTGACCTTTGAATTTTCTGCATGTTAGCAGCTGGTGCAAAGTATTTATCAGATTTATGATCAATCCCTTTGGCAAGACTGCACGTGGTTGTGTGGTCTTTTATCAGGAGGCAAATAATGTTTGGTTATTCATCTTTTTGGGATACTAGCAGCAATTGATAGTCAATATCCAAATCCATTAATTTATTGGGAGTAGCAAGATAGTGACATATATTCTTTATTCTTCACTTATTATTAATTATAACAACTTTTATAGAGATGCTTGCCCTCATGTACTAATATTTGATTGCACAGTGGTATAGCTCATACAAGAAAGGTTAGATAAATGCAAAAATGTATTGAGGTTGATAATATACATAGAAGTACAATGTAGGCCAACAATAGCAAAAAGGATGTAATTATGTAACATCCTTGTTCATCCCTCATAATAGTCCTTGTTCCGAAGTCTCCTTTGATATTAATATAGCCACTCCAGCTTTCTTATGCTTACTGTTTGTATGGTATGTCTCTGTCCATGAGTTTACTTCTAACATCTATAGCTTTATATTTTAAGTGAGTTTTTATAGCTGGCATATAGTTGGTTCTTGCCTGTTTTAATCTGGCCTAACAATATATTTTAAATTGAGGTGTTTAAACAATTTATATTTAGTATATTTAGATTTTAAACCACTTTCTTGCTAGTTGTTTTCCATGTGTTTTATCTGTCCTTTGCTCCTTGCTGTCCTCTTTTCCTACCTGCTTTTGGTTTAATTGAACCTTTTTTAGGATTTCATTTTATCTTTATTATGGAGATATTATTTTATTATACATATAATTTTATTTATACATATATACACATATATATGTATATCTCTCTATATAAATATTATATATGTATTTAACTCATTATAGCCTACCTTTAAATAATATACAGTGTAAGAGCCTTATAACAATATACTTTCTTTCTTACCTTTTATCCTTTGTCCTATCATTGTCATAAATTTATAAACCTCACAATACATTCAATCTATTTTTTCAGTTTAGATAGCCAATTATCTTTTAAAGAAATTAAAAATAAGAAAAATTACATTTATTTTTTAAACAATATTCAATGCTTTTTATTTATGTAAATCCAAATTTTCATTTGGAATTATACTTTTTCTGCCTAAAGAGATTCCTTTAGCATTTCTTGTGGTACAGATTTGCCGATACTGAATTCTCTTATCTTTTATTTGTTTGAAAATGTTTTTATTTCCTCTTCATTTTTGAAATACAGTTTCACTGGCTATAGAATTCTGGAAGGACAAATTTTTATTTTCACTTTTTTTTTCTTTAAAGATTTTCCTTTGTCTTATGAATTGCATAATGTCTGAAGTGTCTATTATAATATCTTTCTTTCTTCTATGTGTAATTTTTTCCCCCTCTGGCTGTCTTTGATATTTTCTCCTTATCTTTGTTTTTCATCAAGCTGATTATCATGTATATAGTTTTTTTTAAAAATTTATCCTGTTTTGATTTCTCTGTGGTTTCTGTATCCTTGTTTTGTCGTCTTCAATAATTTTGGAAAATTCTCAGCTATTATTCTTCAAATACTCCCTCTTCCCTTTCTCACTCTTACTCTTCCTTTTTGGGACTCCAATTTTATATATGCTAGGTTATTTGATACCTTCCCACACCTAGCATGTTCTGTGTTCTGTTCTTTTTTTCATTCTTTTTCCTCTAAATTTTTCCATTTGAATACTTTATCTGTATTCAAGTTCACATATTCTAATATATCTAGTTGCTCATAAAACAGTTAAAGAATTCTTCATTTCCAGTATTACATTTTATTTCTAGTATTTCCATTTGCTTTTAGAATAGTTTTTACATTTCTCCTGAAATTCCTCATTTGTTAATACATAATGTACATATTTTCTACTTTAACATATCATTAATCATTATTTTAAAATTCACATTTGATAGTTCTACCAGCTGGATTCTCATTGGGCTTGGTTTGTTGATTATTTTATCCCTGACAATGTGTGAATGTATATTTCTTTTTGTGTATTTCATAATTTTCTTATTGGATCCTAGGCATTGTGTATAGAATAGTGAAACTGAGGAAAATAGAATTTGTGCCTGAAAATAATTCTCTTCTTCTGTCGGGCTTTTAGAGCGGAGTGATTGAATTCATCTAGTTAATAGTTGAACTTTTGGGGGGTTGTTTTTATAATTACCTTCAGTCTACCACAGACCCCAAATTCTGTCAGTCACTAGGCTGCTGGTACATTATGCTTTGTGTGGGCCCCGAAGCTGCAGCAGGATTTTTCTCAGAATTACAGTCCACTCTCAGCTTGCATTGGATTTTGTGTTCCCGCCTGTGCCACTGAGGGGTCTCTCTCCATGCTCTAGCCCCTTCTTGGAGATGAACTGCTTGTTTCTTATTGCCTGGCTTATGATAGGGGCAGGGTTCAGGGTTTCAGTGTTCAAGAGATTTCACTTTTATTCAGAAAGCGTATAGGGTACATGCCCAGTTGTACCAAGATTATCATCAGTTGTTATGGCACATAAAATTGTTTCTTAAGATTTCTATCCAACTGTTTCATGGACTATTACTTTGTTTTTGGTCAGAATATAGAGTATTTATTTCCTTAACTTTCTGGAAGATGAAGTGAGTGGAAAGACAAATTATGTAGTAGGTCCTTCCAATTCTCTTTGGAAGTATGTGGAGTTTAAATAATAAATGGAGTCAGAAATTTTTTGGAAGTTCTGCTTTTAGTGGAAAATGACTTCCAAGGAGGTAGGATTTGATAATGTCAGACAGATTGGGTTTAAAATCTTGGCTAGCTATGTCACTTTCAGCAGCTTAATTACTCTATTGAATCTCAGTTGTACCATCTAAGAAAAAGAGACAAATTTTATTCAGTTTTTTTTTTTCAGTAAATATTCAGTAAATAGTTATTGAGAGCTTTCTAAGTTGCAAGAACTGTTTTAGGTTCTGGGGATACAGCAATGACCAAACAGACAAAAACCCAGCCCTCGAGGAGCTTACATTCTATACTCACATAAAACATTTATGAAGACCTAATATAAATTTCCTAATTCAGAGCTTGAACATGATAGTTGCTATATAAATGTTGGTTCCCTTCTGTCTCCTTTTAATAGATGTTTTCTATCATTTCTAAAATTGATACCTTAACTTGTTTAGCTCTTTGGCATTATTATTCAGTAGTCAATGGTTTCCCAAGTAGCAGCCTAGGCAATATAATTAGGGCATAAATCAATGTTACATTTTTGTTTTGACTCACAGCAGTACTAGCAAAGGGTCTACTGCTTTTATTCTCAAATACCTCCAATTTCATCTAGAGAGTCACTTGAGAGAACTGAGTCTCCTTTGGCTAGTTCATGACATTCCTGCCACCTGTGACTTCCTCTATGGCTTGGTGTCATTCTTCTCCTACCTTAAATGCTTCATACTTAACGTTAACCGTATTGGGAGGGCAGTAGCTTTGCTCTATTTGTGGTCACACTTAGAGGGTACAGTATACTCGCACCTTTCTTAGCTTTTTGAAACTGGGGCATGGGATTGACTGACCTTATATTTTCAGTGCCCTTCAATGACCTCAGTTTTTTACTTTGCTTAAGCTTTCATTATTTATTTTTTCTGAAAAGTATAACTATTATTTTATTTGCCTAGAGTTCCTTCCCTCTTCTTCTCAGATAGGTAGTCCTTTCTCTTAGACATTCTCATTTCTCCGTTCCCATGTCTAATATACATGTGTGGAGCTGCCCTGTCCTTACATGGCACAGGTTCCTGGGCCCCAGTCTAAAGGGTGGCCACCTTTTAAATCACAGCACTATGCCTACCTGGTCACAGTTACTAGGTCCAGGCATGGCTATAAAATTCAGGAATTCCAAGATTCAAGATACTGGGTTTTACCCTAGGATTTTTCAAGGTAAAACAGACAAAGGAGATTAAGCCCTTTTTGTAGTAATGAAGCTGCGCAATTGATTGGAATTCTTGTCTTCCATTCAATGCACTACTGAAGGAGTTAATTGATAGGCATTTTTCCCCTGATTGCTTGGACGGTCTTAATCCTCATCTTAGTTTGGGCTACTAAAACAAATGACTACAGATCTCGTGGCTTATAAACAACAGAAATTTATTTCTCACAGGCTGGAGGCTGGAAGTCTGAGGTCTGGGTGCCAGCATTGTCAGGTTCTGGTTAGAGTCCTCTTCCAGGTTGCATACTGTTGTCTTCTCATTGTATCCTTACACGTCAGAGAGAGGGCAAGCTTGCTCTCTGGCCTCCTCTTTAAAGGGCACTAATTCCATTCACGAGGATCCACCCTCATAACCTAATTACCTCCCAAAGGCCCCTACCTCCAAATAATATCACAACGGGATTAGAGTTTCAACATATGAATCTGGAGGGACACAAACATTTTGTCTATTGTAAACCCTGAGGTACAGATTTTTTCCTACATGTCTAGAAAGATATTTCTAGATCTCTGATTCATTGTAGATATGCAGCTTTGGCTCTTGCTACATATTATTTGCTCCTTAGTAGAATATCCTATGAGAAAATGAGGGTTGATACAATCCCATCCAATCAATCAATCAATCAATCTCTCTTTCTCTTCTTCCTTTCCTCTTCCTCTCTTCTCTCTCCCTTATCTCCTCTCTCTTCTCCCCGCTCTCCTTCCCCTTCTCCCCTCTCTCGCTCAGATTAAAAGTGGCAAAGTGCTTTGTCCAATATCAAACAAGTAAAACATTGCAAAGCCAAAATTATAACTCAAGATTCTTGATGTTTAATGTTCTATCCACAATATTATAAAGACTCTTTGTGATTTTTATAATCTCTATTAGAAGAATATTATCCACATATGTTGCCTGATGTTGCCTCAAAACTGTATCATTTTGTATTTCATAATTTTTTTTCAACCCTTACCTAAGCACTTCCTTAGAGTTTCCCCACTTAGGTTTTGAGAGTTTTCCAAAGATTTCTGATCCATTGTGCTGCTCCTCAGCAGTCTTTCACCCATCCTTGGCGATTTCTTGGGTGTTCTATCTCCTGTTTGTGTTTGTTACTGGTTCTTACTGATTACAAACCTGGATATGTAGATGCCTGAGGTCTTCAGGTTATACTTGGGCTACTTTGAAGTTGTATTTACTCACATCAGAGGATGATATTCAGGAAAAGGATGGAAGAGAGAAAGTACAGAAAAGGGAGTAGGAAAGTTGGCAAAGAAAACTCCCCTACTACAGGCAGCTTCTTCTTTGTAGAAGGCTGGCTTTGTGTGGTCCTAAGCAGTTACTCCTTGTTGTTAATTTGCTTACTAGCCTCTTCTGCTAAGTCTGTGGTATTCATAAGTTGCAGATAAATACTAAGCATCTTTCCTCTGTTTCAGGGTCACAGACACTTACCTCAACCCAAGACAGATCCAAAACAGTTTAAGCATAGATAGAATGGTATCAATAGTGAAGAGAAGAAATGGATTTTAACTCATAGAATGCCAAAGAACGCCTTCATGTCACCATTGGAGGGCATTGGGATCTTTCTTGGGTCCACTGCTTTTTCTACTGTTGCTTTTTATGCAACTGAGAATATTCTTAAAAGAAAGTGTTCTTGAGTGAAAGAATTTTCTGTATAAGTACCGAATTGGTCAGTGCGATAGTTTTAAAATTAGTCCCAGAATTCTTGGATATCTCTCCCTTACTTCCAAATGTGGAGCTTAATTACTCTTCCCTTGAGTAGTGGCTGGATTTAGTGATTTGCTTCTAATAAACAGAATATGGTGGAAGCGATGGTGTGTGATGTTTGAAATTAGAGCATAAAAGGAATCGTGACTTCCTCTTGTTATGTTTTGTGGATCATCCACTTTGGGGAAAGCCTATTTTCCCCCATCAAGCAGCCTGTTAGAGAAACCTATGCAGCTAGGAATTGAAGCCTCCTGCCAATAGTCATGTGAGAGAGTCATCTGGAAATGGATTGTTCAGCCACGGTCAAGCCTTCAGATGACTGTAGCCTCATGAGAGTTTCTGAGCCAACTCAGTCAAGCTGCTCTTGAATTCCAGACTACAGAAACTGATAGGAAATGCTTATTGTTTTAATCTGCTAAATTTGGGGGCAATTTGTTATGTAGCAATAAATTAATAGCTTTTGGTTACGCTTATTTGGGCTTGATTTAGATGCTGACGTCCTAGATTTTGAGTTAATGACATAAAAGAATGAAACTTTTGAGGGGTCTTGGGAGGTGAGTCTATTTTGCATGTGGGAGGAATGTAAAAAAAAATAGTTTCTTACCAGAGGGCAATTGTGGAGATTTTAAGATGTGTCCATTAATTCTTTGGCTTTTCTCTTCAAAGATAGGGCCTAATTCTCTTCTCCTAGCAATAAATAATTAATAAAATCAGTCTTTAGGGCTGGATTATTATTTTGGGCTGTGCAGTTGCAGAGGGGCCCTGTCTCAGAAGAGCCCTGCACTTGGCTTAATGCTTATTTGCTGCCTCTTGAAATTCTTAATAATGTTTAAACAAGGGGCCCCACATTTTAATTTTTCACTGGGCCCCACAAATCACGTGGCCATTCTTGAGCTGCTCTTTCTGCCCCAAGCTTGAGGTCAGTCGACTTTCTTGATAGCTGGTCTTATTTCTATCCCCAGAGCCCCAGTGAGCTCACTTTCTATGGTCTTTGGGAATGTGAGAATTAGCTATCCATTTTCCTTCACCTTAGGAAAAAACCCGACTTTCTCTTGGTCCCTTGAACCATCAGCCCATTTGTGACCCCAGAGGTCTTTCTCTGTGAATGTCCATGATCAGTGTCCCACGGTCCCATGGTTCTCTTCCCTGAGCTCAGATGGCACTCCATTCAACCAAATTCTGAATTCTCCCATCTCTTCCTTGGCCTCTATGGGGCCACAGAACATCCTAAACCCTATCGTTCCCC
>NW_006442109.1:24710919-24718783 GCF_000325575.1 Pteropus alecto | reverse complement strand
CATTTTCTTTACCCTTCTCCTCTCTAAGGATCACCATACCTTTGTTTGCTTTCTGGGAAGCACCTTTCCAAGATTCTGAACCAGATAATTCTTTGGTAACATTGGCATTCAACTTAATTACACTTAATTATTGTTTCTATCCAGGTGGACACATTCTTAAATCCATAAGAATTCTCCTTGGGAGAAGAAGAGACTTGAGTTCTTATGGGCTAGAGATTCTTTTTGAAAATGTCCAAAGCTTTCCTAAAATGTCCACAAATGAGATGGCTCTTGAAAATGATACTGTTTTTAGCTTTTGAGGAGCTACTCTATTGAGCAATAGCTCTCAAGCAGGGACTTGTAGTGTGAATGTTTTTTCCACTTTGGTCTAAGCATTGAACAATTTTCTGCATATGCTCATAAATCCTGCAAACATCATAAAGTCAACTATAGGCTGTTATTTTACCTTCAGCACTTTCTACCTGACTAATGTAGTTTAATCTGCAAGATGCCAACTTGGGAGCCATTCGACACTTAGAGTCTGATTGGAGAACTTGCAGCCATGACTTGGTTGACCCAGCTGTAAGCCATTTGACTTCTACAGAACAAACTAGTTAGTAAATAGGACAGTTTCAAAGGTGAGTTTACTGTTTAAACTTGCCTCTCTCTCTGAGTTTATTCCCAATCTCTTTTGACATGGAGATGTCAAGAAGATATCCAGGTACACACCAAGAAAAAACTCAGAGGGATTTAGAGGATTTGGAGATGAGAGAGGGTTGAGGGCCTCATTAAGCCATGCAGAATTTGTCCAAATGCCCACTAGGGGAAGTCTGGCTTTAATTATGTCAGTATAGGGGGAAAATTTATTGATTTGGCTATCATAGCAGCAGATACAGAGATGCATTGCTCAGGTCCTTCTTTAAGAAAGGACTTGATGCTCAGTTAGGAGTGTAGTTCACTGACAGCCTCCTGGTGTTTACTTCTTCAGGTCCACCTCAGCCTTGGAGCTGGGATTCCCCTAATGGGCAGTCTGCTTCAGGGATTCTCACTGGATGGGCAGAGACTTTGCCCAATATTACTTCCTCCATTTTCTTTTTATAAGTATTACTCTTCAATCTGCATTCTTAACCCTGTCTCAGTACCTGCTTCATAGAGGACCCAACTGACAGTGGTTCTAGGAGTACTTGAAGGTGGTAAAATGGAGTTTTAGGCCTGGATCACTCACTGCCAGGTTGGCAATGAGAATCCCACCCTACAGATGGTCTCTGGTGTAAGCCATTGGCCCAATTACAAAAAACTTTCTCTGGTAAATTGAGAGAATGTTCCAATGCAATGATTTAGGCATTTGAAAAGTACAGGAGGAAAATTCATACAAGGAAACTGGAATTGCTGGTTGTTATTGGATTGCATCAATACTCATTAGAGGGGTAATGAAATGCTGAAGGCATTAAAAATTGATAACTAAGGAGGTCAGAAATCCTTTTTGGTGGTTTAAAAAGAGGCCTTTATCTCTAGTATTGGGAGAGAAGAAAAAGACCAAACTCAGGATTAAATAGAGTCTTGAGTTTCAAAGACAATTGATTATGCTGCTGAAGCATGTCTGTTTTGCCAGAGTCAGGGCTCTGGTTGAGAAAACAGTCCTCATCCTGACACATGGGATGGGCACAGTTTGTTGTTTGCCTCTCAGATTTTGGCTCTCCAAACTCCTCTGAATTCTCAGAGCTTGAAGAAGTAGTTTCTTTCTCTATTAAGAAATAATAGCCCTTTCACGTGAGAAGCCATTATAGGCCATTCTCTTGCAAGGTAACTGGCTTTCTCCTGACCCCATCAAGATATGGCTCCACCTCTTCTCTTGGCTGCTATGCCTATAAATAGGGTTAAGTCATAGAATGTTCCACTTGAGGATGTTCTGGGTCAGATAAGGGAGGAATGATAGCATACTTTAAAGGAGTTACAAGACCTAGTTAGCATATACTGACAGGAGCTAGAGGACTACCCATGATACTGGATTTTGAGAGATCTTGAGGAGCTGGAACATAAGATTGGGCAAGGAAGAATTTACCGGCTTAGAAGCACCGTATTCGGAAAAATGATTTACTACCTTGGCAAAGACTCCAGGGCACAGTGCAAACTCACTGCTAGAGTGGCTTCTAGAAGTAAGAAAAAACTGGTGGCCCATGCTGAGTGAAGTGGAAATTCCAGAATTGCCATTGCAGATACTGGAGGAAGGAAACAAAAGTCTCGGGGAAGTGGGAGTGCTGGAGTGGAGATATTATGGGAAGTTAGAAGATCCACCAGAAGATTACCTTTCAAGGGAAGGGGTAGAGGACACCCATCACTCACCAAGACTAATGGAAAGGCACTTATAAAAGGTGCAGCAGCATTGTTAAGCATTTTGGTGTTGGCTCTCCTTTGCAGATTAGGCCTGATAGTAGGAGAAGCTGTAATAGTACTTAACTCATTGACAGCAATGGGGTTTTGAAAGTAGCATATTCCAGGTTTAGGGATGGTGCTTGAGCCCATACATTTGGTGACATGAAAGACTGTCCTCTTTGAATGGGCTCTAAAACAAGAAAAGCATTGCAATATGTCCAGGTTGCAGTGCAAGCAGCTCTATTTCTTGGGCTATTTGATTTGACAAACCCTTTTGGCATTAGAATAAAAATGCAGACCCCTGAGTTTCTGGAGCAAGATCATAATACCTTTTGAAAAACAGCTCTTGACATCCTAATAGTACCTTGTAAAGATAGAATACCTGTTCATGAGGGTACTTAGTAACCATGAGGTCATAACTTCCCATCAGTTGTCAGGTCTTGTTGAACCACGAAGTTATAAAATCAAGTATACCCAGGAGCATCCCACTGTAAGTTAGAAGTAGTACATCTAGGATCTAGAACAAGCAGGACCAGATGGTGTAAGCAGCCCAGAGCCCCATGGTACTTGTCAGAGTTGCACCAGCAGCCCTTTCATCATTACCTACTTATTGGAGTTTAACATATTGCACCACCCAGAGGCAGTGGCCTAGTAGAGTGTTGAAACAGTCTGTGGAGGGTGCAGCTGAAATGTAGCTCAGAGGCAACACTCTGAGGATGTGGTGCCATTCTCCAGGATGCTGAATACATGCATATCATTAGAACTCTATATGGGGCAATGTCTCCTAAAGAAAGAATACAAGAGTCTGAAAACCAATTTAAGAAGATAAATTTAAATGTATTTTTATAATGATTTATAAAAGAGGAAGGCTTATTAAGCAAATCAATGGTTAAAAAGGAAATGTTTATCTAATGACAATGAAGGACAACATTGCCCTGGTATCACTAAAATGCTACATTTACATATAAACCTTTTGTCCCTGGTTATTTACATTTTGCATTCACTTATGAGAATGCTTAATTTTTTTTTTTTTTTGCAAAAGTAATGCAAAAGGACTTACAGTATAATCTTTGAAAGAAATAAAATTTTATTTCTCAACATCAGTTATATAAGTGAGATTTTACTGATACAAAGACTACATTCCTGTGAAATCCCTGAACTAAATGGAAGACTTTGGTGATGCCCTCTCTAGTAGCCAAATGCAATCCCGCTCATGCTCTTCTCTTCCTTCTTCCCTCTGCTGCCCAATCAGAAACCCCATTTTTAGATCCTGTCTTATCAAGAAGCTTTCTCTGACTGCTCCAGGGACATGATTTATCTGACCTCTTAATGCCTAGAAAATGCTTGAACCTGTTCCACATATCTGTCATTTTGTTAGAAAATTTCTTTTAGTTAATTAGAATTATCTTTTGTCTCTTCAAACCAGTTGTAACTGCCTCAAAGCTAGGACTATGGTTCATTTATATTTTCATTTGCCACTTTGTATCTGGTCAGTGTCTGAAAGAGAGAAACATTCAATACTTGTAGTTTACTTTTAACATGGGCCAAGAAAGAAGCTTTTTTTTTTTTTTTTTTTAAGGAAAAGACCACTCAGTTATTGCATTTACTGTTCACTCTTCAAGACCGATTTTTGTTAGTATGGAGATGTGCGGCCTTAGCTTGCTAGCGCTTCCTCTCTGGCCTTAAATTCCTCGTTTGTAAATTAAGGAAAGTGGATGATATAATTCAAATCAGCTAACATTTACTGAATACTTTCTATGACCTGGGCAGCTGGTTAAGTAATTTCTATTACTATTTATTCAGTTCTTCTTTTCTAGAAGAGAATTCCCCGGTTTAAATAATTTTAATTAATTGCCTACAACCACCAGCTAGTAACTAGTAGCTCTGAGCTTGAATCCAGTTCTGAATAACTCCTAAACTCTTGCTCTTCTACACTGCGAATTACCAGGGTATTTTTTTCCAGCTCTAGAATTTCATGAGTGCAGTAGTTCTGAGGTAGAACGAGCCAATATCATCTTTTTGTATCTAGTGGCTAATAACACAAGGAGAAAAGAGCCCTACTGTTTTATAAGCATCACTTCTGGGGCTCCTTTTTGGCCTTTAAGAAACATTAGGCAACTGGTAGGCAGGAACAAGGCTAAATGTCAGTAGAACTACAAAGGACCAGAATGTGTAAAGATATTAAATTCATTTTATTGACTCTGGGTTACACATGGATTCCTATTTCAACTTATATTGATTCTTCTTTTTCTTATGTATTAAAAATTAACCTATGAGTTCTTTTCAGAATTTCCTAGTGCCTTAGCTTTATTTGGGAAATAATGATCACACATAACCTCGAATATTGGTGGGACTAGTTGGTATAGAAGTAAATGCAGTAAATACGAAAATTATAATACAAGATTAGAGGATAGAGAAGGCATATGGAGATTTGGTTGAGTGTACATTGTCCCAGGAACAAGCTGTTTTGTTTGTTTGTATTTTTAATTAGGTTCCTAAGGCAATCAGTAAATTAACATTTATTGAGTGTTTACTGTACAAACTCATCTCTGGGCCAGGTGTTACAGAGAACACAGAACTCTAAAAATTGGCCTCTGCCTCCACATAGCTTATGTGTTAGCTCAGAAGAGCTATGGATACATGAAAAAGTGAATGAACAACATAACATTATACATGATTAAGTGCTAAGTTCTAGCTAAAGGAATGGGAGAATTTGAGGTACCCAAGTCAGCCATTGTGGCTGCCATACCCAGACTTCCTCCTAGGCTCATGGTCTGCCCAGGGCAGTATGATGGTCTTTCTGTGGTGAGTCTGTTGATTAGTGCAAACAACAAAACAACACTAAGTCAAGGGAGTTGGATCGTTCACTTCTGGGAGTTTGTACCAGGAAATAGTGAGAGACTGAACATCGCCATCTGAAAGCCGAGTCTCATGTTCTTTCCTTCCTTCTACTTTTGGGAAATAGAAACATATGAGGGAATGGATTCTAAGTCAGCAAGAGTGTTAACCTTGGGAAGACAGAGGGCAGAGGGCAAGGAAGCCGATTGGTGGAGAGACATGGACACATGGAAAGTTGCTAAGTGATGTTGATGGCAGATTACTTTTTATGCCCTGATGAAGATCCATGAAAATTTTCTCTGTAGAGTTACCTTGGACCCATAATCACCTGCACTGAGGTCTGGATTTTGCTTGTCCCGGGACTCCTGTGCTTGTTCATCCTTTCAATGAATCCAATATTACTTGAAGTAATTTGAGTGAGTTTATATTTTTTGTAAGTAGATAAACCTAACTACAATAGTGCTATAGGAGAATGGAGGGAAAGATGTAAAGAGGTGTTTGATGTGTGCAATGTCTAGATGAATGTATGTTTCTTGGTGATTTTTTTTTCTGAAAAAGTTTATGGGCTCCAAAAATTCTAGAATATTTGGAGTTCCCAATGGTCTAGAATTTACTATCGCATGTTCGTAACTGACAATATACTGATTGTCCTATGTACAAAAAAATAGGCTTGTTTGGTTTGAGCTAAAAGTCAGAATTTTATTCAGTTACTTATGGGATGTTTCGTTCATTGTGCTTTTAATCCTTAATAATACACTCTAAAAAATTACAATTTTTTTAGAGCAGTAGAGCTGAAGGTCTTAACATTTCTTCCCTAAGGGTTAAAACATCTGATGTTCAAGTAAATTCGTGGGAGTGATTATTTTTTATAGATCCTCAAGGATAAGATCGTCCTTAGGTGAGGAATCCTTCATCTAAGCGTAAGTGAATCACAACGGTAACAAAGTTGGCAAGGAACTCTGCAGTCCATGCTAAGCCCTATGGGTCTCATCTCGCCTACAGTTTGATATATGCAAAGGAAACCTTATTAACAGCTGCTGTCCCCTCTGGTTGACAAAGATGAAAAGCTTAGCAATACTGAGGATGGAGAAAGCCGGTTTTGTTCCCTCTTGACAGATTATATTCCAAGCAATCTGGTGAGATGGGGAGGAAGGCAGGTCTGGAATAAAAATAGAGCCCCTTTAATTTTGAAAGTGGTGAGAGAAAATTAAAATAGCAAAAACAAGAGCCAGTCCCAGAGGCAGACAGTTTATGACACAAGCAGTGCTGAAAAAGACAAGGAAAAATGATTACAGGAAAACGTTAGGGTAATGTGGAAGGAACTTTCCTCCTATCCCACATCATTTACACGTAAATTTCCTACAATCAGCCTAAGTGCTAGGTGTGGTCCATAGACAGTCTGGGGTAGTACACGCATGGGGTAATATTTGCTATTCTTCTCAGCTTTGACTGGCTGTCTCCTCTGATCCCGCACAACTACACAAATTCTTCTAAGATGTGCAAGGCAGGGATCTATGGTGAAGTTAGGGTACCCAGGTTAACCTGAGTGACTAGGCTGTGGAGTGGAACAGAGTATTCCATGAAGACTTAGGCGCACTTGGGGCTCTTTTGTACTTTTTCCACACAAAAAAGGTAGATTTCTCTGCCTAACAAAAGTCTTATTAGAAAGAAGCTGCAATGGAACCGTGAAAAGAAATACTAAAGACAAGTAGATCATGCTTTGCTGTGAATCTAGACAGGTGAGATGAATAACTGAGCGTGCCAAGAAAAGGTACCATCAGGGAATAATAAGAAATCTAGTTCAGCCTGCCCAGCAGTCAATCAACAAACTTTTATCAAACACCAGAATCTGCTTAGCCTGAATTTGGACCCTAGGAGGGGTATTCAAGTAGGTCCTTTAGTCTATATAGGAAGATGAAACATATTTTTGTGTGTGTGCATGTGTATATATATGTGCCTGTGTGGATAAATGAAATATTGTAGAATACAGTAAAATCAAAAGTAACCTTGCTTTGTTTGGACAATTAGTGATGCATGAGTTCTGAAAGGAGGGATTTTATCAATATTTAGAATAGTCTGAAGATTTTGAAGACCACCTCAGCATGGTTCCCAGCTACCTTCTCTTACCACTTCTAATAAACTCTCTCTCTATCCCCACACCCCCAACTCAGGAGCACCTGTGATTGGTAAGAAAGTTCAATTTTTATAGAATATAAAGTTTGAGGTGGGCAGAGGCCAGGGCAAGAAATGTGGCTGGGGAAGTTATGATAATGATAATGGTAATGTTGATGATGATAACTAATGTTTAAGCATTGCTTCTGAGCATTTTACATGAGTTAATAACTGTAATCTTTTCAAGAGGTGGTAATAACAACAATAATAACAACAAAAATAAAATCAACAATAATAACTACCTTAGCTTTTCTTTGCTCCCAAGAAAATAAGCTTAGGCAGAAGGCGTGTATGCTGTTATTTCATTAGGAAAGGCAGTCCCAGGTAACAGGAGTGAGGGACCAAGGTGAGTAATGTGGGAAAAGACAGAGAGCCCGTATGAAGATGCTACCCAGCTGGCTGTTAGTTTAATTAATTGCTCAAACCATGGAACTTCATCTCTGAGAAGTTATATAAATTTTGTCTCAGAACTATTTCTCGGTGGGAAAGGGGAGATAGGGAA
>NW_006442109.1:24705514-24710909 GCF_000325575.1 Pteropus alecto | reverse complement strand
CTGACCCTTGCCTTCCATTGTCAAGGGTGTTAACTCCTATGCATTTCCTGATTGTGTATTTCTACCTTTGGGCACCAGTTAGAATCCTGCAGCAGCCTCAACAGGGTACCACTCCTGTGTTAAGAAAGGGAAGAGGCAAGGCACAGGTAGGAGGTGAGGCACTGTCAAGATACAACTGCTTAAATTGGGTGAGAAGGCATGCAGAGCTAGAATAGATGGGTGAAGATTCAAGAACTGGAGTGGTGCGTAGGCCGTGTCTGATATTGTTCTCCAATTGTATCGCGCCGATTATACCCTCCCAATATCCAGCTCCCATGTTACTAAAGGGATAAAAGGAACAAATGTTCTTTTCTTTTTCTTTTTTGGTGAGAACACTATTCATTCCATTCTTTCCTGAGAGAGGAATTATAGGTCTAATCAGTCACAAAATCCTTTTCATTGTACTGACTAGCTGCAGTCTCTGAGTGACCTAAGGCAAGAGAATTAGTGAAATAGGTGCAGTTTCCATTACAGCAAATTTTCTGAAGCCTTAGTTGATATTTAAATCTACTTTTTCTACCACTAATTTCCCTGAGCCTTAGCTCTTCAGCTGGTCTGGGTTGGCTGGCTTGTACCACGATGTAGGCCTTCATCTCCTGGAGGTCTAAGCCCTTAGTTCCTTTGCCCTCATTTGTCTGTGGTTGCTACAATTGCCCTTTTATACTGATACAATTGAGTATGGAAACATAAAGAAGTACCCCAGGGCATCCTCTGAATTCCAGACATACTCGTCTCTATTCCCTTGGGTGGCGGGGCAACCTTGGCTCTTTATGTAATTCTCTTGCCGTTCCAGTAACTCCTTTTGTGTCTGCTGGTCTAATATGAAGAGCAAATTGATCAGGTGGTAGTCACAGCTTCAAGTTCAGTAGAGTCCTTACTGTGTACTTTCACTTGAGTACTTCCTACCTCAGTTAGGGTTTCTAATCCATTAGTGGCTAAGATGATGGGGATAGGAAGCAAAACTCCTCAGTGGGTTCCTGGGGAGGGGATAATTAAAGGGGCTTCTCTTTTCATTCCTTAATTCTCAGACTCATGTGGTCTAGCTATTAGAGACAGAACACCATAATTATATGTGTATGTTCTCTTGTATCCCTAATAGCTAGAAAACATGAAGTTGTGTACAACTTCCCAAGGTGTTATTTTCAAGTTGGTGTCTTATCTGAGTGTCACATGTTTGGTTGCCTGGGAAGCTGATTCTGAGATGAGATTCCTGTGAAGGAGCTTTATTAGGCCGTGCTTTGGGATCACCTTCTGGGGAATTAAAGTAATGTAAAGGAATCAGGATTGGGTTGAGGGCGAAGTTTGATTGTGATGCAGTTCCAACAAAGACTTCACCCTCCCCACAGGGAAATGGAAAGGCCTTTCAGAATCCTTCTGACTTGGATTGAGGAAGCTGAGTCTTTATATCCCAATGTCAGTTATGGCTGCCCTGGGAAGGAGTCATGCCCTTAGGTGAGTGGATTTCTTCAGTGGGGATAATTCCTAAAAAGGGCTGACTGCTAGGGCCTATCTGTTGTCAGCAGTCCCAGCACCTGGGAGAATATGTTTTTCATTCTTGAAGAGGAATTTCAGTAGTATATCATTGCATCCACCTCACAGAGCCTTTTGAAGGACATTTCACCATTCTATTAGATTGGCTGCTTTTGGGAGATAGAGTGTATAGTCAGATCATTGTTATATGCTGATCGGTACACCTCCTTTGCTGTAAGGTGGGTCCCTCCATTTGAGGCAAAGTTGTTTGGGGCCCCATGTCAATAGATTAGACATTCTATAAGCCCTTAGATGATGGGGTTGGAGGGGACACTGAGGATAAGGATAGTCACCTTATATCTGGAGAATATGTCCATTCCAGTAAGGATAATCTATTGTTTATTCCAGGGGATAGGATGTAATCAGTCTTCCACCAAATGGTTAGTTATTCTCCTGGAGGAATGGTTCCACTTCAAAGCCTAGAGATTTGGGTCTGTAGTACTGGCAGAGGTTGGTCAGCCTTGGTGAGAGGGAGCCCATACTATGAGCCTTTGTCATCATGACTACTAGATTTATGAGCTCATTGTGTAAACACTGGGATGGCCAAAGAGAATTTGGCTAATATTCACAGGCTAAGTTGTTCTCTGGTTGTTGAGGCTGTCCTCTGTAATGGATGCTCACTGATGAGAATGAATAAGAAAAACAAAATATCCACTGCCATAAGCCCACCCACATACCTCTTCCTCATAATTCCTTGTGTACAGTCTTCCTATTCTTATTACTTCCAGGCCCTTAACCAACTGGCCAGGCCAAATGCGACTACCTCGGAGACTGTGGCTCTCTTTCCTTCTAGCCACTTCTCTCTCCATACGAATTAGACCACCAAGTGATTACAGATATGCCTATTAGGATGATTTATTTTTTCTCTCTCTCTTTTAGGGACACCGTTGAGGGGAGCTGTATTATGGAAGTAGGTCACTTTTTGTTAGCATCAGCATATTACTCCAATTCGTCTGTGACCTAAGCCTGATTTTTTTTTTCTCTTTTAGTTTGTCATGAGCTGAAGGAGAGGCATCAGTGCAGTAGATAGAGGTCAGGCACATGGACTCTAGGCTCTATTCAAATAATTTAATTATGCCTTCAAATAATTTAATTATACAAACAATTTAATTATGCTATGTCTACTAAGGCCCAATTTATACACCAGAAGCTACTTTTCAAATGGTGAGTAGTTCTCTGCTGCATCAGGCTTGACCATGCTCCTGGCTACTAGGGATCTGTACTATCCCTCTCCTATTTGGGCTTGCCATAGATTTTACATATCCATGATATCCTGCTGTGGATACGTTTAGCAACATTAGATCTTTTGAGTCATACAACCTGAATGGTAAAAAAAAAAAACTTGCACCACAGCCTGGCCTGTGTTCCACTCAAAATTGTCAGTTCAGTCTCCTAAGTCATGTGATACATGGGTCTGATGTGATGTGCACTGCTAATATTTTAAAGTATAAACATCCTTCCTCCAAAATCCAATGAAATAATCAAATGCTTACTGTAGGAGATAAATGTTGAAACATGTCTTTTACCTTAGAAGGGACGTAATGACATGCCTCAGATCACTGCATTCTTTAAAACTTCACTGATGTGGCAGACTCTGGTATTGTCACAGGTGTTTTCTTGTACCTTCCAGCATAATACATCTTTCCAGGGCATCCATAGTGTTTGGCACTTTCGTGCAATTAGTATGAAGTCATCAATATAGAGGAATGCTAATATGTTCTGAGTACTGTCAAAATGATCAAAGTCTGTGTGGATATTTTGACAGAATATAAGAGAGTTATCTTGATCCTTGGGTAGGATGGTTAAAATATAATTCTGTCCTTGCCTCTCTTGATCTTTTTATCCTTTCTACGGATGGAGATAGAGAAGAATACATTCGTTAGCTCAATAGTTGCAGAGAAAGTGCTTTTGGCCATTTTGTTTTGCTCCAATAGAGATGCACATCTGGAAATAGCATCTGCACTTAAAGATCTCACCTGTTTAGTTTATGGTAGTTTACTGTCATCCGCCACATTTCATTTGGTTTTCTCAGGTGCCAAAACACTAAGGGAAATATGAGGAAGAGTATTATACTTTTTTTTTTTTTTTTTTTAAGTCTTGCAGGGTACTGCTAATCTCTGAAATTCCTCTTGAGATACAATATTGTTTGTGACTATTTCAGCCAAGGCTGGGACAGTTTCAGAGGCTTCCACTTGGCCTTTCCTATTACGATAGCTCTCATTCCATAAGTTAGATAACAAATGTGAGGATTCTCTAGGAGCTATATGTACCTTATCCAATTACCCAATTGGAAACTGAAGAATAACCATAGGACAGATCTGCCATCCTATTGGACCCTCTCTAAAGTGGTCTAAGTATAATATTCCATTTATCACCTGGCCTCCATAGCCATTAATTTTAACCAGAGAATTATGCCATTTTGGGCTTCTTATTATTAGTGGCTGCTCAGATCCTATATCTAACAATCTTCAAAAAATTGGAATATTCTGGACATTACTTTTCCTAGCATACAGTTTACCCTGGAAAATGGCTTCAGATCTTTTGGAGATAGAATTGGAGAAGCAGTCATTGTATAAATTTGTGGTCAATTACATGGTTCTTCTCAAGAAGGTCTGGCTCCTTCAATAAGTAAGTGGTTTCTGAATCTAAGAACACAAGAACAGGAAGACTAAAATGTCATGGAAGCCAAGGAATTAGAAAATTTCAAGGAGACTGCTCTATATTACCCAAACTAATTTCCTTCACCTTGTGTTCACATAGCTAAATGACTTTTCTCTGGCAGTTGCTTGAGGCCACGTGAATGCATTCTGACCAACAAAATGCAGGCTGTATAGTGTACACCACTTGTACGTGAAATGCTTGTTCTATAGTCTTTCATGTGATTCTCTATCTTGTCTTTTCACTCATCGCAGTGAACAGAACAGAAAGTTGAGGTGCACCAAAGACACATTTTGCCTGATTCTTATTTCCCCCCTTTATCTTCTTTCAGGTATTCGGTGATTAATGCTCTTTAGATGAAAGATGATTAGAGCTGGAGTTAGAAGTTGTGAGTCTGCTTCCTGGTTCTATCATCCTCCATCACCCCAGGCAAGGCATGTAATCTTGGCCATCTTAGCTACTTCATCTATAAAGTGAAGCATTGGATAAGGTGGTCTAAAAGCCTCTTCTTGTTCCTAAAATTGTATGAATACTGAATACAGTCTGAAATCGATTCACAGTAAGGAGCCAGTGATTGATTTTTGGTGTTACCCATTCCAGGGGTCTTTCATTTTAGCAGGTGTGAAAGCCACTTTCCAGCTTGACTTGTTTTGTTGGGGAGTTAGAGTAGTCTTGGTTCTGATTCTAATAAATCTCATTCCTCTTTCTCTTTAAATTCTACTGCAGATTGATGCTTGTTCTGATGATTAGTTTGGGGCCTTGATATCCTGGGGAATTGCAGCAAGGCAACATGCTAGGATGTTCTTAATCTGTGTAAGAGCACACAGCAGGCCCTATATACTTATGTCCTTCAGAGAATATGATTGAACATTCAAGTAAAGTTTCCATGAATGGAGCTATTATGCTTAACATCTACCAAAATAACATTTTCTTTTCTGATCTTAAATCCTCTGAAGAATGAATAAAATGTTCACACCAAGAAAGAACACTTTATAATTGTAATTATGTTACTCTAAAAGGCTGTAATAAACTTTAAGCAAGTGCTTCCTATTTTATTTTCACTGCAAACAATTTATAAGCAGAACTGTACTCTTGACATGATAATGAAAGAGCAGTCACATATGTCAGCTGGGGCAATTATCTTCTTCAGATGTCTGCCGTAAGTATT
>NW_006442109.1:24656778-24705502 GCF_000325575.1 Pteropus alecto | reverse complement strand
TATCAACTGTGACATGCATATTAAAAAGAACACCCAAGAGAGCTAACTTTAAAATTTAGAGTACTTTCGAGAAGTTCCTTCTGTATCAAAAAGCCTTGGATCTCATCTTCTAAGATTGTCTTCTCCTTGCTATCTGTTTTTTTTTTCCTCTGGCGCCTTAAATGGAAAAAAGGAAAACAAACAAACAAACAAAAACACACAGAAACATATTTTGATAACAAACATTATTTTAGTGGTTCAAGGCCTTAAAAAGATACTTGGCTTATTATCTCAGTGAATAAAAAATCTGGAGTCAGATAGATATAGGTTCAAATTTCAGTGTATCATTTCCTAGCTTTTTGACTTTGGTCAAAGGGCAAGCTCTTTGAGCTTCACATATAAAAATGTAAAGATACAGACCATACTGCCAAGGTTACAGGGCAAATTGAATGAGAGAACAAGTACTGTAGCACTAACTTTTGCTCCGTCGCATGAACACTGAAATATTAGTCCCCCATCTTCTCACACGATTTTTTTTTTCTTAGCAAGACCCAGAGGGTACCTGCTCTGTGTGTGCTTTGGATGTTACCTAAGGAAGCCCCATGGTTTTTCTGTTGAAGAAATCCTGAAGCCCCGTGGTTTTTCTGTTGAAGAGGAGGAATGAGGGATGAGAAGAGCTAGAGAGTATCTTGCTTCTCAGTCCAGCTCCAAAATTCTCTGTCTGGCAAACATTTTTTTTTTCCTCTGCTCTTTCTTTCCCATCTCTTTTTTCTCAAGACCCAAGCCATTTGGCCCAATTCTTCCAAGCTTTCACTAGGCGTCGTCAGTGTAGGCCTCTCAAGGGTTGTGTTTCTTCACTGTCCTCCTGCCAGGGAGCTTATCTGATTCATTTATCTGGGCTCCTCAGATGCTCAGGACACGGTTTGGCCGGCACTCCTCTGCTTTCCTCACATAGCACAGCCTGCTTGGGTGTCTTTTAAGCAAGTACAAGCACTTTCGGGTTGAAGATGATCCCAGGACTCCTTCACAGGCCTTTCCAGAGCATTGTTATCTGATGGTCAAGACACTTTTTTTGTTTGTTTGTTTAGAACAAATTAAATCTCTTTTTGACATCTCAAATCTTGTCCCTTTTATTCAGTTCACTTTTGGCATAAAATTTCATCAAGTACTCAAGCCATCTTTTTTCTAATTTTGATTCATTTAATGAATGATACTGCTTTTGTTACACCCTGGAATCTGTTACCTTATTTTTCTTTTAAAGCACTGACAGATATTTGAAATCTCCTGCTGTAGTTGGTTAATATCTGTTAGCAACTGTTCCTTTTTAGTAACTTCATTACTAATAACTACTCATTTTTATTTGTGGTGTATGTGTGTATGAGGGAGAGAGAAAGGGAGAGGGAGATTTTGAACCATGTGTTCATTCATTCATTCATGCACCCTAGAGTCATTTTCTTGTCCCTTTGCTGTGGTAGAAAAGCACTGAGATATCAGATCCTGAGTACCAGGTTCTTGTCATGTCCTGACTAAAATCAAAATACTAAGTGATCTGGGCAAATAATGACTTAACCTTTTTGATCTTAGAATCTCCACTTGTAAAATGGAAGGGTAGAATTAGATCTATAAAACGCCTTCTTATGTTAGTATTCCAGTATTCTATTTTACATTTTATGCTTGTCTTTCTTTAAATTAACTGATGCCACTGTACCAAGGCCAGCCATAGAGTATGGCAAATAGGGATAATTGTCTCAGATTTCAAACCCTGTGTGTGTGTGTGTGTGTCCTGTTATTACGGGAGATGAGGTAACCAGTTGGACAGTCAGTGAAGGACCAGGAAGTGATACTACAATTGACATAAATCTACCCACAAACTGATGTAAGCTTTCCTGCATTCCACCCTTTCCTCCCACCGTCACTGGAAATTTAGGGCTTGAGTGCCTGATAATATTCTCCCTTCTGTAGAGACTGCACATTTCTTTAAATGTGTCCCTTCTTTAAGAATGTTCTTGGCTATCATCATAACCAAATTTCTGTAGCCTGAAGTACGAGAAAAATAAGTGAATTATTTTGATTTGCTTTTCCAAGGAAAGAGCTAATGAGAGTGCTTGTTATAAATTGTAGTTTTGATAATTCGTATTGGCTCAGATTCTGGAGACACAGACTTAAGTGTGAGCCTTAGCTCTACCACTTACTACTTACCAGCTATATGGCCTTAGACAGCTCAGATTTGTCTCTCTCAGATTTGTGTTTTCTCATATGCAAATGAAGAAAATAATTACTTCGTAGTGTTGTTGAAGTGGGGAAAGAGGAAGATTACAGAAAATGTATGAGTAATGCAGCTACTCTGTTACTCTTATTATTTTCAACTATATCAATAAAGGATGGAAATAGGCTCTAGGCCTTTTTCTGGAAACAACCCAAGTAAGTCACCTTAGTTTCAGGACAAACAAACCCCTAAGGGTTCTATGATCCAGACTAAGGTCTAGTTCCTCTGAAAAATCTCAGTGTGACTCTGAAGTCACACTGAGCTCAAGAGGCTTATCTCTGCCTCTCCCATCCTGCTGCCCTTGTTTAGATAACCTGCCCTTCTGTTAAATTAGTGTGGTATGATTTGTAGCTCCCAAAGCTATTTGATTGCACTTGTTAGCTGTTAATTTTCTGAGTGATTATAAATCGATCATTTGATGATCTGTTCCAGTATCACCCAGGGTTTATGACATTAAGCTGACTTATCTCTCATTTTCAGGGACATTCTTTTTTTTTTTCTCCTTTCTAAGCTAGTATTTTTGACGTTTACTGTTTCCCAAAATACGAGGACTACTCTCATGGAATTTATTAAAAAATATTAAATAGTAGTTTGACAGTGATGGTGGCCATTGGTTTAAATCTCCTGTCACCACAAGCCCTTGTCCTGGAATGATCTGACATGTAAGAGGAGCCCCTCTTCTTGCCAGTTTGGAGGTCTGTGGTGGGAGGTCTTGAACCTTTATTCTTACTGTTTTCTCCCCTTGCTTTCAAACCTTCATGGCACATGCACAAGACAGTATGAATTCTTAACTTATTTTTTAGTTAAGAAGACTCAACTTCACTTGGGTGGGACCTGAAGTTACTAAAGTACATTTGCTATTTCTGCCACCTAAAAGGAAGGGCTGCTGCTACTTTACTGGAATAATTTGATGTGGCAGCTGTTTTCTTGAAGTGAATAGTCATTGAGATGAAGCTGGGGAGAAACTCAATCATCTCTTATTAATACAATAATGGCTAACATTTACTGAGCACTTCTCCAGGCACTGTGCTTTACACTTTATATGGTTTATCTCATTTAGTGCTGAAAACATCTTTATGAATTAGATTCTTTTATTATCCTAATTTTACTGATGAGCCTAAATTTATCTCCAGACTCCATGTCATAGAGGGGTGAACTTGGCCAAGTGGAGCTCCCCTACTTCACTGAGACAGTATGGCCTTTCTGTAGTACTACCAGGTGTTAAAAACCTCAGACATGATCTGAAAAATCATGAATAGAGTCAGAGAATCTAGGTCTTCACAATTTAAGTTACCTCTAGAGACTATCTATTTAGCCTGTTTTAAGGTAAGTTTTGACATCATTGACCTGTTCCAACTTTCTAGATCTTCATTTGTAGAAGCCCTATTATTAGTCATTGATAAAGGCAGGACTTGCAAGAGAGCGAGAGAGAAAAGATGGAGTAGTTCCAAGTCTTGCGTAGGCTTTTTTCACTGATGAAAAGCATCTGTTAGATGTTACTTTGTGCCCATATGATGCTGACTCACTATAAAGTCCATTGTGTATGATGAACATATGGGTGGTTGGTACATAAGAATGCCCAAAAGGATGCAGGGTAGAAGTGGTGTATGGAGACCTAGTTAAAATTTGAATCTAAAATATGAATTTAAATGTAGGAAAATGGAAAAGTTCATAGGGCTGGTGGGAACAACTCTTTCTCAGCATTTTCAAGTCAGAATAGTAGTTTGGAATTTTTTTTTTTTTCAACATGTCAGTCACTACTATAAAACATGTGCAGTATACTGATAACACAATACTAAAATATAACAAATGTTTATAAATAAACATTTTTAATCTTTCTACATATTAAGAGGATTGGTATTACTCGATGCTTTTTTTAGGTCAACACACAACTTCCTCCCCCTTTCTCTCGGAAGTGCTATGAGGCCTTTCTTTTTTAACTGGTATTTCTAAGCAGTAAGTCCAGTGGTATATTTTTTCATAGATTTCCCCAGTTTTATAACATTAGCAACTAATAAATACCAACTTTACTCCAGTTCCCTTAATGCCATTTTGGTTCTTGGGCATGAAGGGTAGAAAAGGTTTAACATTATAGGAGTTGAATATAATTAATTAATCAGAAACTCTTAATTTTTAGGCTGCACGAACTTAACAACTTTTTGAAACCATAAAAGAAATGAGAATGTGGATAATAAAAAGACACAAGCCAGTTTTGAAAGTTTTTATTATTTTTGTTTTAGGGAGAAATACAGGTAGTATGTTAATAAATTAGATGAAATACTCTAATTCCCAAAGGTTAAGTTGAAAATTAAGTTATTTAATTAATGGGGAATGATGGTGAAGTTCTAGAATCTAGAACACAGCAAGTTTAGAACCTGAAACTCTTTTAAATTTTAAATAAAAGAACACAAAAAATATATCAATATTTGGGTTTACAAGTTCAGTATTTTCCTTCTTGGCTCAAGAAAGACTTTAGAATCTGAAAACAGCTGGCAGAGGTGAACAGGGGACTTGGGACAATACTGGAGTTAGTATATGAACCAAAAGTTTAGGGATATAGCCTATAGAGATATAACCCTTTCTCTAAAGTGTCTAAAATTAATGAGACTCTTTAGACTTATTTCCAGAAACTGAATTCATTCTTTTTCTACAAAGCAAGTTTGTTTTTTATGACTTTATGCTCTCACACATACCTATACTCAAACTCATGTCATTGACCAGAAATGAGAAGCAAGACAAAGAATGGCTATGGAGGGGACTAAGAAATCTCATTTGCAACAAATCTCCAATATACCCCTTCCTTTTCATTCCCTTTGCTATAACTCCAGTTCAAGATCTTACACCCAGTGTTGTCTACTAATGATAATAAAAATGACAATGAAAATGATAATACAAGCTAACATTTATTAAGTGTTTACTATGTGTTGCATATCAAGTGCTTTGCACATATTAACTCATTTAATCCTTAACCAATCTCTGAAGTAGCTAATATTTTTCTTTTTTTATTGAAGTAACATTGGTTTATAACATTATATAAGTTTCAGATGTACAAGAGCCCAAGTTCATAGCCACTAATGCTTTGTTGTCTTCTAACTCAATGTCTTGCCTTTTGGCTAGCCTTATGTTGCCATCAGATTTAAAGATATATGTCTGGATGATTTATCCATTGAAGTTAATGGGTGTTAAAGTCCCCTACTATTATTGCATAGCTGTCAATTTCTTCCTTTAGATCTGTTAATAATTGCTCTATTTATTTCCATGCTCCTATGTTGGGTGTATATTTATTAATAACTGTTATGTCTTTTTTGATGAATTGTCCCTTTTACCATTGTATAATGTCCATCTTTGTGTCTTGTTATCTTTTTTGGCTTGAAGTCTGTTTTGTCTAAATATGGCCGCACTGCTTTCTTTTGGCTACCTTTTGTCAGGAGTATCACCTTTCATCTCTTCACTTAGAGCTTATGTCTTTAGAACTGAGACGAGTCTCCCAAAAGCAGTTTATAGTTGGGTCTTGTTTTTTAAACCATCCAGCTACTGTGCCTTTTGATCAGTGTTCAGTTCACTTACATTTAGGGTGAGTGTTGATTTGTGAGGGCTTACTACTGCCATTTTATCTTTTGTTTTCTGGTTGGTTAGAATCTTCATTTTTTTTCCCCCACCTTGTGTTTCTCCCTGACATTTTATTTTGGTGGTTTTCTGTGATATTTTTTTCCCAGTTTCCTTTTTTTAAGGTTTTGTGTCTCAACTCTGGATTTTTGTTTTGTGGTTACAATGAAATTTGTATAAAATGTCCCATAGATAAAATAGTTCTTTTTCTGCTGATAGCACCCTTTCTACTGAAGTAGTTAATATTTCTATGCCCACTTTACAGATATGGAAATAGGCCTGGGGTGATTGAGTAACTTGCCTATGTTCACACAGTAAGTGCCAGAGCAGGAATTTCATATCAGATAGTTGGACTTCAGAACCCAAGTTCATAATCACTAACGCTTTGTTGTCTTCTAACTCAATGTCTTGCCTGTTGGCTAGCCTTATGCTGCTGTCAAATTTAATGTTTTTAAAATACTACTTCAAACATTTTATTCCTGTACTTGAAAGCCTTATTGGTTTCTTCCCAAACACAGAGTAACATCCAAACTCTTCAGCCGGGCAGTATACTGTCTGGTTCCATCCTAGCTTGCCAGCACCACCTTCTCTATTTCTTCTAGTTATCTTCTATTCCTGGCAGTCTGGCCTGCTCACTGCCTCTCTCACCACCCCCTCTACTCTGCCCTGAGCTTACCAGGTGCTTTCCCTCTTTTTGAACCTTTGGTTATGCCATTATCTCTGCTAAGTATGTCTCTCCCCGTTCTTCTCTTTTCCAGCTATTCAAACTCAGCACATTACTTGCACTAAGCAGAGAGTGACCAGGATGTGATGAGATTCTAAGCCATGCCCAAAGACATAGGAATGTTTAGCCTGAAGGAGGGAAGACTCATAGGGACAAAACCATCCATCTTTAATTAAAAGGCTGCCATGTGGAAGAGGCTTAGAGTAGTTTTGTTCAGCCTGAGGCTGTGACAGCTAAGACTTATGGATAGAAAGAAGCAAATGGAAGACAGCATGTCCTTTTATCTTTGGGAAGTTCTATTTTTAAATTTAAGATCACTAAGAAATAGGTTATCTTCACAGCAGTGATAAAACTGTATTCTGTGGTCTGCTGCTGTTTCACAAAGTTCTTCCTGATGGGTCAAGAACAGATCCAAAATTCAAGTTCTTTCTTCAAACGGCATCCACCCAGAGAACATAATATTATGGAATTTATTTCTGTTAATTACAGAGGGTGTCTAAATTAAGGCTTATTAAATTTTGATATTCATAAACTAAAATATGCATTTATCAGTTTACCATGTAGTAGTAATTTCACAAATGGTGTTCAGCAGTTGATAGCATGACAAAACTATTGTGTGTACTTAGAGATAAAGCACTCTTAGGAAATTCCCAGACGCATCGCTTCATGATTAATTGCTGCTTTTCTTTTTAAGCTATGATAACTTGATAATATTTATGATGCATTTGTAACAGAGTCTGTTTTAATTAAAAATTATTAGCTTAGCATCATTATTATCTACTTAATTATGTAAATTATTATATTAACACTAGTATATAGTAGGATATATTTGCTTCAGGAGCATTTTGCACCTATAATTTTTTATTAACTAGACTTCAAAACTATGTATTTAGCTCAAATATGAGTTGCACTTACCTTTATTGACATATCTCTATCTCTATGTATATAAACCCAAATCCCCTCTCTCCCACTTCCAGATTGGTTTGCTTACCCCATGATTTCATCGTTGTTACCACTAAATACCACCCCATACATAAAAAAAAAAATGATGGGCCCTGGGGTCTTCTGCATCTCCCAAGTGTCCTTCTGACAAAAATATCTACTTGATGATATGTATTTTTTTGCAATGAGGATCCCCAAACCAAATGGACAATTCAGTGAAATGGCCTTTGTGCTTCTGATTTTGATTTTTCATGCTCTTCAGACTTTTGCAGGTGAAAGCTGGTAACCATTTATTCTTATGAACTCATAAGGCTGCATCACATATTTTAGCATTCCCACATTTTTCTTCTCACCAACAGAAGTTATTGTATAATTGGTATGCTCACTGGGTGGGGTTTTTGACTACCGCCCTGCTAGGAAGGACTTCTTTGGATCCAAAGCACTGGAAATATGGATTCAAAAAAGAAGGAAAAGAAAATGTGTACCTATTCCATAAAAAGTCATTTTAACTTCTGTTGTTATTGAGTGATTCTCTTTTACAAACAGTCCTTTAATTTTTAAGATCAGCTAGTGTTTTGACAGAGTAGTTTTAAAAAGGAGTGATTATTCATGCAGATAGCAGCAAGGTATTCCAATAGTGCTTCATTTCACAGTATTATAGGCTTTCCCTGAAAGAAACAGTAATCTTTGTGATGAGCATGTGGAACTATTTCTTCAATACAAATCCAATTTATTTTGGCCAGCTGATTGGTGCTTGCAGCCAGATCATTGAACATGATATTAATTATTCATTAAGGTACTTGGAAGGACAGAATTTGCATTCTCTTGCAGTCAAAATTGATGGGTTTTACATTTATGCTATAGGAATAGCTTTCAACTCAATGCTAAAACTCAATATAATCTTAATAAAAATTTTGAAAAAGACACCAATAATTTGAACTTTCTCATATCCACAGAACATTTGTTTTATTGGACCCTTATGTCCTATTAAAAGTGTGTTGAAAATATTCTTTTTATATCTAATCATATGGATATGGCTTTAAAAAAATCTCAAGAATGTTACAAATGAAAGGTCATAATCACGGTAATAGAGCTTAAAAAATTGTGATTTGGAGAACAAAATTGTGACTCATGTCTTTATAAAAAACATTTACTGTCGCACATCTTCAGCATTTTGGTTTTAAGATAAGAAAATATCGGGACTAAAACCATCTTTAGTAGGGAGGCAAGTAGTATTCTCATAGATTAGAATCTCCAAGCACCAAAACAGACTTGACTGAAATCAGGAATATGTTTGGAAATACTACATACAGCTAGGCCCTTCTGGTCTCATATAACAGACTTGGTCTGAGATTCAGATGTGCCTGTAGGTGCAAATAGATTTATTGGCATCTGCCACCACTGCCACACCATTTATTTCAGACTCTCAGGGGTGTATGAAATGCTGTTTTAGTATCTGGCTGGAGGGGACGTAGGACAGGCATGTCTGACATTGTGCTTTCCTCAGTAGGCAGAAATGGCCAGTGGTACTAACTTATGTTTTTCTAAATCACGTTATGAAGTCTGAAAAGAAATTTCAGTTCTAAAGGCTGAATGCTTTGGAAAGAGATACTTCTAGGAGATGTTTGGAGGTGGGAGTGGTGGCGATGTATTGGTTAGGATGCCTCTGGTCAAAAGTAACAGAAAGTCTAGACTCCTGCAGACTTAAACAGTAAGGAGATATGTTTCACATAACTGGGAGGCCAGAGAAAAAGCAAGCTCTGGGCATTGATCAGAGGTTCAATAATGGCATCAAAGATCTGGATTCTTTCCATTTCTCTGTCTGCTGCCTTCTAGGGCTGTTTTCCCTGTGGCGTTCAGGGTACATGCTTCCTTATTCACAACCACCAAAAGAAAGGGTGAGGAAAATCTTTCTCCCAAGCATGGAATATACATTCTTCCCTTTAGTACGATGTGCTCATTCTAGATTATGTGCCCATATCAGGACCAGTAATTACTGTCAGAAAAATTCTGTGTACAGATTGGGTTACATCTTTCACAATTTCAGGAAATGTGGTGGATGCCTGGAAAACACTGGAGCTGTGTTAGAAAGAATAAAAATGAAAGATGGATTTGGGTAAGAACCAAGTATATGCCTCCAAAGAAGAGGAGTGTTCTTCACTTAGGGAAAGTCTGCATCTGGGGCACCATTCATTCAGATTCTTCCCTTACTAGTCTGCCTTCCTATCTCGGTTTCTCCTTTATCCCTCTCAAACTTTAATAAATGCCTATCGTATACACTGGTATTGCTCTGGTGGCTTGATAATGGTCTGTGTGTGTGTTCTACAGTTTAGAAACCTCTTCAGGTATATTTATCTCCTCTAAATTCGGGGTGATGGATAAAACACTTCTGATACATACTGCCCCATGTTCCACTAGAAAAGTTATATTAATATGTGTTTGTTCCAGCTCCATGTGACTGTCCAATATCTATTCCTTGGATAGCATCAAATTAGAAAAATACATTAATAAATAATAGTACATTTTCTTGTTTTAAAAATTATATTTTTGGAACATATCAGAATAGGTTTTAAAACACTTTATTTTCACATATTATTTCTTAAAAATACATTTTATTCTAATTGATTGAGATTTCATATTTTACTTGCCCTTTGTGTATCTTCTTTTTGTGATTACCTGAGGCTTTTGTCCATTTACTAATTAGGTTCAGATTTTCTTGATTGATTAATGATGCTGTGGGAGATTGCTTGCATTAATGGTCCCCAATTTTTCCTTTTCTTATATCCATTATGCCTTTTGTCCTAAAACTTAGGAGTTCCTCCTTTAAAAGCAGAGTCTTTTCCCACCCCAATATGGCTTGCTTCGGTCAATAGAATGAGTCAGAAGTGATCATATGCCACTTTTGAGCCTAGGCCCTAACAACTTTGCATATTTTCGCTTTCCCTCCTGTACCTCTGCCATCATTGTGAATATATGCCAAGGCTGGCTTGCTGAAGGATGAGAGACATATGGAAAGAAACAGAGGCCATTGCAAACCAGCTTACATTTGTTGACTCACAAGAGAGTGAGCCCAGTCAAGATCAGTAGAGCCATCTAGTTAACCTCTAGCCGATCTCAAACTGTGAACAATAAATGATTATTATATTCTTCTGAAGCTTTGGTTGTTCGTTAAGCAGTGTTCTTATGGTAATAGGTAACGAATACAACTATTAGCCTCTTTTGTCTATTACTTACAAATGTGCCCTAGATTTTGCCTTTAATCTTGCTTATAATGTTTTGACATATAGAACTTTAAGAGGTTTATGTAACCAAATACATTTTTTTATTTGTGATTTATTTCTTCATTTTACTATGTAGAAAATCATTCTTTAGTCTGTTTGTCATGTGCGTTTGTTGCTTTTAGTTTTATGTCCCACATATAAGTGAAATCACATGGTTCTCAACTTTTTCTGTCTCATTTACTTTGCTTAGCATGGTAATCTCAAGATCAATCCATGTTGTCAGAAATGGCAGTATTTCATCTTTTCTTATGGCTGAGTAATATTTCATTGTGTATATGTATCTCATCTTTGTCCAATTATCTATCGAAGGACACTTTGTTTTTTTCCATGTCTCGGCCACCATGAATAATGCTTCTGTGAGCATCAGGGTGCATATATCTTTACGGGTAAATGTTTTCAAAATTTTGAGATCGATACCCAGAAGAGGGTATTGATCTGCTAAGTCATATGGCAATTCTATCCTTAACTTTTTGAGGAACCTCCATACTGTTTTCCATAGTGGCTGTACCAATTTACATTCCTCCCAGCAGTGTAGGGGAGTTCCTTTTTACCTATAACCTCTCCAACACTTGTTATGTATGACTTTTCCTGTTGATGATAGCCATTCAACCAGGTGTGAGGTGGTATCTCATTGTGGTTTTGATTTGCATTTCCCTAACAGTGAAGTTGAACATCTTTTCATATGTCTTTTGGCCATTCGTATGTCTTCTTGGGAGAAATGTCTCGTCAGATCCTCTGCCGATTTTTTTTTTAATTGGACTTTTGTTGTTGTTGTTGTTGTATGAATTCTTCATATATTTTGGATATTAGGCCTTTATTGGAAGTATTGTTTTCAAATATCTTCTCCTATTCACATGGTTGCCTCTTTGTCTTGTTGGTTTCTTTTGCTATGCAGAAGCTTTTTAGTTTCATAGAGTCCTATTCATTTACTGTGAGTTCAAATTCATAGAATCCTCTCTAAATCCAAGGTCCATGAGTATAGTATCTATGTTTTCTTCTATGTAGTTTAATGTTTATGGTCTTATATTAGGTCTTTCATCCATTTTGAGTTAATTTTGGTGTGTGGTGACATAGCAGTCTAGTTTCATTCTTTTGCAGGTGGCTTTCCAGTTTTCCCAGCACCATTTATTGAAGAGGCTTTCCTTTCTCCACTGAATGTTTTTGGCTCCTTTGTCGAAAATTATTTGCATATATATGCAGGGGTTTATTTCTGGGCTCTCAATTCTGTTCCATTGATCTGTGTATCTGTTTTTCTGCCAATACCATGCTATTTTGATTACTGTCACTTTGTAGCATAATTTGAAGTCAGACAGAGTGATTCTTCCAGCCTTGTACTTTTTTCTCAGGATTGCTCTGGCTATTCGGGGTCTTTTGTGCTTCCATACAAATCTGATAATTTTTTGTACCATTTCTTTAAAAAAATGCTACTGGGATTTTGATGGGGATTGCATTAAAACTGTATATTGCTTTGGGTAGTAAGGTCATTTTAAGTATGTTGATTCTTCCAATCCACGAACACAAAATATCTTTCCATTTCTTTGTGTCTCCTTCAATTTCTTTTAATAATATCTTACAGTTTTTAGTGTATACGTCCTTAATAGTGCTTTTTTAGATTTACTCCTAGGTATTTTATTCTTTTTGTTGCAATTGCAAAAGGAATTGTTTTTTCTTTTCTTTTTCTGAAAATCCGCAGTTATGTGTATAGAAATGCCATGGATTTTTATACATTAATTTTGTATCCTGAAACTTTACTGTATTTGTTTATTGTTTCTAATAGTTTTTGTTTGTTTGTTTGTTTGTTTTGTGGAGTTGTTAGAGTTTTCTATATAGGGAATCATGTCACCTGCAAAAAGTGACAGTTCGACTTCTTCATTTCCAATTTGGATGCCTTTTATTTCTTTTTCTTGTCTAATTGTTGTAGCTAGGATTTCCAACCCTATATTGAATAATAGTGGTGATAGTGGACAGCCTTGTCTTGTTCCTGATCTTAGAGGTGGGGGGTTTCAGTTTTTCACTGTTAAGTATGATGTTAGCTGAGGGTTTGTTGTACATGGCCTTTATTATGGACACAGAGAACAGTTTAGTGGTTACCAGAGGGAAAGGTGAAAGGAGAGAAGATAAGAGTAAAGGGGGTCAAATATATGGGCATGGAAGGAAATTTAACTTTGGGTGGTGAACACACAATGCAATATACATATATCATATTATTGAATGGTATACTTGGAACCTATATAATTTTATTAACCAATGTCACCCCAATACATTTAATAAAAAAGAAAATCATTCTTCACAGAGAAATCAAAGAAATATGTACATATATTTTATTTTGTGTTTTGATTTTACATCTAATTTTTATATTTATTTGGATTATTTGGTTATGTGGTATGATCTAAGAATATAGAATTTTTTTTCTAAAATATAAAATTTCCAACTACTATTGAAACAACCTTTTCTCAATTTGATTAATGAATCCACTTCCATATATTTGGGTCTTAGATGTATATCCACATTTACTTTTAAAAATATTATTTTAAGAGTATTTTATGTATTGTAATTTTATAATATGTTCTAATATTTGTAAGGATTGGACATCCTCATTTATGAAAATAGCAAAAACAAAGTTGAAAAACAAATATACTGACAGATAAACTTTAGAACCATGTTGGCAACTCCTCCATATCCTAATTCTGTTGCACTTTTGATGGGCATTAATGAAATCTTTAAATTATATGGAAAGACCTGTTATCTTTGTAATAGTTAACCATCTTATCATGCCAAATTTTACTATTCAAGTCATTTATATATATTAGTATATTTTCTTATGTCTTATACACTTTAAAATTTTTTTTTCTTTTTTTAACTGTTATTGTTACTTGATTTTTCCCTTTATTTCTGGAGTATTGTGAACTTTCATTTTCCTTTCTGTTTAATTATCACAAATCAAGCTATGTTTTCAGAATTATTAATTTAAATAGTCAATTAATTTCATGATTTAGTTTAGAAGGAAACTGCTTTCTTCCTTTGGATAAAAAACGTGGGCAAAGATGGAATCAACCTAGAGAATCCAGCTTCACTTCCTTCTGAGGAACAATATCGGAGGGTTAGAACTGTAGACAACTTTCATCCTAGAAACTGGATTAACAGAAAAGAAAGGCCTGCATGATAGTAGGTAAGAGGGATAGAGGCTCCTTCTCTACTTCTAGTTGGTGGTGGCAGAGAACTCTTGTCATCTTCATCTCCGGGGACACAGGACAGGGGATTGTGCCTCATAGCATTTTCTGAGAACCACAGCCCTTGTAAATATGGTGATATAATTCCTACTTTCCCAGGACTATTGTGTTTGTGCCTATTGTCCAAGTATAATTGTTAATAGTTCCCTCTTTCACTTTCAAAAGTATTCTGGCCTGAATGATGAATAACACGGTCTCCCTGCTTATATTACACCATGAAGCAGTGACTGCAGTTACACTAGCCGCTGTATCCTTAGACTTAGAATTGAGACCAGGAGAACAGGTGCTTAGCACTACAAGACTCAGACTGCTAATGTGGGGTAGCAAACATCACCTTTGTGAGCACAAGACCCCTATGCCTATTTACGGAGCTGCGTGTTTTGATGGAGAGAGAAGTGGCAGAGGAGCATGCTTTTATCAGTGTTTGAAACAAATCTTGTACCAACTAGTAAAGTCTTCTTTACAGAGTCTGGGCTATTATATTTGCTTAATTGGAATAAAACAGCGTTCGGTACATCCTGGAGCAGCAACTAGGTATATCACCTCAAACCCAAGCAACTGAGAAGGCAGAGGGAAAGATTTGGAGAGTGAAATTCCCCCTTCTTGGGGAAGCCTACATCCTTCCTGTGTTATTGAAGGGGCTGAGAAGCAGTATTAGATGTTGGACGTCATTGACGTGCATGACTTAATGACCTCACTGGATATCATCATCTCTCTCAGAGCCTTCTCCTCAGAGATCATTGCCAGAAGGTTTAGAAACAAGAATTATTTCATGTTAGTCTGCATTTGTGTTCTATCACTTCGACTTGAGGTTCTTAGAGTAGTTCTCACAGGAGCCAGGGCATGAATGGGGCTTTGAAGGATTGTGTCAAAGAGTCAGGAAAACAATTTTTGAGCAAGTGAGTTGATTTGGAGAGGTAAGAGGGGTCATATTGTGGAGATTTGAGTGACATAAAGTAGACTAGAAGTTCACTTAGTGTTTCCCCTTGCTGGAGAGGAAAAGCAAGCAGCTAAAGGCAGGAAAAGGGGACTATTTTGGACACCGTTGCAGTGTTAGTATAGTTATGTATGTCAAGGACCTGAAGCAAGATGGCAGCAGTGGGGATAGAAAAGAGAAATGAGATGTAAGAAAAACATAGAACTATGCAAGATATGCCCACTAGATATTCACTCTGGGGGTGACAACAACCAGCAGTAGCAATGGTGTGTTAATAGCAACTAAAACCTGAGACTTCACCATGTGCCATGTACTGTGCTGACTGAACACAATCCGTAGATGTTTTTATTTAATCCTCACAAGGACACTAAGAGGCAACATTTGCATTTTACTGCTTAAGAAATGGAGACTTATAGAGATGAAGTTGTTTAAATAACCTAGAGCTCGTTAAGTGGTGCCTCTCACTTTGAAGCTCTGAAGAGATATGGAGATGCTGTGGGGTCAAGGAGCGAGACTCCAGCTGCCCAGAGAGACTGGGCAGAGGGGTCGATGACCAGAAGGAGCGGGTGGCTACCTCCATTCTGAATCTTGTGGATTCTGAGGCAACTGATAATGCTATTTCACCACAGAAGCAGTGAACCCAAAGTCCTCCTGCCACTTTGGGGGTGGTTGGTGGGGGAGGGGCTTGAGAAAAAGAGTGTTCTGGCTGATCTGGAAGGCAGCGTGAATGTGATAGATTCTTTCAATGGAAGGTCACTAACCAGATGCTCTGTGGTCTTTGAGTAGCTCTGGTGCTTATGATATTAATTTCAATCTAACATTTAGTCGAAGAAAGCAAGTGATAGAATTACTTTCCTCCATCATTTGAAATGGATGTTAAAACCCCATTAAAAATCTGAGGATGACTAAAGACTCTGCACTCAGGAGAAAAAACAGTTTCTAGCTTTTGTAAAATAACTATCAAGTATGTCAAGTATTTACTTTCCATTGTAGTTATAATAGTACTTCAGCATCTCCTGTGGTTGGTTTGAGGGAAGGGGGGAGGCATTTGTATAATTTAAAAAATAAATTATGACGCCAAATATTCTTCACAACAATTTTGAGTCAGTTTCTCAGCAGGTCTATAGAGGCTGTTAAAATGTGAGATTACAGCAGAAAACCAATTTCAATATAAGCCCATGGAGATCCCATTACAATATAAAAATGAAATGTTGCCAATGTATATTATACACTACACCCAGAAATAGATAGAAAGCAATACAAAACCCCTCATGCCTATATAATATTTTGGTTCAGACATCCATCCATTTATCGAGCAGCATTCTCTAAAAGGAAGCTGACACAGCATCTTTACCTAAAATTGTAGTTGTTATCATACCACAAATGATGTTTTATTTAAATGGATTATGCTTTCAGTCACCTGGGAAAATTGCAAATAAACTCAATTCAAAGTCTTGGGCCATAAGTAGATAACTCAAGGATATTAACTGAGAAATTCATTCAGTCAGCATATTCGGTACACTAGTGATTCTCAACCCTGGCTGCATAGTAGAATCACCTGGGAAGCTGTAAAAAATACCTATGCCTGGGTTCTACCCTCAGAAAGTCTAATTTAGCTTGCTGGTGGTGTGTAGGCATCCGTATTATAATGTGCACCATCAATTTACATAAACCCCAAAAGCTGGATTCAGCAGGGTCTGCTATGTGTGCCATCCCAAGAAAATCGAAGAAGGAGCTCTGCCAACCAGGAGCAGAATTTACATGCAAATTTGTACCATAATTATGTCAATTTCTTTCTCACCCCAGCTGCTATATCATTTTGGAAGTTTGATGGAGAAAATATTGAGAAATGGTAGGGTAGAGGTGGGAGCATTTAAGGTATACCTAGGGCAGGTATACCTTGGATGTCTGACTGCTTGCACAGTGATTTGAACTATTACTGAGGCAGATACTTAGTAGTCAAGGCAAATCTATCATCTAACTCTAAGTTATAGGTGGATAACTACACTCTGGATCTATTCATGGATCCATCCTATCTCTAGCTTTAAAGGACCAGGAGTAAGCATAAGGTCTAAGTTTGCCAAATTGGAAGGGATTTATACTCACTCCTTCCTTGCCTCCCACAACCAATATTAACAAGCAAATACACAACTTGCAGTAGCAATCAATGCTATCTTGGAACCCTGAAGGGAGTTAGACTTAGGAGGAAGTTATACCTAGAAAGGCAGAGTGGAGAGGTGGGAAGAACCTTGGTCTTTTATGACATTACTGAGCTGCTAACCATGGGTGTCTAGAACCTATTCTAAGTTCTAGACCTGTTAGGTAATATAATTTCTCATTGTTTAAGCTACTTGAGTAAATGATGCATAATTAGTGAATTATTTCAGATGGACAGAAACATTCTAGTTGGAAGAGAACATTCTAGTTGGAAGAGAACATTCTAGTTGGAATTAGGAATCCCATTCTGACACTTAAAGATCTGAGACCAAGGGAAATCTCTCTGAACCTCCATTTTCTCCTTTTATAGTTAGGGATCAGAACATGATCTAAGGTTCTTTCAGCACTGTAAGATCTAAGTATATGCTTAAGAATTTTGTTCATTGGGTTACATTTGCTACTCAGTGCTTTCTGATAAAACAACATACTTTGTTTCTCTGACATACTTTTTATATTTCCTACTTACAACCTGGAAATTTCAAACTCTCATAGTTAATCTCAAGTGAAATTTCAATACATCTTCATTGATATTTCAGTTTTGGATTGTCCGTTTTGGGGGAATCAAGGCCAATCTAGTCTTTGGTTTCTATTCTGTCTTGGACTTGATTTCTTCCCACAGTAGCCTTCTGTCTAGCTACTGCTTTTTAAAATGGCATAAGATAGCTAGACAAGATTACAAATGCTCACATCAGGTTCTCAGCTCAGGCTCATGAATGGGCAACAAGCTCAGAAAAGATTATCTAATAGGGAACGTAGAAGCGCAGGTGGAGTGCTAGGAGTTTTGCTCATGTTCAGCCCTGGAATCTTGACTCTAATAATAATGCAGTGTTTCTCTAGGTATATAATAATACCCAAAGAGGTTTATTAAGGGCTTCATAAAGACTTTTGTCACTTTCACCAAATCCTTTTGAGCTTACACTCTGAAATGAAAATGGTATCTAATTTACTATATGTACACAATTACAGAACAAAATTTGTAGGTATACTGTGTGTCTTGATGTCAGTCTTCAATTTTCTCTTATTGAGTCTGAAGTTTCATAGCCCTTGTGCCGATGGTGGTAATCTTACAACTCATCTTGTCGTATCTTTTTCTTTTTCCCCCCACATTGCTCTCATTCTGATGTCCCTTCTCTCCCTCTCACTTCTCTCTCTTCCTCTCAGTAGTTACTGAGTACCTATTATCTGCCAGGCACTGCGCTAGGTAGTGGATATACAAAATTGCCCTCTGTCTGGTGTGGGGAAACAAACAAAAACAAATAATTATAAAGAGTGTAATAATTTCCATATAAAAGGAAAAAAATAACTACCTCTTTGGTAGGATATGATCTGGCAAGAGATGACATTGTAATGAGTTCTGAAAAGAGTAGAGTAGAAAAAAAATGTACCCTGTGTTTTAAAACACAAAAGGCATGATCTAGCTTGTACGGGGTGAAAATTGAAATAGCATATATGAAATTCACTAAGATATTTCCTCTAGTGCCATCTTCTACTTCATATGTGAAACTTTGCAGGGTGATTCTATGAAGTCTGAAAGTATAACTGAAGTCTCTACCAAGGCGCATACAAGAGTGCATTGGTTTGTGGTTACATGTAATAACTGCGTTGCCTCCCCAATGCATTTCTTGTTCATAAGGTCTTTAGAAATAATTCCCTTTCCAATATACTCAGTTTGCCTTCCTCTCACTCTCCCAAACCACCAAGAAAGCAATCAGTCAAAATCTATAATCTTACTTATGTCTTGGAAAAGAGAAAACTTTTTAGGGAAGATATAACTCAGTAGATTCTTCTGCAGAGCAATTGATGGCTCTTATTCACTTGTAAGCATATGGTCTTTATGGTAGGGCTGCCCAGTTATTTAAATATTGCCCAACACAGAATCTAATCATGTAACAGATGCACAGATGGTGCTGGAATGAACATACTGGTGGACCCTGAAGTTAACTTTCCTCATTCTCTGTTGCATTTTAATTTGTTCTGTGACTTATTGACAATGGATTTGATTAGAGTAGAAATCTGCTAGGTAGTTTCCAGGCTGTATTCGTTATGTGTCTGGTAACCTCATGTGAATGTGTTGTCTGGTTAGTTTTTCAAATCAGGTTTTAAAATTTTGTCTTTGAGAAATGCTTTAGAAAATGTGCCCCGCTGCCAGATAATTGAATAAAATAGTAGTTTATGCTTTATCAAGAGACTTAGACAATGAGCACATAGACTTTTGTGCTATAATAGGTCATTATAGCAAGGTAGAAGTAAGTACAAGTATTATTCTCTCTAAACAAAGAACACTGTATCTAGGATTTTGTATTTGTGCTATGGTTTTGGATTTGAATAACTAGCTATGTGGGCAAACTCAACTAATCTGTCTGGCCTCACAGTCTTCATCTGAAAAATAAGAGTTGCACTAAATCAGAGTGCTTTTCTGCCAAAAAGTTTGAAAGTCATCTTTAGATTGCAGAGGGAAATAAATTATCTGAAAGATATACAACTGGAGCTGTGGTTGAAGCAGGACGATCCAAGAATCCAGTGTCCAGAAGTGCAAGTGAAACCTTACTGAGAAACATCATAGCAGCTTCCAGTAATCAGGGGAGTAGGGACTATGGTTTCTTCCCTGTGCTGATGATAAAATCTGTAATATAAATAAGGTGATGTGCAGCAGTCCCATGCTCCTACTTCTAGACTGACAAATCAGAACCTCTGTACAGATGTGCTGCCTATGCAGTGATGGCAAAATAAATTTGTGCTTGTTCCAAACTGAATTTTTAGATAGGTCATTTTGTCTTCAGCATTCTGTCACTTCAAACTTTGACATTCTGAGTGTCTAATTTTCCCAAGTATAGGAAGACACCTCATGAGATCACACTATCCTCTGAGATACTCATCTATTCCTCAAGTGGTGACAATCCTGAAAGAAACACTCTGTGGTCAGAAACCAGCATATAGTAGTTTTAAGCAGACTTCCCTAAGTAATTCCATTTCTGGGTGATTTCATTAACTACTTGGAGTGACTTTCTCAAATTGACATGATTTTCTACCAGACTGGGAAGTACTCATCTCTTCAGCATTTATTTAATGTCTGCCATATGCCAGGCATATGCTCAGCGCAAGAGATAAAAGAAAACTCTTCATCTTCAAGGAGGTTAGGTGTGGAGTAGGAGACTGCCACACAAGCCAGCCATTCCAGTGCACTGTGGTGAGTCCCACTGAGGTCTGAACGAGGTGCTATTGAGAGGATGGACAAGTAAACCAACTCAGCCTTATCGAGGAAGGCTTCTTGGAGAAGGTGATGACAGAATAAGCTGAGAAGGAAGCTAAGAGGAAAAGAAAAGTGTTCTAGACAGAGAAAACAGCATGTGGGGAAGCATCCAGGCTAGAAACAGTAAAAAGAGCTGAGGCTTTCCAAGTACTTTGCAGTGGCTAGAGGATCAACCATGTGTCTGTAGACTAGAAACAAAGCTAGAGAGGTGGGCGGAGCCTCCGTCACATGCTGCAGTCAGGGGGTTGAACTTTATTCTGAAGGCTGTGGAGAATCTCTCATGGAGTGTACATAGGGAAACAAAATATAGATTCATGTATTAGGAGAGTCACTCTGTCAACAATATAGAGGATCAACTGTGGTGGATGATGAAGAGAGAGTGAGAAGGAATGAACCTACAGGGTAGGGGATTTGTTATGAGACTGGTCCAGGGAAGAAGTGATTAATATCAGATGGAAGGCCATGGTCTTTAATTACTCTGGAACCATCCTTTCATTTCAGTAAACCCTATTTGGTCATGGTACCTTTTTCTTTCTTTCTTTCTTCCTTTCCTTTCCCTTTCCCTTTCCCTTTCCCTTTTCCTTTCCTTCTTTTCTTTTCTTTTCTTTTCTTTCTTTCTTTCTTTCTTTCTTTCTTTCTTTCTTTCTTTCTTTCTTTCTTTCTTTCTTTCTTTCTTTCTTTCTTTCTTTCTTTCTTTCTTTCTTTCTTTCTTTCTTTCTTTCTTTCTTTCTTTCTTTCTTTCTTTCTTTCTTTCTTTCTTTCTTTCTTTCTTTCTTTCTTTCTTTCTTTCTTTCTTTCTTTCTTTCTTTCTTTCTTTCTTTCTTTCTTTCTTTCTTTCTTTCTTTCTTTCTTTCTTTCTTTCTTTCTTTCTTTCTTTCTTTCTTTCTTTCTTTCTTTCTTTCTTTCTTTCTTTCTTTCTTTCTTTCTTTCTTTCTTTCTTTCTTTCTTTCTTTCTTTCTTTCTTTCTTTCTTTTCTTTCTTTTCTTTCTTTTCTTTCTTTCTTCTTTTTTAATGTTCTAGTGGATTCTATTTGTTAATATTACATTAGAGATTTCTGCATTAATTAGCAAGATAATCTTTATTTCTTTTCTATGCTTTGAAAGAGTGGAAATAATATCACATTATTTGTTCCTTGAAGATTTGAAAAAATGCATTTTTGAATCTTTTTGACCTCGTTTTCTTGGGCAGGGGTGGGGACATGGGGAGTAGTTGTCCTTTGACCCCAGAAGAGAAGATAAACAAATCTATAGTCATGAAAGAAATTAAGAATGCTCTCAATTTTAACAATTTATAACTTAGAAACTGTCCATTTCATCTAGGAATTCAATATTATTTTTATAGTTTTTACAAAATCCTCATAATTCTTTTTAATATTTTAGGCATATGATGTTTCTTTCCTCTCTTAGTCTTGTTGTTAATTGTGTTGGTGCTTTTTCCTTTTTCTTTTTTTTGTTTAAACTAACTGCTGGTTTATCGCTATTACTTTTATCCCTAATAATCACCTTTAGGTTTTGTTGATTAATTCTACTTTCTCTCTTCTGTTTTATAATGTATCAATTTCTACTTTTTTTCTTAAATAATTTGTTCCTTTTGCTTCCCTTAGGTTTTATTATTTTTTTAAATTTTGAGTTGAATTTTTATTTAGTAATATTAGTGTATAGAACTTCATATTTTCTCCTGTGCACAGCTTTAGTCGTTTACCTTGGGTTTTATTGATGCAGTGTTTTCAATATTATTATTAGCTAGATATTCTGCAACTTTGTAGTCAATAAAGAAATCATGACCAGAATTATTAAAGAATGAATTAAAACATTTCAAGTGGTTCGTTTTATTAGTTACTAATTTCTATTTTATTGCTTTATAACCGAGAGCATGATTATTACTATTATTACTATTTATTTTTTTGACGCTTTTTTTTGTGCCTAATATGTGACTAAGTTTTAGAAATATTTTTACAAGTATTTGAAAACAGGTCTCTTCTCTGTTTTCAGGGTTAGAGTTACAAAAATGTTAATCTAGTGGATTAGATTCCAAATTCTTATAATCCGACTCATTTCGAGTATTTGCCTTGTTTGGGGCTGAGAGAAATAAACTAAAATCTTCCTCCATTTGGAGAACTCTCCTTAAATTCTCTGCATTTTAAGCTTTATATGGTCTTATGTTACAATAATTGGAACATAAAATATAAAAATATAACAGTAGTTATGTCTTCATTGTAGATTGAATGTTTATGTACTGATAAACTACTGCTTTGTCTTGTTTAACGCTTTTTGCCTTGAAGTCTGCCTGGCAAAAACATGACCAAATAAATGCAAAAAAATGAAAAAAATCGGTCACATCAATCCTTTTAACATTTCTGACTGAAATGTTAATTTCACTGACTGTAATATGAAGCATATGATTTTTGTTTCTTAAATCCAGTTTGAAAATCTCTGAAGAATTTGTATTTTATATACATGTAACACATACAAATATATACATATATAAATACATATTTATATATATAAATATAAAATATGTTTTAATTCTGACATCTTGTGTTTTCTTTTCCTAAGGCTTCTGTTGTTTTTCCTTTTTTGCTATATGGCTAATCTTTATTTTGGTTCTGTTGCTCTCCTACTATTGATATTTAGATAGATTTATAATCTGGTTTTTAGTTCCTCTAGTGGCTACCTTCATGACTGTAAATATTTTTTAAAGCTAGATCTGTTGACTCTGTACTATGAAATATGAAGGAAATTCATGCCCTTGTTCATCCTTACACCACCCTATGTCACTATCATGCTTTGTAGTTTCTTTATTTTCACAATGTTAAATTTTACAACACTTATATTAAATGTTATAAACTTCTAGTGGCTTTAGTGTTCACCACAAGACCTTAAATACCTCAGCTTTCTCATTTCTGGTTCTTTATTTTAATTCATCTTTTGGCTGGTTGGGGTTCATTCTCTATCAGTTTTTCCCATAAGGGCTTATGGTTGTTATATTCTGACTCTTCATGGTTACCAATGCATGACTGATGACTATTCACGATTGATAATTGCTTGGCTTAAAGTTATTGGGGGCATGGTTATTTCTCCCTAGGACTCTAAGCATTGTTCTGACATTAAATATTTTGTGGATGTGTTATGCTAAACCAATGTTTTTATTTTCATTATTATTATATTTACATATACATATAAAACACATTTTATACATAGAACACACACGTGGAATACTATACATAGTGTTCTGTTTACATTATAGCACACTCTCTCAAAGAACCTTGAATACCAGACATACATTCTATATTTGTTCATGTACTGTGGCCTTCAGGAGGCCCACAAACTATTATAATATTTAAGATTTTTTCTAAACCCCTCCCCAAGAACCAATTTTTGTTACTGGGGAGTGATCTTACCTGTTGGGCATACAGGTGCTAACCTGATTGCACATATCCTCTTGTTAGTGACTTTATTTTTTTAGTGAGGATAGTATTTTTTCTGCATATTTTCTTAGGACATGGCATGGTGTGATCTTTGCTACTGCAAATTTAGGGCTCTCTTTTCCTTTGCCAACTTTTATTATATTTTTGAAAAAATTTTTTGTTTCATTTGTTTCATTCCCTTATTGAGAAATAACAATTTAGTATGTATTAGGTGTCTGTTTCCATCTTCCATGTCTCTGATCTTCTCTTTAGCTTCTTATCCTGTCTTTTTTCTCCCATTTTGTTGCTAGTTGTCTCAAAAGGTCTATGTCATTGCATTTCGGGTGTATCTATTTTCTTTTTTTAATGTGCTTCATTTTTGTAATGGTTTTATTATGTTCTCTTTCTGACTTCACTTTCCTTTTTCTAACATGTATTTTTCATCTTTCTTTTGCCTCTTTATTACTTTCCTCCTTTTGATATTTCATAGCATCTGTCTCTCATAGCTATCATAATCTCTTAGATTTGGAGGTAATCTGCCCCTTCTTTCCTTCTCTGGGTAAGCAGATGACCAGACAGGAGATCCACGTGAATTCACAGCATAGGTCTATGGCTCATAGGTCTTTCGTTTGGTGGTTTTGTACTTCATTTATCTTGCTTAGTTGTGCGTAGTGAGCAGGTAGAATTGTTGCTATTTCTAATCTCTCTTCAACCTTGTTTCACCTCTTGCTGGTTTGGACACAGGAGTCCTAACTGAAGAAAGTGAAGATAGAAACAGTACTTCTCAACCCTTGTTCTCCTTCTGTTCTTCCTTGTGTAACACGATGGCTTCCACATAGCCCCGGCATGTCCTCACACTCAACCTTACAGGTAAAGCTAGGCCATTTAGGACCCTCTCACTTATTTTCAGAGAAGTCTGTATTCTTATCAAGACCTGAGGAAGTATGAATGGTCTTTATTACCTCTAGGTTAGGTCTAAATTTTACTATATTTTGAGACTCTCTTTCACTTTCTATGATTGGGGGTTGTAGCCATTTCCTATTTTCATTTTAGATGAAATTTTCTTTAGTTTTTATTCTTTTTATAGCTATGGCTTTCAGGAAAGGGAGAAGAAGAGTAAGCATTCCCTTAGCTTTCATCCTTGACTAGAAGTTCTAAGGTCATGGTTATGTACCTCCTCAAATAGATACAATTTATATTCCCTGCTTAGAGTTGTGACTAGCATCAGGAAATAGGACACTAGTTATAAAATATGTCATGCTCACTAACTATGGATTTGAGATAGTTAAAATAAAAGTGTTACACTACAAATGAAAAATTGGGTTTGAAATGGAAGGGTGGGAAATAAGAGTGAAAAGGGACAGAGAAAAGAGAGTAGGAAAAATTTGTCAGGTTTCTGTGACAAGGTGTTTGTTGAATATCGACAGCGAAATTGACCCTAAGCTTCTTGGACTTTATTACTGGTGAGGAAAATCATAATGGCTAATTCACTTGTAATAGCTTGTTATTAAAAGCATGTTATCCAATGGTAGTCAACCATTTTCCTGGCTCTAAACAAATCATAAAAAGGATTCGTTCAATGGATATCTATTGCTCATCGTATCACCACATATTCCTTATATGTTTTCAACAGCACAAAGGTACGTTATCTTCCTGTTTGGAGAAGAGGTGGGGAGGCTGGCATTCAGAGGATTACCAACATTCAGGGTAGAAACTACCTCTGTCCCATGCATGAGCCCACTAGTGCTGGTTCTGGGTCTTCTACTGCTCTTATCTCTAGACCTGCATTCTGAGGCCTAGGTAATCCTCCTGACTTTGTCTTTTGTTTTCCAAACTTTTAACTCGCTCCAGAAAATGAGAACACCCTAGATTTACCTCTGCCTTGGGCCCTTAGCTTGAGCCTCTTTCTTTGAATGCTATGTCTGGCCATAGTATGGTAATAAGTCTCCTTACACAGAAGAGCAAAGGGTCAGTCCCTCAATAAATGGTAGATATAATGATGGTGGCTTAATGGCTTCTTAATGGCTTCTGAGGGAGAGTGCTGAGATGCACCACTCAGATCTCCTATCAGAAATGAAGGATTTATTCCTCCAGCTACTGAGAGTGCTGATGGAAGAAAGACCTCAGCTGTCAGCTTTCTATTCTCTTGGCTGAAGGTGATACCCTTTCCTACTTGCCTGCATTTGACGATTAATCTTCACAGTGATATGAAAGCTTAGCCTTTTGTCCCTACGGGATTCAGAACTCCCTATATGGTTGGCAGAGGCCTTTACTGATATTAGCATGGAGCCAAACTTCTCCTTCCACCCAATCTGGCTTTTTTCCCTTTTCTTTTCCAAGTATACTCACTAGCAACCCTCTTGCCTACTAATTCCCATCCAGGAGTCCGCTTCCTGTGGAATCCAACAAGGAACACCTTTTTAAAGCCAGCTCATGCTGATCCACTGCACGAATCATGTCATGATCAGAACATCATGTAATTGGCTCAGACACCACAGTATTAACTAATGACGTGTAGGGCCAGGAAGGAAACATGGAGCTAGAAAAGGGTTGGAATTCCAGAATAGAAGGAGATGGAGTAAAAGAGTGAGAAGAGGAAAAGCAAGCATATTGTTGTAGCTACCTCTGTCTTCAAGACACAAGTTTTGGGGATTAGACATTGAAGTAGCATCTGAAAACCATCCTCCACATTCTACCCACGCTTGTACCACCTTAACAAGGAACATCTGAAACCTCTGTAAAATTCCTAATCCCACATCCCTTAAAATGCTTCTATGTACCTTCTCATTTGATCCTTACCACAGTCTCTGCTTTGAGTGGTGCCATTTTCATCTTATGTAAGGGGAGAAGTGCTCAAGGAGTGCAGGTGACTTGTCCAAGGCCACCCAGCAGAGCATAGGGCTGCAGGGCCCAAGGGCAGTATTTTTCCCACCCTGTGGCAGTTTCCTCTTAAATGGAGGGGCTTAAGACAGCCAGCAACAAACATTTACTCATTTTAACTATGGTCTTTAAAGTTGCCCCTTTCCTGGGGTTATTTACACAGCTTGAGTAAAAAACACCATGGAGTTTTCTGACCTGCATGACGGCACTGCAAAAATAATGGAAAGCAAGTTAGAGTCAGAGAGAAAATCTTTGATCCTCTCAGCTGCCTTTCACTCTCTCCACAGGTGTAACTACTACTTTACAAACCCAGTTAGTGCATGGAGTTAGAGGCCTATTTGTTTTTACTGTTATAAAAGAAAAAAAAAAAAAACCCTTCTGAAATCTTGCTTGGGGTCTCAGAGCTTCCTGCTATGCCACTGTGCGCCTGCAGTGTTGGTATATAAACGCATGGAGCTTGTTCCCTGAAGTTTCCATGGGGCCTGCATTAGTTTTATTTTCCTTATGTGGATCTAAGCATCACTGAGCAGATTAGAATCAATTCCTGAAAGACTGTATAATAGAGAATTGTGGCTTAGTTGGCAAGGGACACTCTGCTGTGAGTCTTGCTACTTAATATTTTAAAACAGAAATTAGATCTAGGATCTAGAGAAAATCTCCCTCTGTCTTTGCCCTGACTCCTGATTCTTGCTCATTTGGATCTATCCAGCATGTCTTCGTGGCCTGTATTTTGTGTTGTTCTGGGTGGTGGCAGACTTCCCGGATTAGGGCACAGTACATGTTCTCTTCTGCCTCTCTCCTGAATCCCATATTTGAATTTCTTTTGTATGTAAGTAAAATAAGGAAATCTCTAAAGATATGAATAGGAGAAAAAAATAGGGTTTTTCTTCCCTCAACTTCTTGAAAAGTTCAACACAAGGCCACTGCACCCAGGCTCCACGCTGGCTGGGTGACCATGCCTTTCCCTCTAAGCCTGATTTAGCAGTCATTTTTATAAAGCTATCCCGATGCCTGAGAAGAAACAGCAGTAATTGATTATCTTTTTTCTTCCTTTTATTTTGGTGTTTTCTTCCTAATGAGAGGTATCCAAGTCATCTATTCTGGACTTTATTTTGAGGACAAATGCTCTGAGTTATAGGAATGCTTTTTGGAAGGCAATAGGTGAAGAGAATTAAATGAGATTCATCAATGCTGACATTTATGTCATTTATGTGGGGAATTCTTTTTTAAGTGTTACTAGCACAAAATGGAGTTGTAGGTTATGGTTGGAGGTAGTCAGTCAAGAGCTATATAAATAGAAAGTGACTTTGTTTAATTTTCTTTTTAAAAGAACAGAACAAAATTTTACATGTGTATTTTATAATTAAGAACAGGACAAAATACACTTCTATCCAACTGAATAATTTTAGTTAGTAACTATTTTAAAGAGAAAGTAGGGCAGAGATGGCAGTAGAGTGTTGGAGGAGACACACACAGGGTGGCAGATCCTGTAGTTGTTCAGAGATTATAGTTAAAACCATCAGGGCTGTGCTGCAGCGTACCAGATAAGGGTATTAGCTGAGAGCTAGACCTCTTGGTAAAGGCTAGAACAAAATTAAGTGAAGATCAGATCAGGATCACACTGTAATCATTTTCACCCCTGCTCTCTATATGTCATTTAAATCTCAGTTATGGCCAAAGACCAAGATAATTTCCATAGAACAAAATGCTCAATCTTTTGACAACATGCAGTTTTTATTGGTATACTGTGAAGTATTTTGCAGTACAGTGTGTGTGTGAGAGAGCATGTGAATGTGTGTGATTCGTTGAGTCTGATGGGAATGAGTTGAAAAAAGATCCAAGAATTAAGAAAACCTGGGACAAAAAGCAGCAAAATAAACCTTCAAAAAATAGAAAGTAAGAAGGAAAAGTGTGGTAGACATAGATTCGTGCCACCCTTTAGAGGAGGACATCTGCTCAACCATGGGGGTCTGGAGGGTGTGGTCAGCAAGATGGCATTTGGCTGTCAGTTGCTTTGGGATCTGCCTCAGCTACAGACGGCCACTCAGCCAGGTTGCTGCCCTTCCAGTATTCAGTTATTTGGTGACGTGGAGGGACAAAGCTGGCCGTGTCAGTCCACCAGATAGCACAGATTGGCTAAACACATCCCTGAAATTCCCGCCAGCTTCTTGAAGGCTTTGTTGGGTCTGAATTTCAGGTCAATTACTTCCTGCTACTGTCAAGTAGGCTGAATTTATGTTTAGAGCACCTCCCATCACCCTATCTGCCCATGTCCCCACCTGACTTCTAATATTTCTTTTCCCAAACATAAAGTCTGCTAACTCATCTGGATGCCATACTATGGTTCTCTATGTACCAGCCTCTCTTGCTTTGGTCTCCCCTCATGTCAAAATTTATCTTTAATATATAATGCATGTAAGTAACAACTATGGACAATATCTTAATGTGTTTCTCCCATAAAATGTTTACGTTTTAATAGCTTTGGTTGATCATCATTCCTAAATACCTACTGTGCTGTGAAGAATGCAGAAGGTTTGTTTGTTTCTTGCCCAACAGCTTCTCTGTTCATTTTACCTGCCTTTAGCCTTGTCCTTTGTAAATGTATTTGCCTTTCTAAAATGTAAATCAATGACATTGTTTGCCTTTTTGGAATGCCTCCATGACTCCTATGACCCTCATATTGAAGTAACACCAATGATAACATAGCTGTCTTTTACTAGGTACTGTATATGCCAGACACTGTACTTGGCATTCTCCATGGATCAGCTCAGTAGCTTCTCACCACACTCTTATGACACAGGTAAATTGTTTCCATGTTATAGCCCTGATTTAGATGCAATCCCAGGATCCAGATCCTGCCCTCCTAAACACTACACCACACTGCCCAAATCCTTTCTGTGACTCAGAGAGGCCTTGTCTAATGTGGCCCAAGCTCATCTCTCTAGCCTCACTCAGTCTCTCACCTCTCCCCAGCTTGAACTCACCATGCTCTGCTACGCTTTCAGACCTTCATCCCTGCTACTTCCTACAGTGCATATCATGTCTCTGCTGCTCTCTCTTCACTTAGCCTCTTCATCCTTCCAGGATCCATTTAGACATCACTTTCCCATGTAGCTCCCTTCACCATCCTCCAAACAAGTGGGGAAAGATGACCCTCTGTGTGTCTACCCTTATTGTGACACCCGTTTGCCTGTCATCCCCACTGGCCCTCAACTTCCGTGAGGGAGGGAATGTCTTGCTCACCACTGTACCTTCAGCATGTGTAGCACCAGCCACGGATTGAATTCTGAAAAACAATACTAGTATACATGAATGAACGAACCCCAAGAGAATACATGAAATGGGAATTTGATGGTGGTGGTGGAAGTATGGAGGTATGTGATAGTTAATTTCATGTGTCCACTTGACCAGAACAAAAATGTGGAGGAAGGGTAAACTTGCTGTCTGCTTGAGTTGGGACATCCATCTTTTTCTGTCCTTGCACATCAGCCCTGCTGGTTCTCTAGCCTTCAGGCTGCAGATCATGGGACTTCTTGGCCTCCAAAATCATGTGAACCCATTTCTAGAATACACTTCTCTCCCTCCCTCCCTTTCTCTCTCCCTCTCACACTCTGCGTGTGTGTGTGTGTGTGTGTGTGTGTGTATTTCAATGTGTATTGTCTAGGCATGCAGCAACGTCTTCCTCCTAGGGTAGCCTCGTGAGAAGGAAACCTACTAGTGAAAAAAGAAAAATGGGACACTGAGCCTCAGCCATCTTGCCCCACAAATTGGTCTATGGACTTTGGTGACTGGAGCTAAATTTTGGATCCAGATCAGGTACAGAGTCTGTTACACCGTTTTGCATCTGACCATGTGTGCCATCCAGGAGGATTTGGGCTGGCAATATTCCAAGACAAAAGAAGCCTGACAATTGCTTGTTGAAAGAAAATTGTTTCTAGCTCTCTAGATATTTACAGTCTGACAAATAAACTGTCTTCCTCAAAGAGTTTAGACACACATAGCTAAACACTGAATACCCCAATGGCCTATCACAAATGAAAAGGTGGTAAATAAGAAAAGCCCAGTCTAATCAATGTTGCTGTCTCTTAAACTACATAGAGAAGAATCCCAATCAATATTTAGGATAGTTCTTTTAAAATTAGGGAACGCTGAGAATGAAAGATTATTTCATATATAGAATTTATTCTAATTCAAAATGTTCACATTTTTGCAATTCATAAGGTTTACTCTTTAGCCAAAGAGGAAGACTGTTGTGTATAAAATTTAGCAGCAGCTCTGGACAAAATTGAGTAAATATTAGAACGAATTTTCAGAGTTTTTTTGTTTTTTTTTGTTTCTTTTTTGCTTACAAAACAATAAAGGAGTTTAATAGCCAAACAACAGTAAGAAATAAACAGGCCCCATTTGGAGGAATTATTTTTACAAATGAATTTTTTTAATTATAAAAAATTGCCCCAATTAATTGTTTTTAGAAATAAGCCATAACAATAATCTAAGGACAGAGCTTTCTGGAAAGTATAGATATTTATTTTAAACCAACTTAGTTAAAAAAAAAACCTTTAATTTGCTATGCAGCTCACTGACTAAATATTTACCACACTAAAAAATCAGAGGCTATTTTTATTTTTTCGCAATCTCTTATTTTTTTCTTTAGAAAGAAAGATTGTCTTTTTCCTTTCTGTGCATTAGTAAATCAGAATAATGGTCAAATATTTATTGAGTGCCTATGATTTGACCTACACTGGTTCACTGTTGAGACCTCAATTCTGACTATGGCTCTGCTGCTTTCTCAAGCGTAGAGAGTGGTTTCTGCTGGTTTCGAACGAGCTAAAAAGCACACTTTCCCTGTGGATCTCAGGGCATCCTGGTTACATCTCTTTTCTAGCTCTGACTTTCTCATGGTGCATGGAGTGCTCCACTCACTTAGGTCTCACAACCCGCCTGCCCACTCCCCAGTCTCACCCCTCCACTCCACACACTCACCTCTATACTCATCTGACCAGGGCTAATGGAAACTCGGGGCACAAGGCAGAGGAACCATCCTCATTGTTCTTTTCTTCTTTCAAACATTTAAGCACTTACCCTGTGTAGGATGCTGTTTTAGGTGTTGGAGAGAGAGAGAGAGAGAGAGAGAGAGAGAGAGAGAGAGAGAGAGAGAGAGAGATGTAAGCAAATAAATAACTCTCTATACTCATCTGACCAGGGCTAATGGAAACTCGGGGCACAAGGCAGAGGAACCATCCTCATTGTTCTTTTCTTCTTTCAAACATTTAAGCACTTACCCTGTGTAGGATGCTGTTTTAGGTGTTGGAGAGAGAGAGAGAGAGAGAGAGAGAGAGAGAGAGAGAGAGAGAGAGAGAGAGAGAGAAGCAAATAAATAACCAAGATGATTGCAGAGATGTTGAGTACTAGGAAGTGAGGGATGGATAGGCTTTCCTTGATGGGGAGGGTGGTTTGAATGTCAAGGAAGAAATCACTTTGCAAAGGTTTAGGAGCAAAGAACTTGAGGCACAGAGAGAAGTAACTGTAAAGGTAATAAGTTAGAAACAAAAAGGCCAGTCTGATTGGATCACAGGGGGCAAGAGGGGCACCTCCTGGAGGGAGTTGGAGATGAAGTTATAGAGGTAAAGAAGAGGTAGACCATTTACCACTGTTTAGTGGAAAGCTCCTATTATTTGCCCTTCTAGGTCCATTCTTGACCTTGCTCTGCATCCTGGGGCTGGCTTTCCCTTACCCCCTGGCCCTCTGAAGGTCTTCTGTTTGGGTCCAGCCAATGAGGAGTCCCAGAAGATGGGAGAAGAAAGGGTCCTGGCTATTTAACTACAAGTCAGCTCCACACAGCCCTTCTGTCTGCAGGTAACAGGTAATGGTAGCCTCCCCATTATGCTCTGGGTGCTAACTGGGCCCTACTGTTGCTAGCTCTGGGGACTCCACTGTAGTTGTAGCTTCATGACAGCCTGCTCACACTTTTGAGGAGCATTCAACAAAGTATTTGCAACTTTTTCCTAATTTGAATGTTATATGTTTTCTGTGGGATCCTGACTCATATAGTCATATCAGCTGTGGCAATGTGTATGGATTTTAAGTACAATGCGAAGCCACTGGAAATTTTAATTTTTTAAATTTTAGGTCAGGTTTATTGAGGTATGATTTCTATACAGTAAAATTCACCCTATTTAGGTTGTGAATTCATAAAGTTTTATGAAGTTTATGATCCCTGTCAACTCAAGATGAACGGTTCCTAACCTTTTAAGGGTTTTAAATGGGGATTACATGACCTCCTCCATGCCCCATTTTTAAAACCTTACTCATACTTGAAGAAGGGTCACAGGAAGGCAAGAGTAGATGTAGAGAGGCTTCTTAGGAGGCTACTGTAGTGGTTTAGGCACCATGCTGGATAAGTAGGGTATAATAGTCAATGAACCTCTGCTTCTAAAAGGATTATAGTCTAGCAGAAGAAATCAACAGGAAAATAGAACATTATAATTCAGCGTGATAGCTTATGCAATATGCTGAAGTTTAGGGTGCTATGGGAGTTCCTGGGAAGAGCAGATAGGGGATTAATGTGCAAATTCTGCCTTTCCATAACCTCTCTGGTCTAACTAATCCTTTTGGCCTGGGCTGGGTACCTGATTCCGTCAGCACCCATACTTGTGGGCAGAGGGGAGTAGAGTTTTTGAATTCTTTAAGCCCCAGTAGTTCAAGGTGTGAATGCCACTCTTTTGAAGTATAAAGCAGAAACATAAAAAGATTAATACATCAACACAAGATAATATGTAGCTTCCTGACATTTCCATATCACAATCCACATAGCATGCTGGGATAAAAACAAAAGGTGACTCACCACTGAGAGTGGACCAACTAGGCCATCTTGACACACAGTTCCCACCCACCCACCTTCAGGGCTGAGGAGGGTCAAGTTTGGCTCACTTGTAAGCTATTGAGAAGCACTAATACAGTTGTTTTCCTCCAACTGGAAAGGTGTCATAGGAGAGTGAAAAAGCCATGGAATCTGGTTTAAGTCACAACACTGTTTGCATCATCTCTGCCAGGGCACCACCACTCTGAGCCTGTTGTCTAACCTAGAAAAATGAGGACATCTCTTTATCTTTGAGGCTATTGAGCACATTCTCAAACATCAATTATTTCATTGTAAAAACTCCAGTGACAGATAGCATACAGAATCTTCAGGAATGATCACAATGCTCTGCTTGATGTGTGTTCCTGGGAGAATGCTAGTTGTTGACTTTGACCACCTGGAAGAACAGGTTAGGGGAGGGCAGTGGACAAGAGGGGAGATTTCAATGACTTCTTGTCATTAACCACCTGTATCACTTCCATTCGCCTCCATCAACACTACCAGCTCTAATCACCTTCTTCACCAAGCCCCTGGAGAGCAGAGACTAGGAAAAAAAGTGAGGAAATGTGGCTAGAAATATTATCTGGGTTGATTTTGGGTAATTAAATAACAGACGAAGAGGATTGAATGGCATTCTTTTATTACCAATTCAATCCTTGGCTATATTTTCCTAAGTTTTAAAATCATTTCGCCTCTGCATTTGTAGAATTATCTGAATTGGCTTGTTAAAAGTAAACAATGGCTATTAAAGGGTTCTGTTTTAATAGGGAAATAGATATCTATTTTTCTGGATACTCAAGGGAGGATTATTTTCAATCTCCCAAAATAATAAGTCAGTGGTAAACCCAGGCAGGAGGAAGAGGATGATTTATTGATATCAAAATTACTAAGATGATGGTAATGATAATAAATACCATAGTACACATAATACATAATGATAATGTTAAGAGAAGAAATTGATTGAGAACAACTATATTATATAGCTGGAGCCAAACAATTAAAAAGCACAAAATCCAGGGTCTCATTATTATAAAGTTAATAAGATAAGCAGAGTGAGCCTACTGTGGAGGTTGAGAACAAATTACTAGTTAAGGTTATCTAAATTTTCCAGGTTTCGTTATACATGCTATGTACTGGGCATTGTATTAAATAGTGTATATGAATTATTTTGCTTGATTCTGACAAAGAACCCTATGACGTAGGTAGGTACTATTGATCTCATCAAACAACCAATGAGAAAACGAAGGCTCAAAGATTAGTATGCTTTTAACCAGGCTGAGGTCAATGAAGGGGATCAATGGCATAAGAGAAGATTTGTACCTTTGGGAGGCAATTTTGCCAAGCCTTGAGCCTCCTTTTGGAGTGATAGACAATGCAATTGAATTTATTACTTCAAGGTCTTTTATGACGTTTCTGATATTATTCTCAGAAGTGAATCAGAAGATGACATCAATTAAGTTTACTCCAAGTTCACTCTATATACTAGGCTGATAGTTTTCAAATTTTGCCATGTATCATGATCACCTGGAGAGCTCATTAGACCACAGAGGTCTGTCTCCCATACCTGGCCTTAAATCAGAACTTCTGGGCATGGGGCCTGGACAGCTGCATTTGTACAACATCTCCAAGGAATTCTGATGCACATCTGTTTGGGAACTACTGCAGTAGGTCAGGAAATCATCTCTTAGTCTATATTTTTATCTCAAGTTATGCTCATATGTACTGTCAGAATTTTCTTAGAGTCAAGAATCTGGTGTGTACAGTGAAACAAATAGAATTGTGCCAACAATGTATAAATTGTTGCTGTCTTTATTTTAAAAAGTCAGCTTTACAAAAAATTCACCAATTACGGGATATAATTTGATGAGTTTTGGCAAAAGTATATAACCGTGCAACCAGTACCACAATAATGTTATTTTCATTATTCCTCAAAGTTATTTTGTGTCTCTTTGCAGTTAACCCCTTCCACGGCCCCTGGCAACCACTGATTTCTGTCTGTAGGCTTTCTGTAGAGTTTCACCTTTTCTAAAAGTTTATATAAATAGATTATACTGTGTCACTGTGTCTAGTCTTTAAACTCTGGCTTCTATGATTTAGCATATTGCTTTTGAGATTTGTACAGGTTGTTCTTTGTATCAGTAGTTCTTTTCTTTTTATTGCTGTATTACATCATATAGATATGCTACAATGTGTTTATCTGTTCACCTGTCAATGGACATTTAGGTTGTTTCCAGTTTTTCACTAGTATGAACATATTTGTGTGAACATATTCTTTATATGTCTCATATAAGTATCTAAGAGTGCAATTGCTGGGTGAAATGATATCTGTTTAACTTTATAAAAAACTGTTGAACTATTATCCAAAGTGGCTATAATATTTTGCACTTCCACTAGCAGAGAATGAGAGTTCCAGTTTCACCACATCCTCGCTAGCACTTAGAGTTGTCAGTCCTTTTAGTTTTAGCTATCCTGCTTGTGTGTAGTGGTATCTCATTATGATTGCAATTTGCATTTTCCTAACGACTAATGATATTTGCCATATTTTTATGTGCTCATTTGGCATTTCGGCAACTTTGTTGAAGTAGAATCGATATATAAAAACTGCACATATTTAATGTGTACAATTGATGAATTTGAATATATGCAAACACCTGTGAGAATATTACCCCAATAGACGTAATAATGATATCTAACACCTCTCAGAGTTTCCTGTGTTCCTTTATTTTTGTTTTTGTAATAAGAACACTTAACATGAGATCTACTCTCTTAAATTTTGCAGCGCACAATACCGTTTTATTAACTGTAGGTGCTGTGTTGCACAATAGGTCTCTATAATTTACTCATTTAGCATAACTGAAACTATTTGCAATTCATATATGTTCTTTGGTGGAGTGTCTATTCAAATATTTTACTGTTTAAAAATTGGATTATTTTTCACCTTACTATTTTGTTTTAAGAATTCTTTAAATATTCTCTACCAGGTGTTGGCAAACTTTTTCTTAAAGGGCCAGATAGTAAATATTTTATGCTTGTGCGTCTATAAGGTCTGGATTGCAATTACTTCACTCGGATACTTTTGCTTGAAAGAAGCCACAGATAATAAAACTTGACTTATAAAAAGAGGTGGCTGTAATTTGCCAGCCTGTGTTCTAGATGTAGTTCCTCTATTAGACACTTGGCAAATATTTTCTCCTAGTCTATAGCCTTCATTTTCATTTTGTTAACAGTATTTTCATTTTGTTAACAGTTGAAGAATAAAAGTTTAAAATTTTATGAGGTCTAATTTATCAATGTTTTCTTTTATGGATTGTGTTTCCTGTGTCTTAGCTAAAAACATCTTTGCTAACCCTAAAGATTTAGTTTTGTCCTTTTCCTATGGTTACTTCCGGAAGTTTTATAATTTTAGGTTTATGACCTATTTAATCATATTAGGCCTATGATCCACAATATTTAATAGTTTTTGTTGTACAGGTTTAATGTCTTTTATCAAATTTATATTAATTTTTTATTAATTTATGTATGTTATAAGGTAATATTAATATAAGGTAATGTTATTTTAAGACAATATTAATTTTTTTGTGTTATACTATAACAGTCAAAGTTCTTTTTTTCTTTGCGTATGAATATCTAATTGTTTATCTTTTGTTGAAAAGACTGAAATTTCCACATTGAACTGCTTTGCACCTGTGTTACAAATCAATTAGCCAAATATGTGCGGCTCTGTTTCTCCACACAAATACTCCAATCTCTTGATTACTCTATCTAGCTTTACAACATTTTGAAATCAGAGAAATCCCAACTTCATTTTTTCTTTTTCAAAATTATTATACCTATTCTAGGTCTTTTGCATTTCCATATAAATTTTAGAAGCGTAATTTTAGCAAATACAAAAACACCTGGGATTTTATTATGATTGTGTTGAATCTATAGATCAATTTGGGGGAGAATCGATATTTTAACATTATTGCATCTTTCATTCTATGAGGATTAAAAGTTTTATTCCATTTATTTAAATTTTAAAAAATTTCTTTAAATAATATTTAATATTTTTTGATGTACAGGTTCAATGTCTTTTATCGAATTTATTTCTATTTCACATTTTTTGATCGTTTTTAATTTCCAGTTGTTGATTTCTATTATATAGAAATAGAACTGATTTTGCATATTAACCTTATATCCCACAACTTTATTATACTCAGTAGTTTTAATAACTAATTTGTAGATTCCTTAGGATGATCTACATAGACACGTCACCTGCAAATAGAATTTTACTTATTTTCCAATCTGTATGGCTATTCTTTTATTTACAAATTTTTTCTTCTTTTTGCCTTAATGCCCTGGCTAGGACATAATCTGATGATAGACCTCTCTGTCTCTCTCTGATCTAGGAGGAACATTCAGTCTTTCTTCATTAAGTAGAAGTGTTAGCTATATGCTTAACATAGATGCCCTTTATCAAAAAATTTCTGTATATTCCTAGTTTGCTGAGGGCTTTTTATCACAAGTGTATGGTGAATGTTTTCAAATACCTTTTCTGTATTTAGTAAAATAATCATATGGCTCTTTTTTTTTAGTCTGTTAATATGGCGATTTATATTGAGTGATTTTTTTTTTTTTAAAGAAACTGTGGTCCTGGGTGAATCAGTATGATTGGGTAGAGTTTTATTAATTTTTAAAATTGATCTGAAGAATGGAATTGTTTCATTGAATTTTTCCTTTGTTTTTTTTTCTGTTTTCTACTTCATAAGTTTCTTCTCTTATCTTAGTTACTTCATATTTTTTGAGTAAATTCACTCTGCTTTTTCTGGTTTATTCAGGTGGAGGGTTAGATAACTTATTAGAGACCTTTCTTCTCTTCTAATGTACACACTTATTGCTATTCATTTTTTTCTAAGCTCTTTCCCACAAATTTTGAGATGCTGTGTTTTCATTTTTATTCAGTTAAAAAGTATTTTAAAATGTCCCTTGTGATTTCTTTTTCAACTGATGCGGCTCTTTAGAAGTAGTGATTAATTTCAAAATATTAGAGATTTGTTAAAACATCTTTCTGCTACTATTTCTAGTTTAATTTTGTTTTGGTCATAAAATATACTTTCTATCATTTAAGTTTTCTTAAATTTGTCAAAATGAGTTTCTTGGTCTGGGCTATGGTCTATTTTGGTGAACACCCCATGTGTAGTTGAAAAGAATGTGTATTGTGCAGTTGTTGATGAACTATGCAATAAATGTTAATTTGGTTTAGTTGATAGATAATGATGTTCAAGCATTCTATATCATTATCGATGTTTCTGCTTGTTCTATTAATTACTGAGAAAGGAGTGCTGAAACAGCCAACTATAATTGTGGATTTGCCTATTTTCCTTTCAGTTCTATAAAAGTTTTTGCTTTATGTATTTTGAAGCTCCGTTATTGGATACATATACAGTTAGGATTGTTTATGTACTGCCGTGAACTGATTTGTGTCCCTCTGAAATTCATATGTTCAAGTCCTAACCTTCAGTACCTCAGTCTGATTATATTTGGAGATAGGGTTTTTAAAAAGGTAAGTAAATGATTTTATTAGCATGGACCTTAATCTAATATGATCGGTGTCCTTATTAAAAGAAGATATTAGGACACAGACAGATTCAGGGGATAGACCAAGTGAAGACATGGGAAGACAGCCACCTACAAGCCAAGAGGAAAGGTCTCAGAAGAAACCAACTCTGCTGACACCTAGGTTTTAGACTTCTAGTTTTCAGAATCATGAGAAAATAAAGTTCTGTTGCTTAAGCCACCCTGACTGTGGTACTTTATTATGGCAGCTCTAGCAAAGAAACAAAACAAAACTTGCTTTTGATGAATGAACCCCTTTTCCATTATAATATGTCCTTTTTTACTTGTGGCAGTATTTTTCATTCTAAAATCTACTTTGCCTTACTATAGCTATTCCTTTATTCTTTTTATTGTACATATTTTATATTGCTATTTTTAACCTACTTGAATCTTTTAAAATTATCTTTCACATCTTCATAGTGCTCATGTTTTTCTCTTTCTTTTTGATTATATAGAGTATATTTATAATAGCCTTTTTTATACCCTGTGTGCTGGTTCCATTGTCTCAGTCATTTCTTGATCTATTTATTTTATTTGTCATTTTGGCTGGTAATGGGTCAAATTTTTTTGCTGCTTTTCATCCTTTATAATTTTTGGTTGCATGCCTGATATTGTGATTTTACATTGTTTATGTTGTTAACTGATTTTGTTTTTATTTAAATATAGTGATGAATTTTATTCTAATGCGCAGTTAAATTACTTGAAATCAGTTGAATGTTTTGAATTTTGCTTTCAAGCATTATTAGGGTGGATTCAGAGCATCCTTTAGTCTAGCATCAGTTTGGCTTCACTGTGTTGGTGATACTCTTCTCCATGAGGTACCCGGTGTTATAATATTTTTATACCCTGGCTAGCAGGAACGTAAATTATTTCTATTCTGTGTAGGCTTCTGGAATTGTTCTTCCTACTCTTTTCTGTTGATTCTTTCCTTGTTACACATGCACTTTTGTACTTAGCCAGAGACTCTAGAGGCACCCTTTGCAAAATCTGGAGCACTCCCTCTTGCAAGGAGGAGTGCTGGGCTGTTTGGGTTCTCCTGGCCTGCCCTGAGGCCTGAAGACTGCTTCTAAAAAGTAAACTGGTACAGTTGTAGGGCTCATCTTATTTGTTTCCCTTCTCTGAGGGGTCTCCACACTGCAGCTTTGTCATTCGGTATCTGAAAATTGGTTTCATATATTTCATCCAGGTTTTCAATTGTTTAAGTTGAGGGATCCAGTTCCTCTACTTGACAGTGTTATTTGATTTAATTCTAAAATTACATTGTTTTTCAAAGTCAATCCCTTGTTCTTAGGGGGATTAAAAGTCTAACAAAATATGTACAAAGTACTTTTTTACTTCTTGTATGCTTGTCTGGCTTAGTCTGAGTTCCGTGGGATCTTTCCGGTGTTTGGTTAGTGCCTGGATCTCTTCTCCAGTAGCTGCAGTTGGAGTATTTCTCATGGGCAATGACACTGCTCTTTTGGTCCCTTCAGAAATTCTCATCTCCCATATTTCCAAAGTTCTAAGAAACCATCGGTATTTCCAAAGTTCTAAGAAACCATCGGAACACAGATCTACTGAACTACATAGTTATAATCTGAATACAATCGCCTTACGCACATGTATTTCCCAAGCAACCAGGTATTTCCAGTACCAAATACATACCCTAGAATCTACCCGCGATTTGCTGTTATGAGCTAGAGACTACCATGGAAATGCAGTATATTTGGTGGATTTTATAAACAGAGTAAACAGATTAGGGAGGGAGGGAGAGAGAGAGAGGCTTTTAATTCTTTGTAGGGCAAGGCTAATTGATAACCACTGTCTGGTCTACTACCCTTGGATTTAAAAACTCAAATGTAATAGTTCTTCTGGCAGAGGACTCTTACATTGTTATTATCATGTTTGATGGGGAGAGGGAAGGGGAGAGGAAAATATGCACAACTGCGAAATCTACCATTCTTTTAATAAAATCTCTAAGTTTGAGATGGTAAGATCTCTTTCTCCAGGTTTTAGTAAGATGCTCGTCTTTCATTTAGTGTCCAGATCATATACTTTGAATTTCCAAAAAGGGACAACAGGATGTTTACTATCCCTTTAGGACCCTGCATTCTTGCTACTTCTCTCCAGGACCCACACTCAAATGAGTTCAGGTTATGTATCTTATAAGGGATGCTGTTGGTACCCCAGCTATAAACCTTGGGCCTTATTTTTGTGATACATCCCCATCTTCCAACTACCAGCATGTGCACCTCTTTGCTGGACAGTTTGCTAAGACAACCGAAACCTACTGCTTGTGCCCCAGTTAGGCTGGAAATACCTTAGAATTGATGCCCAATATTCAGCCCTTAATCAGTGACTTGGATGGGATATCTCTGAATTGCCTATTTCACATTGATTCCTGGAGTTTTCCAGCAGGATAAAGGTCTAGCTCCCCACAGTGGTAGCTGCCTTGACACCCTCCCTTTACTGTCTCATTTTCCACTTCCCTGCAACTGTTTCTTGGATCACCTCCCAAATAAACTACTCAATTCTTTATCTCAGAGTCTGCTTCTGGGAGAATCCAAATTAAGATACTCCTACTTTCTGGCAAGCAAGCAACTAACTTCCCACAGATAAAACTCTGGAAGTAAAATTCGTAGCTTTGCATTCCCAGCAATACTAGTTTCCAATCCTCACTGAATGTAGGAGAAAAAAGAAAAGCAAATATTGCATAGTGAGTTCCCTGCCTCCTACTATTTTTTCGTACTATCAGGCCCAATGTGCACTTTCCTATCTGATCTGGGCCTGCCCCCAAATAAAATGAATTCCCATTTCTAACTAAGACTGGTTCCTACTGCTTCAAGTGGGATCAGATACATAATTGTTGTTATAATTTGTACTTGAGGAGTGAGCCTGCTTTAGCCTTTAAGATGAATTCTTATCCCCACTGAGATAATTATTAGAACCAGTGATGGAGAACATCTTTCAAAGCCAGAGATTTTTTCTCTCAGACTGGGGCTTTTCCCATGAGGAGTAAAGTTGCTTTTGCAATTCGATGTTTCTGAGCGAGTCTGTCTCCAATATCCTGTACTCTTCTGCATATACCCACCTTCATCAGGTGAGATTCTGGGAGAAGATTTACCCGGGATTCTGAATCCTTAAATCTTTGTTCAGCTGCCTACCATGACTGCTGCCACTTCAGTTAGCCCCAGGGATATGTGCCTTAGGTCCTTTTCAATGAAAACAACTACCTCATTGGTAGCCAGAGCTTTGGCTTACACCCTTAAGTAATACCGTACTTTGGTGAATTGGTTATAATTAAGAGCGAATTATGATGACTGTTAATTTAGAGGTTTCTGCTGTACCTCTGTGCCATCTCGCCTCTGAGATCCCACCCTAGGAGAATGCTTCCTGCTAAGTGGAAAGAGGTTTTAGACCATTGTTTTGAGAAAAAACACATGAAGAAGTGGATTCTAAGATAATGAAACAATCTTGAAAAGGGAAAATAAAAGAACCCTCTGCATGAAAATAAAGTTATCTCTATAGAAAACTCTACCTTCTATATCTGATTGCTTTTTTGCATATTGATTATATACTGTCCTTAGATGCTCCTAGAGGAGGGTAAGAGGTTAGACTGGGCTACCAGACTTGTTGAAAATCTATATTTTTTCTTGTTTCAAATACAACAGATAAAACTTGAACCAATATTCATAGTATCAAAGAAGCAAGATGAACAGAAACCCTGGATTCTTGTAGGTATCTGGAATAAGTACAGAATTTGTTACTGGTTGGTGGGTACAATGTTTTTGCTGTATTCTAGAAGACTAGCCTGAGATGACTGAATCTTAGGATATTTGGAGATTCTGATCAATCAGAAATAAATAAGGAACTAGAATAGAGATATGATGGTAAAACAAAGAAATCATTGAAAGAAAGAACAATGGGAATTTTATTAAGTCACTGTGTGAGGTATTTCAAATGATGCTGCATTTCAAAGGTCAAATAAGAATATAAGTAGAATAAAAGGTAAAGGTGACTGGGAGGCATTTAAGAAGAGGGAGAGAGTAGGAAGGAGAGCAATGGAGAATTAATAGGTGCAATTACATGTAATTATATGTGAGATTATATGTGGGAGAGAGCAAAGATGAGTAGTCAAGGAAGTAAGTCAGGAAGTAGAGAGGAGAGAGCTTAGAGCAGGAGTCTGGCCTGCATTGTCACATCTGGCCTGCTGCGCATTTTTGTAAGTAAAGTTTTAATGGAGCACAGTCAGGCTCATTCATTTACATATTGTCTCTGGCTGCTTTCATGCTATAACAGAAAAGTTGGATAGTTGTGATGGAAATAGTATGTGGCCTGCAAAGCCTAACATTTATTTTTATGTAAAAGATTGCCTACCCCCTACTGGAGAGAAGGAGGGTGAAGTAGGAGAAATAAATTGGTCGGTGAAATAGAGGTCACCAATTGCTAATGAAAATGCCTTTAGCGGGTGTTATTCGTGCCCTGCCCAGATCCCGCAGCTACTGTGAGTGTTCATAACCATCACAGATGTTCCCTTCTGAGAAATGACCTTGACTAATGACTGCAGCAAGTGCTTACAAAGGCACTTTCCTCAAAGTGCCAGTAACTCTGTGGTGCAGTTCATACACCAGCACTTCCCCAGGGATGTGACTGAAGCTGGTTTCCAGCTGAGAGCAGATCCTTGTTCCCTTTGCTCCTTGCCCTCGCCTGTTTCCCTCAACGCTGCTCCTGAAAGTGCTCCCCCAATAAATCACTTGAACAAGAGTTCTTCTCTCAGGTCCTGCTTCTATGGAACCTGACAGGACTCTTTAAGGCCAAAGTGTGTGCTTAGCCAAGTTTTTATTAGAAGTAAACACATGAATCCATTTGTGTTCTGACCCAACCCCCAAAATGCCTTGGGTTCTGAAGCAGCAAACAGATGTCTGTCCTTGTCATCAATCTATTGAATTTCTGCAATTCATTTTAGTCATCCTGAGAATACTGAGATATGTGATATAGTTTACATCCTGTTCTTGAATTCTGCTTGTGGTTGTTGAGAAAAATGAGAAAGGGACTCATGGACCACAGCAGTGGTTTTCTTGCTCTGAAAAGTTTCTTTTTCTCTCACTAGTATGTCCTTCGATAACACCACTAATACACACAGCCAAGAGGCAGAAGAGTGGGCCGTTAATGTACACTAAGCTTTTAATAGTATTGGTAAAGAAGCCATAGGATCTTTGTAGGAAGCAATAGGAACTAAAGTGAAAAACATTTTCCTCAGGGCTGCTCAGCCTGAAATGCTTTCTTTTTCACTACTAACCTGCTTTTAAAATTCTATTAATCCTTCAAGGCTCAGTTCTAAAGGGCTCTTTTTTTCACATTTGCAAAGTTAGCATTACTTCCAGGTGCATTCATCAATTATAACTACTCTCCCAGCTAAAACTGTCAACTTGTATCAAGGACTATTTCTAAGAGCAACAGTCACGTGCACAAACCAAGAAGCGAACCTCATTTACACAATTAACCACCATACTTTTAACTAATAGTGAGTAACCCTAAATACCCATGTAGTAATTTGAAAAATGCTGAGGCAAGAACTGAAATTGATCATACTGTGAGGCTAGCATGTAGCAGCAAGCCACTTAGTCAGCTGGTATACTTCATTGCATCCCAGTGGGATTTGGCTGTCCTCTATGCATTAGCCCTTAGGTAGAAGTTCTGCTAAAGTGAAACAAACAAACATTTTAGTTCTTTGTGAAAAATATCACTCCAATAAAGCCAACTGCTTGTGCTGGTGAAGACAAGGGGAAGTTAGAGGTAGCTCTAAAACTAGAGAGACCTGAGGCTAGGGTCAACAAACATGGAATTTGCAAGTTGACCATGCTTTCTTGCTAAGTTTAGCCCCTGCCTCACCATTCTTTTAAGCCTAACTCTCTAGGCAATCTCCACGGATTCATCAGAGTAGGCACTTAAAATACTTGTTAACCATTTTCGCCTTAGTCCAAATTAATTTTTTAAAACAATCTTTCATCTTTTTTTGCATGACTCAATTCAGATTTTTTTTTGCCTTACGTATTCTTTCCCTTATTGGTAGCTATACTTTGATAGCTCACAATTTTCAGTTGGTTTTTGTTGTTTATAAAATACTACAGCAACTATTACTATAGCTTAGTTACTAAATTCTGATAGTTGGCACATACAAAGTGATGCCAACTGACTAGGATGATTCAAAGTATATAAAATCAGCACCAATCTCTTTGAGTTAAGTAAAAATAAAGTCCCTGTAAAAATGTAATCTGGGAGGCAGATGGCCATTTAGCTCTCACCAGTACCATGCACAAAAAGGTTTGACAGATGAGTTCTGGTACAATGGGAGGCCCCAAAGAATGGGTCCTAGGTTAACAATAGAACTCAGAATACTTATTTGGAGGTGTGGTTTGGATAGGTGTGGTAGGAAACTTTGGCAGCTGGAAGTTAGCTGAAGATCCTCAGACCTCATACCTGGCAGTGTTAATTGGTTGCTAATTAGAACAAAAGAAAAGATAAAGAGAGGCCCAGAGAGCCAGCCCCGTCTCGTCTCTATGTTGCTCAGTACGTGCATCACCATGTGTTTTATGAATTCTTAGAGACACTTTTTAAAAGCTTAATGATAGAGCGTAGAGCTGGAAGGGATGTGAGAGATCATCTAATGAAGTGGTTCTCAAAAAGTGGCCCAGAGACTTCTGTTTCTGGGGAGAGAGAGTAAATGCACTTATCCCATTTCCCCTATTTCTCCTCTAAGTACAGCTAAACACCCTGGACTCTGAAGTATGGAAAAAAGCAGGCAGACTGGCTGGGGATCTCAGGACCCAAGGAATGGCACAGTAAGGAATTCTCCGAGTTTTCTTTTAGCTTCATAAATAGACTTAAAAGTCAAGAGACTGTCAGCCCAGAAACACCAATGGCCACTGACCAAAAAAAAAAAAAAAAAAAAGAAAGAAAGAAAATACTTCAGATAAAGCATGTTTTTGAACCTAGAAAGGGGCAACCTGGCAAGCCAGAAAATTTTTAGACCATAATCATTATATTGTAGTGAAAGTACGTTCCCTGGACCTGCAGCATCAACATCATCTGGGAATGTGTTAAAAATACAAATTCCTGAGCCTCATCCAAGACCAACTGAATTAGAGCATTGTGGGCGGAGCTCAGCAATTTGTGTTTTAACAAGTTCTCCAGGTGATTCTGATGGTAGCTTAAGTTTGAAAACCTCCAACATGGTACAGTTGGTTTTTCCTTAGTTGAGGAAACTCAAGGCCAAAGGCGGTTGATTTGCCCCAGGTAACAGTTTGTACTGAATCTAGTGCTTGATCTAGATTTGCCCAGAACACCTCTTCTAGTGCTAAAATCTCAGAAGAATAGAAGAAATTTTAAATCTGAATTTGAATTATCATATATATTATTAAGTGCTTGGCACATGTAAGCGTAGGTAAATATTTATTGAAGATTTAACTAATTGTTGCTCTTTGATTCTGCTACAGTTTTAGAGAGGATGCTGAAAGAAAAGGAATCTGTTGGAAAACCTCAAACTGGCATCTGCAAAAGCATCTACAACCTCTGTCAAATCTGCTCCTGTGCAGGTAAAGGGATTGCATGATGTTCTTTCATATTCCTGGCCTCTTTCCCCCCAAACCTACAAGATGCTTTATAAATACCAGACTTCATATCATGCCAGCATTTCTCAACTTTGTATTATTACCTTCTCCTGATAGGGGAGTGAAGAAAGTCTCGATTCCTATAGCTTGAGCACTAAGTCTGTACTTCAGGTTAGTTAGAACATGAGTTTTCAACAACAGAACAGTGTATAATTGTTCTTCCATTATGCCTTAGCCCAACTTACTGAATGATTACATTTATATCACTAAAACTTTGGGTTAATGGGACTAGAGCAAAACATAAGTGTCTGCTGCTTGGAAAATGAACATTTTTGTATTTTTTTAATGTTTATTTCAACTGATACTTTAATTGCCTGGAGACTAACTGGGGTTTTAAAATTTATTTTAAAAGTTGTGGCTGCTAGGATAAGCTGATGGAGGCCAAGTGTGAATCCATAGTGTATTTTTACAAGCAGTCTTTTAATAACTCTCTCTGTGCAACCCCCTATATGTGAGGAGAACTCAAGGCTGACTCTAATTATAATAATGCAATTAGGTATTATGACCTTGCAGATACACGAGGGACCTAAGGCTACTAGTCTGATTGCTCCCACAATCTCCCATTTTATATTTTGTAAAGCTAGTTGGAATTAGCACTAGAACTTTGTTTTAAAAGTGTTTCAAGCCACTGGGTTGAACAGATGAAGAGGTATGATAACTGGGTATCTGAAAAATCTATAGAAACCGCCTATTCTAATTCTCATCACCAAAGCCAAGATATACAAAATCTGGCAGGAAATCTTGAAACAGTGTTGTAGGAGATACAGGCTCAAGGCGAGACCCTTTCTGAGGGTCTCACCAATGTTCACAGCTCTAGCATCTGCCCTATAGTGCCTCTGATGCCATTTGCAAACTAATTGTGACATTCCACTCAGCTCATAAATCTGAGGGAATAAGATGCTGGTTTAGAGCAGTGGTTCTCCAAGTGTGGCGCCTGGACCACGAGCCACAGCATCACTTGGGAATGTGTTAGAAATGCAAATTCTTGGGCCCCCCTCCATTAGAAACTATAGGGACGGGACCCAGCAATGTGTATTTTTATAAGTCAGGTGATTCTGTTGTAAACAGGTGATTCTGTTGTACACTAGAGTTCGAGAAATACTGGAGAGAGTGATTTAAAAGACATGTCTTTTCAGAGGGACACAACATCTCACTGCTGAAGTGAGAAGTAAGTACAAAAACTAATGATTAGGAAACCAGAGTAACTACATTGAAGGCAAGAAAGAAGTCTTTCAGGGAGAAAGACAAAGTGAATCGCTCTCCTACTGGATTTAAGAGGAGTGAGAAAATTCAAGAGAATCAAGGAGGCTATACATTTTCTTAACCAGAAAGCAAAGAGCCACCAGGCTCCTGTATACATATAAAATTAATTCATCTGGACACTCTTATATATTCTCTGCCTTCAACTTTCTCTAGATTACTTGCAGTTAGCAAATTTTGTATATATTGTTAGTGAACTTGACAGCAAAAATAAGTGATAGACACCTCCACTTCTTTAAACCTTTCTCTTTGTTGTGAGTGGAGGGTGGGAGGTACAGTTGGTACAGCTGGTACATATATTGTGTCTAGGCATCTCAGCATAGCAGGAAGCATGCCTACCCAAATTCATTACATAAGTGACTGGGAGCCTCTTGAGAAGGGCTTTCTTCTTAAAAGAAGAGAGAATTAGACAAGGTTGGTTGACCCAGTAACCAATATTGAGTCACTAATGGGATCCTTCTTGAAAGCATTCACATTTGTTTCTTGACCACTAGTTCTGTGGAAGAAGGGTGGGTTGTAGGTAAAAACTGAAAATTGCTTCAAATCAACAGCTCAGAGATCTTGGGGCATAGGCAGAACTGCTTTGATGCTTGTGAGGAAAAGTATAACTCTGTTGGTAGAGAGAATCTATCTTTGTTCTTCT
>NW_006442109.1:24653027-24656742 GCF_000325575.1 Pteropus alecto | reverse complement strand
AGAAAATGTAGTCAAGTGTTTTCTAATTCTCGGCAGCATGGGAGTCAGCGGAGGCTCCTCAGATCCATGTGGCGCTGATCCCTGGTGCTACTTGAATGAACTTGGCAATAGCCCAAGAACGTCAGCATCATAAAGAAGAGTACAATATAGTAGAGAGTTTGCATTTCCCTCCATATTTTTTTGACTGTATTCTCTTGTCATTTTCAATTATGTTTATGGTTGATGGGGAGGGGTTGGGTGTGGTATAGGACAAATTTTTTCGTATCTTTATTTCCTGTCTCTCGCTGTAACACCTAGGCCACCGCTCAGTATACACAACAGGTGTTCAGCTAATTACACTGATTGAGAGACTTATGAAAGCAAACCTTGTAAGAATGATTTGATGCTTGACAAAAATGTGGTGTGCCTGTGAATTATAAACATGCGGAGTTCATTTACTTAGCCAAATATATCCAACCAACAGAAACCTTGCATTCAACTCCCAATGCTGGAAAACTAGGAGAAAAAGACTCAAAAATTGTAAAGTTAGAGGGAACAACTAGGCACATATTCTACTGGGTGCTGCGGATTTCCTACTTATGACTTCTGCTTGAAAATCTTGCCATGCCCCAGGCTTTGTTGTGAATGCCAGCAGGTGGCAGAGCTCCTTAAACAATCCTGCATTCAACCACTGCCTTCCTCAGCCCTTCTTTGCTCCTTGCACTCTGCTCAAAACACCTCCGTCCTTCACCTCTCTCCACTGATGTGGGTCCTGCACTTCGGTGGCTTTCTCAGAAATAGCCAGGGCCTTCCTGATGGCTAGTATGGTCTGTAGCTTGTGTTTCCTGTTCTCTGCATTGCCAAAGATCTCAGACACCAAAAAGTGTTCGACTCTCTGCTGTACTTGCTTTGCTCTTGCCTGCATTCTGCTCCCCTCTTCCAAGTTTACTTATGTTGATTTTAGTCTCCATGTCAGCCCTACCATGTTCCCTGGTGAGCACATTTCTGGCCCTTCCCTACTACCCCGCTTTATGAATACTCAAAAAGTGTCCACATATTGAATATGCTAAATAGGATGAAGGCAGTGTGTTTCAACCCAAACATTAGCAATGTGTTTAAGAGAGTGGTTTGTGGACCATCCACATCAGAATCATCTGGGAGCAAATTAACAAAGTGATTTTCTGTGTCTTACCTCCAGCTACTAGTTTTTGATTCTGTAGTTCTAAGATGCCGTTTTTTAAAATCTATCTAGTTTGAGAGGCACTGCTTTGTATCTGGCTCTTAATCTTGGCTGAAAGTCTCAGGGTGGAGGAGAGGGCTAGTAGGGGGGTGGGAAGTGGGTAGGTTCTTTTATAAAATACAGCACACATGTGGGTCCCACTGCAAGTAAACGAAAATTTCTGAATGTAGGGACTAGGCATCAGTGTTTAAAAAAACCTCCCAAGTGAATCTAGAGTGCAGTCAGGTTTGAAAACAACTGCTTTAGTCTAGATGGATTCAATATATGCAGTTTCAAAAGTCTGTAATGCGGAAACTGCTTTAATAAAGTTATTTTCCTTTAACCATGTCACCTAAAACCTTCCTGTCTGTATGTCATGTCAGTAATGTATTCCCTTCTGTGTTTTGCTGTGGAATCATCTTGCCCTTTTTAAAAAAATTGTTTTTCTGGCTTTTTATTTTATTTTTTTTCTGATTAAGTAAATAACAGGAAAAAGATATAAAGCTGGTTTTGCAAGCTAGTAGTCCACAGCTGAAATTGCTCTAGCAGGTGTGTTTTATTGTATCTATGTAGTGTTTTTTAAAAGATTTAAACCAATAGTTAAAAGTTGAGATATTTTTACATAAAAATTCAGAGTTGAGACAACGAGGGAAAAACCAGAAGTTTCATCAATGTTGGAGCCATCTTCCCCACGAGAGCTGAGTAGCAGCCCTTCCTTTGAGGGGGAGCCCTGCCTGTCAGGCCCTCCCTGACCTCCTTGTTCCTGGCCCCTTAGGCGTTTATATTTGTAACCTTTAAGATAAAAGACTGGAATTAATCAACATTTGAACACCTATTAAGTGTTCGGCACTCTAAGGTAAATGCTTATTCTCACTCAAACATATAAAGAGGAAATATACATTATCCTCTCTATAGGGAACTCTGAGGCTGGGCTGGTTTGGGCTGAAGGTCTAGGTCAGAATTCTAATCCATCTCTTAATACTGCGGAAGCTTACCCAGGTCCTCATGCTTGTAAGAACTGCAGGAATTTTGGCTTGGTTCCATACCTCTCAGATTAGAAATGAAACTTTTTGGGATACCTGTGAAGTATTTTGCATTCGATTAAGGCTTCATCACCTGGATTAAGGGAATTTAGAAATCAGTAAATTTGGTAAGGCTTCAGTCTAATTAGCTTCAAGTGTAAAGGCAGAAGCTTTTTGGGCAATTTAAGACAGATTTGCAATCCTATCGAGTGGGTGCAATCATGTATGTAACCTGAACATTTCAAGGAGAGTTAATAATGACCTCTCAGGAGCCTCAGGGAACTGAACAGGAAGAACATTTGTTCAATGTAGTTAGTTATCTGAGTAGATTTTTTGTAACACAAATTCTTGAGCGTACCTCTGGGGAAGGGAGGCCTCATGCCCACAACTCGATAGCAGTCACTTCAGCTCTGGTAGCTTAAAGTACCACCTTTTTAGGATAGCTTTTAACTGATGTTATAAATATTTTATCAGGGTTAGTTTGTTAAATAGCATTTTGTAGTCTTAGTGTGATTTTTTTCAGTGACATCTCGGGGCCAGGATTATCCCATTAGAAATGGATCTCAAGTTATGAGGTATTAGTGGGAAAATGCTATTTCAATATACATTTCAGTAACACATCACTCGCATAATTAAGGCATGCAGTTGTTATCTAGAGCACTTCAGGGTCACTGAGAATAGGTTGAAAAGAAGGCGAGTGGTGTGCCATTCTGTGTCCAGAAAACTTTCCATTTCTCAGATGGCATGTGTGGACTGGCAAGTCAGGGGAAGGTAGGAATGGTAAAAAGAACTGAAAGACATGGAAATATTAAAGTTAATAGTTATCAGGGTAAGAAAACATTTGGAGCTATTTAATGCAATCACAATTAATGAGTTTTTGCCTTTGTATTCCTACAGTTTCTGCTGTGGGGTGGGTGGCTGTGTCTTTTAATACATTGTCTACCTCAGTCCTCCTTGGTTTAGGGTACTTGAGCCTAATCCCAAGGATGTCTTTAACATTTATAGTTGACAAAACTGGAATACACATGATAAATACTTCTCCTCTCCTGCCACTGGGAGGCGTCTCCCCATTCTTTAATGCCATCACCTTCTCCGACCTATCTCCCTTGCCTCGCCTTCTCTTGAAACTTTTACTTTATCCTCAGGAACATAAGGGCAACCGTGATCAGAGCCTCTTCTGTGAATATCTTCATTTTCTTGCTCTGACCCTCGCTTCTCTTAACTTTTCTGCATGAGAGACATGATCTGACTTAATTATTTTAATACAATCAGTCAGGGAAACCCAGATACTGCACTGGTAAGATCATTCTGCATTATATCCACTAGTCATCCATTCATTTAGTAGTCAGTTTAATTTGAAGATACAAACCCTCTGACTGGAATAGAACAGGCTATCTTAGATGGAACAATCCTCTCTCCCTCACTTGCTCACTCGCGCGCTCTGTCTCTCTGTCTCTCTGTCTCTCTGTCTCTCTGTCTCTCTGTCTCTCTGTCT
>NW_006442109.1:24645280-24652961 GCF_000325575.1 Pteropus alecto | reverse complement strand
CTCTCTCTCTCTCACACACACACACACACACACACACACACACACACTTTTTTTCTATTCATTCCTAAGAAGGAACCAAGTGGATGACTGTCTTATAGCTTTCCCCAAATACAGGTAGTCATAAGCTAGGTCCATATTTAAAACTAACTTTATTGCATTCAGTTTGAACAAGCATAATCTTGGCTAATATTTTGGCACCACGAAGTGATCAAGTGCCATAGCCCATATACTATTATCGAGTGAGAGAAGCTTGGTTTGGATTCTGCATGACTTCCTTAAGCAGCACTCCTGCTACTGTCTCAGGATCCCCATCTTCTTCAGATGATTTTCCCATAAGGCCCTCTGGAGCTGTATCTTAGCAGAGACTAGTATATGGTTGACTTAGATCATGAAAAGAACTCAATATATTAAGTTAAAAGTTAAATTAAAAATTAGTTTGGTAAAGACTTAAGGAGCACCCTCATGTAGGGTTATCGTATTTTCAAGTGGGAATTGCCCAGGCAGTAGAGAAGATGATGGAGAATTCATAGCCTCAAATTTACAGGTGTTCTGACCACATTTCTAATCTTCCTTAGGAAAGGAAGGGACAATGACTACTTAGATAAATAATTCTGAAAGTTTGCTGACCCCTAGTTCATACAATGCCACATGAGTTTGCCCTAGATAACAGTCAGGTAGAAGATGCAGGCACAGCACACAGAGTTGTACAAATACAGTTGAATGAAGTAACAGAGTTTAAAATAGTAACATCTTTGTTGGTGAATTTAACATAATTTATCTTTCAATAACACATCTAAGAGCTTTAGACATTATTCTAGCCTAGTTCTACACTCTGCCGAGATCTTTGATCCCATTCTATCTCTTTCTGTTTTGTTGTTGTTGTTGTTGTTGTTGTTTTTTTTTTTTTTTTTTTTTGAGAAAAAGTGAAGGGGAAGCAGGGAGAAATGAGGCCTCAGGAGAGCAGACTAAAGGTGAGAGGAGATGATTTAAAATTGTTCTACTTTCAAATCTGATTTATTTATCTCTGTGTCTTATATAGATAAGCTGGAGACATAAAAGCACACACAGAATATCACATAGTATTATTATTTTGTCCTTCTGGAAAATGTCATTCTGGGTTCACATTAGCAATTACAGGTGATTACTAGAGGTTTTTTGGTCACTCATCCTGTTCTTTTAGTATAAAGACAAAGAAGAAATGATCGGCCTGTTCATTACATTTCTCTTTGTAAAATATCTTCCATGATCGATTATAGACCTTTTCTTTTAAGTCATGTGAAGTAGAACTAACATGAACTTCATGTCAATACACAAAAATTGCCTTCATCATTAACTAAAACTTTGAAATTTATCCTTAAGAAGTTACTGAACAATAGCTTTGAAAGTTTCTCAGAATTATGCGAAAAGTTTTATAATACAAATGATTTTTATAATTGACAAAGATATTTACATTACTTTCAATAAAATGTCTTCTAGCACCTTGACAAATTATTGTCTAATACTATACAAATATGGCATTAATGAAGAAATTGAAAAAATAAACATCACCATCAGCTTAACTCAAAATCATCAATACTCATTTGAAATTAATGTGATTAAATACAATATGATGTGTGAACAGATTGTTTTCTTGACTTGCTGGTTTAAATTTTAGACAGCTGACAATATTGCAGAGTTGTTTATTTTGGAATAGCTATGCCTTTGATGTGTCTAACATAATATAAGCATTTTTCAAATGAAATATTCACAGTTGGGAATTAAATCTTGATGCAGGCAAATTACATTTTTGAGCCTATTGGCTTAATATGAAGAAAATACAAACTTATGATATTTCTAATGTTTATTTTAAAATGTATCCCTTAAAAATGAGTTTCTACAGTATTAGAAAGAGTTAGGTTAAGTGAGGGGAAATAGATGTATTGGGGGATAAAAATTCAAGGTGACTTTTATAAAAAATGGAATTGGTTCAAATACTAAAAGTTTTCCACTTCTCAGACCTTGCTTTGCAGATGGCAACACACAATGGTTCTGGTTCAGTTAGTGCCCTGCTAGAGTGAGTTATGAGTAGTTCAGGCATGATTTAGTGAGTTGGAGCTGCTGCTTTGAGTTCTGAAAATGGTGAATGTAGTCAGGAAACATCAGGAATAATCACAAAAAATGACCCCATAAATCTTAAACACTTCACTGAAAAAAACATGTCCAGAAAATAATGCTTACCACATATTAGTGTTTTATGCTGAGGAAGCAAAGATTCCTTGGGTTGTTCGGTTGAGCTAATTTCTTAAGCTCAGCTGGCAAATAATCCATGACCAATTGTACTTTGTCTAAAATAACAGACAGTAGGATAGCATGGATAAATGAGGTGACATCTTTAATTTATAGTTATAGTATTTGTTGATAATGGCCTTAGTGTGTAATAGTGATAGTTCTGGGGGAAAGGTCTTAGAATTTGAAAGAATCGGTATTAGAGAAATGCACCTGACATTTTGTATGAGATGAATGCTTAGAGAATAAGGCATGACCCTGTAGTTAAATAACATCCCATACAGATTTTACTGACAGACAGGTTTTAAAATAATTTACTTGATTGATTTTCAAATTAACCAGCCCAGAGACCCTCATGTTCACAGTTATTTTTAAATGAACAATTTAGAATTAACAGAAAAAAGCTTCTCCCCTATACTTCTTGATGCCTTTGAAAAATCAAAATAATAACATGGTTTCTACAAAAGCTAACAATTTCAATTACTGCTTCCTCAAAAGCCTTTCCTCACTTGCTTGCTGGGACACTTTTCCTTATCATATATTCTCACAGCACCATGTCTAAGCACATTTTTCCTTATGTGATTATTTTACCAATGTCTGTCTTACCCACTTGTATGTGAGATACATGAAGGCAGGGATGTTGGTTGCTTTTGTTTGCCATTGTATTTTTAGTGTCTGTACAAGGTACAGTCAATGGATTTTGTTGACTGGATAATAAATGAATGAGTCTGGTGCATAGTCCTGAAGTCCTAAGGGGCCTGGATAGCCTCCATGCGTAGATAGAATCCATAAATGAACATGACTCAGTAATGCCCACAGGGTGACATAAACACATGCACAGAATATACTAGAGGAACAATGTACCTCAAGTCCTGAGAAAGTTTATTTCAAGGAGCAATCGAATGACAAAGGAAAGTGCAGTGATACTATCTCTTCTCCACTGAGCCAGTTATTTTAGAACATTTTGATGCAAGGGTAGCCACATCTGCCTCTTAATTGTTAGGCTTTTCTTGTGCAAGTGACCAAAAAACCTAACTCAAGTTTGCTTTTAACAGAAGGGAATAGAATTCCATTTCCGATAATACGAATAATTAGGTATTTGAATGGACCCTTCCTCTTAAAACAAAAAAAAAGTGCTATATTAAATAAAAACTATTCTAAAAAGTGTTGAAGAGATACAAAGATGGTGAGAATTATAAGGCCCATATCAAGGATGAGAGCCCAGAGAAATAAATTAAGCATTACATCTTATTTTGTTCAAACCTGTTTTTTCCCCTTTTTTAGGGGGCAGCTTTGTCAGGTACAGAAGCCAGAAGACAAAATATAGCATTTCCACAAGATGGGCACTTCGTGGGAGATCGTTCCCCCATAAAGCTGAGGCTCAAAAAGGGCATTCTTCAGAGTAAGGGTGATCCAGAATTAAATCTGCTCTAGATTTCTGCCCCCAGAGGCCTGTAGGAAAATTTACCTTTGTGTGAGTAGGTCAAGGAGGTGTAAAAACCCTGAGAAATTTGAAGAATAGGATGGCTTTCAAGTGCATTTTTAGCTTAAATTTGCATCATTTTGGTAGTCCAACAAGTAGTCCAGGAAAGGGAGAAGCAAATCCAAATTTTTGGATGAATATACCTTTATCCTGGGTCCTAAAAGAATTTTTACAAAAAATAATTCCAAGTTAAATGACAAGCTCACAGATAAAAAGGGGGTGCTTGGGCAACTAAGCACAGGAAAAAGCAAAGAACCATATTTGATTTTACTCTTCATTGTAACAGACTCAAGACAGGGATTTGAGAGCATATAGTTTATTTGGGAAATTCAGGTGACATGAGCTGGAAAATGGAGAAGTGATACAGAGAAGGCAGCCAATAAAGCCAAAAGCGGGTGATTAGAACTTAAACTCATGAGGAAACTAGGAAGTAGTACAAAACACACATCTCAGAATAATCTCATCTGGGAGGTGAGGAAACTCAATTTTATAAGCCAATTCTGGTTGATCGATCATTGGTTGGTGGTTATCGGTGTGGGATCGATATTGTGAATTCCTTGGCACTTCTAGCCGGCCACACACATGGGTAGCACAGCTGTTATGGTTCTGAGGGACAGAGCCATTGGGTACAGAGCGCAGATGCTGGAAGTTAGAAGTCTGCCACGGCACACGAAAAGGGCCCAGGGATGTGGGTGGGGCACTTGCAGAAACAGGAAGAAACAGATACACAAAGATGAAAGATAATGGAATTATCAGACACTGATTATAAAGCAATAAAACAAAAAGACAAATTTGAAAAATCTAAGGATGGAACAGGAAACTATAAAAAGTGGCAAAGACGTTTCGTAAATTGATTAAAATTTCAGGAAATAAAAAATACAATAACCAAAATTAAAAACTAATGGCTGCTAAATTGCACCTCAATGAATGAATTAAAAAAAAAAAACAAAAACTTCATTGGGAAGCCTAAAAGTAGATGAGAGTAAAGAAGAGGTGATATTTAAAGGGATAGTGGTATCACATAGACTTTAACCATCTTTGCATAGCTATAACCTGACGTTATCTCATGTCAACTATGGATGCTTCTCTAGTTTCCTGCCTGATGATGTGACATCTCAGTGTGAGGTGCTGTGGGAACCTACTGGCACTCAAGCATGTACAACATGAAAATATGAGGGAGTTGTGGGCACCGTTTTGACCACTGGGGGGCAGGTTCGCATTGAGGGAGCAATGGGAGATTAACAGATAATTGTGTCCCCCTTGCATACTCCAAATGGACGATTCTGAGATGCAAATTCATAAGCCGCCTCAGTATGTTCAGTGTGACTGAGCATCGGTTTCCCTTAGGGGTGGCCAACTTGGTAATGCCGTCTCACATAGGCTTTTATACCTTCTCTATTTCATTCCTCTACCCTCACTCCTGAGATTTCTGGGATTAGTTCTCAAATTAACTACCTGTACGTAGTTGTGTCAGTCTCAGCTTTTGAGGAGTATCAAACTGAGAAAAATAAAATATTAATGTAATTTGTAATGTAATTTGCTATATTACCAAATTAAAGGAAAAAAAACATGATAATATATACAGATACAGAAAAATACTTTCATAGAATTCAGCATCTATTCATGATAAAAACTTTACAAAACCTATGAATAGAAGAAACTTCCTTAGCCTGATTAACAGATACTCTTAAAATGTTCAGAGCTGTCTCTTTGACTGATACTGTGGAGAGTCTTTTGTTACTCTTAATCTCACAATCCAGTCAGGAAAAAGCAAAAACAAAAACAATAAAACAAAACCATTCTTAGTACAGTATTTCAATATAGGGATTTAAATACCACAGGGAAATGATGATATACGTGCTGGAAGAGTTGAGAAACCAAAGAAGGGATAGCGAATTTTACCAGAGATGAGAAACAGCTGGAACTCATTGGACAGGAGGGACACAAGGAGGGAGCAGTATTACCGGAGCCCAGAAACTTGGGCCCTCAGATAGAGGCTAGAACCATGGTGACACAAGGACCACAAAGAGGACTATGCATGGCAGGAACTTCAAACAATGAAGAGACATAGCTTCTGCCAGACACTGCCCAAAGTGGGTGACAAATTCTCAGTTTTCGCCTCAGTACCTCCCTTTGGTCACATTCAACTGGAAATCAGAGGATAAAAGAATCTGTTAACGTAATATGCAAATTTATTTCTCTTGGGGTATAGATCAAGGTGAAGTATGGATAGTAGACCTGGAGGGCAAACTGAAACTATACAGTACAGCGGAGAAATGATCATAAACGTCAGGGAAGTAGTTACCTTTGGGGATGGGAGAAGTATACAGGTGCCATATGAGGTATTGGCAATATCCTATTTCTTTCTTTCTTTGGTGGTTATATTGGTGTTTGCTTTATAATTGTCTTTAATCCTCCCATGTATTTTAGGTTCTCTTTTGTGTATATGATATATCTCATAAAAAGCACAAAGAAGATTTAAAAAAATCCGTAGACTCACATAACTGAAAAATTGAGAGGTAAGACTAACTTTAAGTGTCTTTTATTCATAGGCTCAAACGTTGCCAGCAAGGCTCTTCTCTGTCATCCCACCTCATACGGTGTCTGTAACACTCTCGTCTTTTACCACACTAATTCTTTCTCTCTCTTTCCCAGAAGCTTCAGTAAATATTTAATTAGCGTTTTTCCACCACATGCTCATTCCTGAAGCCAATCGATGTGGCCAAGAGGATAAAGAAATCACTTTTAGGCAAATTTTATTAGCTGAGTCCAGAGGACAGGTGAATCCTCCAACGGAATCACTTCTAGTAGATGGGAGAGGCACCTGCTAAGTGATCACTCTTCCACTTCAGTCCACCCAACTCCTGGGGTGATGGACCTCTCACGCCTGGTGTAAAGTCTACTAGGAGCTGGAGAGAAACAGGAAATGAGGGAGATAGAAATCGAGCTCTCTGTGGATTTGTGTTTCTGTTCTAAGTCCTGATAACTTATACTCACTAGCTGATTCCAGGAAATATTATCAAATAATTCTTTAAGTCAGAGAGTAAGTTTCTCTAAGTTATCTGTTTCCCCTTCCTTCACCCCAGTCACCTTAAGAGGTCACTATATCCATCTCAGAAAAGAATAAGAGATATAAGCTGACTCAGGGAGAGGCTCACTAGATGAGTGATGGTAACTATTCTGTGTAGCATAGATGAGACACTGCATTTGGTTTACTGCATCCGTAAATAATATTTTCACATATTTTAAACACCCATACTTAATCATTTCTTTTGAATAAGAAAGGTATATGTATCCTTCATGTCTGCATCTTAATATATATATTTATTAATCTTTGTTTTGAAATGTAATATTGAACAAACTTTTTAACTGTAAATTTAATTGTTGAATATAATTAACCTCATAGGTGCAATGAACACGAAGACACTGCCAACATTTCATTTCAAGGAGGGATTTATTGCCTCAGCTACTGGGAATTCTATCAGCAGATTGTTTTCAGCTGTCAGCCCTTAGCGATTGCCTCAGTTGTAAAGAGCCACCTCTCCCAAGACCATGCCTTTCTAAGGTGGCGTGATGGTTAATTGTATATGTCAGCCTGGCTAGATCACTATACCCACATGTTGGGTCTAACTTTATTCGAGATGTTTCTGTGAGGGTATTTTTTAGATAAGGCTAACATTTAAATCAGTAGGCTCTGAGTAAAACAGACTGTCTCCATAATGTGGGTGGGCCTAATCAAATTAGCTGAAGGATTTAATAGAAAAGGCCTGATCGCCCCAGAAGACGAGAGCATTTTGCCAGCACACTGCCCTTGGACTCGAACCACAGTGCTTCCCTGGGCCTCCATCCTGCCAACCTACCCTGCAGATTTTGAACTTACCAGGCCTCCACAATTACGTGAGCCAATTTCTAAAATCAATTTCTTTCTTTCTT
>NW_006442109.1:24634587-24645240 GCF_000325575.1 Pteropus alecto | reverse complement strand
ACTGTTGGTTCTATGGTTCTATTTTTCTGGAGAATCCTGACTATTTAGATGGATTACAATCAAGGTGGGAATATAAAGATCCAGCCATTTTAACCCAACAGGAGCGAATTCTGATGTGTCCTGCTCCTGAGTTCTCTCCAAAACTCTCGTTGACTGAAACTATTGGGCTTGTAGCTCGACCTCTACCATTTCCAGCTTCCCTCCCCTTCCTTCTACCTGCGTTGATCCCAAGGGTACTCCCTAACAAACATACTGAAAATTAAACTCCATCAGCCTGCTTCTTGGAGAACCTCACTTACAACACAAGGAAAGTAGAATATATAAGGAAAATATAATAATTCTTATTCTCCTTGAAAAAAGTATCCCAAATTCTAGGAGGATATAAGAGACAAAACACTTGAAGTCTGGGCTGAAAAGCAAGTTGACTCTGAAGGGAGGACCCTAGTTTGGAAATAGAAAAGACAGAGATTGGAAAACTTATTCTCAAGGTGCAAAATTTTCCCGTTAGGATAGAAGACAATGTTCTCAGCCAGCTATCCCTGAGGTTTGAGGAAGGAAAATGACTTAGAGAGTAAGAAACACAGAAGCATTAGACTGTCCCAGTGAGATACCAAGGCACATCTCAATTAGGGGATGGGATGAGGGGTATATTATATCTTTGGGGAAGAAAATGAGAAATACCAAATGAACTAAATGTTCCCCTCCTTTCCTCCTCTCTCTCCTTACCCAAGACTCTGTGGGCTGATTAGTTATGTGTGCACACTCTAATCCGTTACATTTTAACCTACGGCATGTACTTTTAAAGGTTAAGCTTTCTTTGTCCTGTGATTACACTGCTAACTCCAGTCAATTACTCAGAAAATAAGCTTAGCGTTAGGGCAATTTCATTTAGCTTATATGGTGGTGTTGGAGTCCTCAGCTAGTCCATAGGCTTGCCTATTGTTGACATTTCTTTTACAGCTCTCAGGTTTCTCTTTTGGATTTTCCTGGTCAATTGTTTATCTCTGTGGATATATTCCTTTTTGTCCATGTCATGCATAAATGAACTATATAGTAAGATAATTTTAGTGTAATAGGATCACCCTTTGAAAATTCAATTTGTATTGTTTTTCCTGCTGCCGTAGATTCAAAAAGAAGGAGTGGAAACTTTTCCTAGCTTTCCTATCCTTGGAGAATATCCAAGTCTTTATTCTCTAGCCCTACCTCCCCACTTCCTCTCAACATACCACCAACCATGATAAGGAAAGCCAAGATCTTAGAAACCCCTTTTTTGGACTTGATTTTAAAGGAGGCACTGATATTTAGACTATGGGGATAAAAGAGTTGTTAACCTTCAGTGTCTAGGGGTTAGGTGCTGTTGACTGGAAACAGGCACGGGAGAACTTCTTGGGGTGATGGAAATGTCCTATATTTCGATCCGGCTGATAGCTACATGAAAACACAGATGTAAATGTCATTGAGCTATACACTGAAGATTTGTGTACTTTACTGTATGTAAATATCTCAGTCCCTGCCCCCCACCCCTACCCCATATATGAGTCTTTGTCAGTCAGAGCCCTGATCTTGGAGTAGAAGACTTTTTGTTTTTTGCTCTACTGAGATATAAATGACATGTAATAGTTTAGATGTACACATAATGATTTAATTTGTGTATATGCTATACTACAAAATGATTACCCCCAATCAGTTTAGTTAATATCTATTCTCACACTTGATCAATATTTTACTTTTTTTGTTATAATGAGAACTTTTAAGATCCACTCTCTTAGCAATAGAGAAGACTTGTTGAAGTTGAGCATTCAACCTATTTTGGAGCTCTTCTACTCTTTTACTACATTTAAGACCTAGGCCCAATCCAATTTTTTCTGCTCTCTGCCTGTGGGAGATAAGAATTTTTATGTTGTCAAGGAGGGCCTTTGGCTTTCACGTTTTGTCTTAAATTGGTGATTAATGATCCTCAGCACTTCATTGCTTTCTTCAATGGATTGGATTTACCCAGCAACAGCCAACAATTCTATAATCCTCATAATAACTATTTCCCCTGTACCTCTCAAATGCCTTGTAGATTGCACCTGACAGTGCACTCCCTTCTGCTGATATTCCATTCCAGTTTATTACCCATAAGAGTTTTTCAACAATCGCACCACTGCAGCAAGCCAGGACCTATCTATACTCTTTCTGCTACCAATAATCGGCTCCTCTTTGCCAGCTGGTCAGTGAGGGGTCCAGTTTCAAAATCCCTTTGAGAAATCTGCTTTGTAGGCTTAGTTCCAGTACCAACTGCTGCAGATAGGTTCTGGGAAACAGACTCGGAGACATTGGTATTTCCTGTAGTATTTGAGCATGCTCTTTAGATCAATGCAGTTGAGGGAACAACGAATGCAGAACTGGGCAGAAGGAGAAGCTGAATTGCAACACAATCACAACTTCAGCCAATATTGTGGGAAACTCAAACTAGGCCTCCAGTGGTTTCCCAGTTTAGTCTTTTGTAATAGCACATCAACCAGTAATTAAATGTGAGTTGCTCCTGGGGAGGAAAAGGAATATTCGCAGCTTCTTTTAGTCAAGGGCAATGCCTAGATAGGGACATGGCTGTGAATCATCAGTAGCCAACACCCCTTTGGCGGTGGTGGCGGTGGTGGCGGTGGGAGCAGGAGCCTTAGTCCTGCAGGCAGACTTGGGAGGTAGACCACAGCATCTGCTACAAGGCTCACTGAAAATTAAGTGGTATTATTCCAGAGACAAATAGTGCTACAGGGTTGAAGAGCATCCCTACTCTTCTTGTGATATTGAGTTCCTCAGACCTGGAAAAGGGTCATACTATAAAGTTCTATAAGTAGGCTTGAGCCTGCTTGAAAATAGTACCTTAGAGGTGTCTGGATCACAAGAATGTTTGACTACCATGCATCTGTAAGCTGAATATTAAGTCTCTTGTGAATCTTAATATCCCCTGTACATAAGCTTGCTGAAGAGAGAGTGAGGCTGCCAGTAGAATTGTCTGACTTTGAATGGACCACACCGGACACACAATGACTAACTGGGCATGCAAGTTCCAAGATGAATCATTAATGCTAGTCAGATAGGTCTCATCCTATGGTTGTTAGACAGCTGGTGCTCCTGGAACTTTTGCCTTGTGCTGTTGGGCTGCGGTTTTCTATTATCACTTAGGATTTTATTGAAATAGAAATGGACCTAGCTCCAGGATCCTATGTACTGAAAGTAGTAAGAGTTCAAAATCATTCATTTGGAGAGTCATTTAATTGGTGATATACAAAGAAGTGTGAATGTGGTAGAGTAATACTTTTACATCATTAATATGAATTAACCATGGTAGGTTCTGTTGTTCAAAATACTTGCTACTTCCCCTAAGGAAGGATTACATATCCCCACCCACTCCCTTTGTTATCATGTTTGCTATGTGCATTGCAATGAAGTGAAATGAGTGATAATGATGTGTGTCACTTCTGAACAGAAGTTTTAAGAGTCATTGAATGATCTGCTACTTGGTCCCCTTTTCCCTTTTCCATAAGATGAGAAATCTTCTAGTTAGGGGCTGTTCCATCAGCCTGGGCCTTGACCTAAAGATTCATGCAGCAGAGCCACAGCTGACTCATGATGAAAATGCAAAATAAGAGAGGAAAAAAACCTCTGCCGTTTTAGCAAATTGAGATATTTTCGAGAAGTTGTTTGTTATCACAGCATAATTTAGGTAAAATCGACTGATACGGTTAAATTTCATAGGTTTCATTTCGTGTATATTCTGTTTGGAGACTTAATAAATTTACTTAAAAATGACTAAGGGGCACTAAGATTATAGTGATTCTCTCTCTGGTGTTACTAAAATAAAATTGGCCATGTGTCTCATTCCTGTAATCTGGTCATTTTAGTGTTTTGTTTTCATTTTCGTGATGATAGCAAAGACTAGGAGAAGAAAGAAAGACAGGGAAACAGTCCTTGACTGGGCCAGAGGATGATGAGTGGGGATAATAGAAGCTATATAATTAAAAGAAAAAAAAAGATAAATTGCTAATTTTGAATTTGCATTTTTGGAAGATATATGTTATGAATTCTTCGGAAAGTAACGCTGTAAGGAATCTGTTCTGCAGTTCGAGCAGGATCAAAAGGAAAAACACGAGGTTTTCTTGCACCTAGCTCTATACTTATATATAGTATGTGTTTTGTGGATCCACACACACATACACACTCACACACTCATGTGCATGACCACACACATTCACTCAGTGAAGTTAAGCTTTTATTTCCTTCATTAAAGTTCGGTATTTAAAATAGTAACATTAACAGCCAGAGATGTTTTTAGTTATTTAAAAGAAGTGTTATGTGTTTGACTAATTTATTTTCTGGGTAGGCATGGGGATTCTTGATGATCCACATTTGCTTAAATTTTATACAAATATGAAAATATGATTCATCAAAAATTGTATACAACTCTTTATATAACTCTTAAAATAATAGCTATCATTTAAAATATGCTTTTATGTGAGACATTGTGCTAAGTATGTTACATGATATATAGGCTGTAACAACAAGATGGATAGTCTCATCTGCAAATGAGGTTTTGAAGACAAACTCACTGGTGTGTCAACATAGGAAGTAGTTAAATGAAAATGCATGTGAAGTGCATAGCTTAGTGTCTGGCACAGAGGAAATAGGAAAAAAATGATAGCTAATATGCACCTTAATATAATATTTCTTCCTACCAAATGATACAAGTTTTTAGCTTCAGTTTTCTCTTTTTTTTTTTTTGGTATGGAGAAAATACAAGAGAAAATTGACCAAAGTCATTGTATTGGGACAAAAACTTTTTGTGTTCTCAGTGTCCCTTGACTTCTTCCTTTCTCTCTCTCTCGTTTGGTGCCCCAGCAACACCTGACCACCCTTCCATTTTTAGAACTGGATTGTGGTAGGCAGAATTCTAAGATGATTCCAAGATTTTTCCCCTGATATATATGCTCTGAATAATCCCTCCTCTTGAGCGTGGGCAGAACCTGTGAATGTGATAGGAGTTATGTTACTCACATAACAATTAAAATCCAGAATTTGAGTCTAAGTCTGACTCCAAAGCCTAAGTTAATTTTAGGATACTTTATTTCATTTTAAGGAAGTTAAATTTAAAAGTGAAAAATACATAAATGGTAGATGCAGCGCACAATTTCTATGCTAATGACCACTCAGGAAGCCATGATATGAGAATTTCAGGTTGTCTTGTTATTCAAAATAGGGTTGATCCATTAGAAGGAATAATTTCTGGCTATTTCAATATGTTCAGGTTAACACATACATTTGGGAATAAGGAACTCTATAGTGTAAGTGATACTAGATTTCTGTAATGTCCATTGCTAGTACTTATTGAGGCAATAGTATGATAAAAGTCATTTGTTCTTTGCATAGTAGAAATTGAATTTCCAGCATACCTTTCTTCTCAGGTTTTTGTTTGTTTGTTTGTTTTTTGAGTTGTCAATACGTTTCCTGAGGTTGGAATTTTGCCTTGAACTATTTCCAAGATGCTTTTTTTCATTGAGCAGTGTTCAATGAGCCTGAGGCAGAGTTTGAGGCAAATAAACAGAAATGGTACCCAAGTGCAATTTTAACACTGTTGGTAAATGAAACTGTTCCTTTCAGGTTGGCTAATCTGTTTAGTGCATTAGGGTCTAATAGGGTGGGCATCACACTTGCTGCCTTAATGATAGGGCCCAGATAATAGATAAGGCCTTATTTCCTATTTATTTTTCTCCTTATGAACTTGTAGTAACTTGTTGGCCATGACCACAAATTGAGCATGTTGCTTTTAAATGTGCGTCCTTAGGATTCAGTTGCAGATTCCTTGGAGATACCTGAGCCGTTCTGGTTCTTTGAAAATTTTACTGATAATCTGGGTTGAGTCATTTGGCAGTCACCCCCCAAGTCACATGTAATTAAATAAGTGAGGCTTGGCCATTTTCTCAGAAATTTGGAGTTGAGATGGAGCCCATCAAAGAAATAGGGCTGATCTCCAGACCTGGTGATACAGTGTGGCGTGGCCATCCTTCCCCTGCATGTGGATAGAGAAGCTAAAAAGCCAGTCTGATTTTTCCATATGGAGTCTTTGCTCTCCTCCATTTTTATAGAAATGTTTAATGAAGAGAGAATGCCAGCAGGGATGATTTTTATTTTTCCCTCCTGGACTCACTGTTCACCTTTATTCACTTGATTTGTGTCCCAGGAGGCTGATCTCTATCTTCTGATTCAGTGTTACTCCTTTACCCTCTGGCTTCCAGGTGGATTTGGATATTATGAGGTATCATTAGGATATCAAATGTAAGAAAGGAAGTTGGAGTAGTTATTTCCTTGCTTCCTTCCTCTAAGGCTGCAGGTTTGCACTGGTTGCCTTTCTGTAGCAAGGTCACAGATCTTATAGGGTGATTTTCTTTTTCAGCTATAGCTGTAGATCTCACTGTTTCAATAAATGCACCTCAGGTCTAGCAACAGGCAGATTCTATTACCACTGGTAGGCCTAAAGGAGACAGAGGAAGGAGCTTCATCTTGCCTTACTGGTTTCTCTTAACTCTGCCCTCAACCTTTTGTAAGTAATTCAATTATGCCTTCTCAGAGTGCCTTCTTTTTTCTGCTGGGATCATGATGGATTGCTTTGTGACCTATGCTCTTGAGGTTCTAATCCCTTTTGGATTCTGACTGAAACAAACCTATGATCTTACAATAAATTTGCTTTGCTTTAACTAGTTAAATGTGTATTAAAATCAAATAGCCCTAACAAATACAGGTTGAATTACATGTATGATACATATGTAGACCTAAACAATTTTTCAAAATAGGATAAGAAGTTCATTAAATCAAATAGGCTTTTACTGTATAAATGGTGCTATGATGTCATACATTTTTTTTCAGTTTTATTGAGATATAATTGGCATATTACGTTATATTGGTTTTCGATATACAACATGATGACTTTATATATATATATATATACTGCAAAATGATTTCCACAGTAAATTTTGTTAAAATTTAACACCTCATGTTATTTTTTTCTGGAGATAAGAACATTTAAGATTTATTTTCTTAGTAACTTACAAATACACAATATATTATTGTTTAGTCACTATGCTGTACACTACACTCTCAGAACTTATTTATAACTGGAGTTTTGTGTCTTTTGACCACTTTCACCCATTTTGCCTACCCCAAATCCCTGTCTCTGGCAACCACTAAACTGTTTTCTGTGTCTGAATCCAGTTTTACTTTTTAATTCCACATTTAAGTGAGATCATATAATGTTTGTCATTGTGTGACTTATTTCACTTAGCATAATGCCCTCAAGTTCCTTCTGTGTTGTTGCAAATGGCAGAATTTCTTTTTAGTGGCTGAATAATGTTTCATTGCATATGTATCCACATTTTCTTTATATTCATTTGTTGCTGGACACCTTGATTGTTTCCATGTCTTGACTTCTAAATAATGATACAATGAACATGATGCGTATGTACTTTTTTTTTTAAAAAAAATTATTTTTTCAATTACGGTTGACATTAAAAATTATATTAGTTTTAGGTGTACAGCATAGTGGTTAGATATTTATATAACTTATGAGATGATCCCTCCAGTAAGTCTGGTACCTGCCTGACACCACACATTACTGTTATTGACTATATTCCCTGTGCTGTACTTTATATCTGTTACTATTTTGTAACTGCTAATCTACACATCTTAATTCCTTCTTTTGCATCTGACCCTCCAACCCCTCTCTCACCTGGAAACCATCAGTTTGTTCTCTCTATCTGAGTCTGTTTCCGTTTAGTTCATTTATTTTTTAGATTCCACATCTAAGTGAAATCATATAGCATTTGTCTGACTTATTTCACTTAGTATGATACCCTGTGGGTCCATCCATGTTGTCCCAAATGGTAAAATTTCATTCTTTTTTTATGGCTGACTAATATTCCATTATATATCACCATACCTTCTTTATCCAGTTGTCTATTGATGGACACTTGGGTTGCTTCCATATCTTGGTTAATGTGTATGATGCTGCAGTGAACATAGGGGTGCATATATGTTTTCAAATTAGTGTTTCGGATTTCCTCAGGTAAATACCCAGCAGTGAGATTGCTGGGTCACATGGTAGTTCTATATTTAATTTTTTGATGAAACTTCATACTGTTTTCTATAGTGGCTGAACCAATTTAAAATCCCACCAATAGTGAACAAGAGTTTTTCTCCACATCCTCGCCAATACTAGTTGTTTGTTGATTTATTGATAATAGCCATTCAGACAGATGTGAGGTGATATCCCATAGTGGTTTTAATTTGCATTTCTCTCATTAGTGAAGGTGAACATCTTTTAATATGTTAGCTCTCTTTGGAGAAATGTCTGTTCAGGTCCATTTTTATTTATTTATTTATGGCCATTTTTATTTATTTATTTTTGCATTTTTTTTTTAATCGAAGAAATGCTTTAAATTTTTTTCCCCCTGTCTACCTCCCCCCCACAGCCCTCCTCTCTGGTAACCACTAGTCCATTGTCCATGCCCATGAGTCTCTGTTTGTTTGCTCTGCCCATTTTAAAATCAGATTGTCTTTTTGGTGGTAAGTTGTATGTGTTCCTTCTATATTTTAGTTATTAAACCCTTATTGGATGTATCATTGGTGAATGTTTTCTCCCATTCAGTATATTGACTTTTTGTTGATTGTTTTCTTTGCTGTGCAAAACTTTTTAGTTTAATATAGTCCCATTTTTTTGTTTCTCCTGCCTGAAGCAACATACATAAAACATATTACTAAGCAATGGCAGAATATAGTACCTATGTTTTCTTCTAAGAGCTTTATGGTTTTGGGTCTTATGTTCAAGCCTTTAACCATTTTAAGTTTATTCTTGTATATGTAAAATAGTGGTCCGGTCTAATTCTTTTGTGTATAGCAGTACTTTTTTAATTTTTTTTTTTATCCCTACTTATTGAAGAGACTGTCATTTCTCATTGTATGTTGTCTTCTTAGTCTCTTTTTCATTTATTTTCTGCTCTGATCTTTATTCTCTTCTAACTTTGGGCTTAGTTTATTTTTATTTTTTAGTTCCTTGCAGTATAAAGTTATGTTGTTTATTTGAGATCTTTTTTATTTCGTGATAGGGGCATTTATCACTATAAATTTCCATCTTAGAGCTATCTTTGATGCATCCCATACATGTTGGCATGTTATATTTCTATTTTAATTTCTCTCAATTTTTTTTTCTTTTTTGACCCATTGGTTGTTCAGTAGCATATTGTGTCATCTCCACATTGTTTTTGTGAATTTTTCAGTTTTTGTCTGGTAATTGATTTTCTGATTTTGTATCCTTGTGGTCAGAAAAAATATGTAATATTTCAATCTTAGATTTATTAATACTTGTGGTCTAACATATACATCCTGAAGAATGTTCTATATGCACTCGAGAAGAATGATTATTCTGCTGCATTTAGATGGAATGTTGTGGAGATGTCTAAATCTATTTGGTCTGATGTGTAGTTTATATCCAGCGTTTCTTTATTGTGTTTTGACATCTGCATGATCTCTTCATTGATGAAAGTGGAATATTGAAATCCTATACTATTTTATCGCTCTCTATTTCTCCTTTTATGTCTGTTAATATTTGCTTTATATATTTAGGTTCCTTCGTGTTGGTACATAAATACTGATAAATGTTATATCTTCTTGTTGGTTTCACCCTCTTATTATATAATGCCCTTCTTTGTCTCTTATTGCAATTTTGTCTTTTATATTTTGTCTTTTATATTTTGTCTTTTTATATTTTGTCTGATAAGTATAGCTAACCTTGCTCTCTTTTTGGTTATTTGCATGGGATATCTTTCTCCATCCCTTTACTTTCAGTCTATATGTCTTCAAAGCAGAAATTAGTCTCTTGTAGGCAGCATATAGTTGCATTTATTTTTTATTCATTCAACCACTATATTTTTTTGATAGAATTTAATTTACATTTAAAATAATTATTGATAGTTATGGACTATTACCATTTTGTTAATTCTTTCCTGGCTGTTTTGTAATTTCTTTCTTACTCTCTTCCTTTGTTTGATGGTTTGATCTTAGTGGTATGCTTAAATTTCTTTATCTTTTGTGCATATCTACTGTAGGGTTTTGTTTTGTACTTACCATGAGGCTTATATATTAACATCTTAGAGATAATAACCAATTTTATGCTGAAAACAACCTAAATTCAAACATATATTAAAGCTCTACATATTTTTTCTCCTCCTCCTCCCATGTATTATTTTTGTCATAGGTTACATCTTTTTATTTTGTGTACCCTATAACAAATTACTGTAGTTATAGTTTTTTTTTGCTTTTGTCATTTAACTTTCATAGTAGATTTATAAGTGATTACCTACCACCATTACAACATTAGAGTATTCTAAATTTAATTATATATTTACCTTCACCAATGAGATTTATCCTTTCATATGTCTCCTGGTACAAATTAGCACCGTTTTAAGCTTGAAGTTTCTTTAACTTTCCTTGTAAGGCCATTCTAGTGGTTATGAATTTCTTCTACATTTGCTTGTCTGTAAGAATATTTGTCCAATTTTGAAGGAAAACTTTAGGGTAGAGTGTTCTTGGTTGGCACTTTTTTTCTTTTAGCACTTTGAAAAT
>NW_006442109.1:24579587-24634571 GCF_000325575.1 Pteropus alecto | reverse complement strand
AAATCTGCTTGTTGTCTTATGGGGGTTCCCTTGTATGATTGCCTTTTGTTGCTTTTAAGATTCTCTCCTTGTCCTTAACGTCTTGACAAGGTAATGTGTCTCAGTGAGGGACTCTTTGGTTTTATCTTGTTTGGAACTCTGAGTTTCCTGGATCTGGTTGTCTGTTTCTTTCCCCAGGTTAGGGATGTTTTCAGCCATTATTTCTCTAAGTAAGCTTTCTGCCTCTTTCTTTTTCTTCTGGGATCCCTATCATGCAATAATTTGTCCATTTTTAGTGTCTCATGATCCCTCAAGCTATCTTTACTCTTTTTCATTGTTTTCATTTAACCTGTTTGTTTGATTGGATGAATTCCATTCCCTGTCTTCGAGTTCATTTATTTTTTGCTTCTACCTTTTCTAGTGTGCTGTCGAACCTTTCTATGTAACTTTTCAATTCAGTTATTTTATTCTTCAGCTTCGTGATTTCTGTGTGGTACATTCTTATATCTTATATCTATCTCTTTGTTGAAATTTCATTTTGTTCATATTGTTCTCTTGACCTTGGCGAGCATCTTATAACAATTATTTTGAACTCTTACCTGTTTCATTAAGGTCTTTCTCAGGTTTATTTTGTTCTTTTGTTTGAAACACATTCCTCAGTTTCTTCAATTTCCTTAACTATGCATTGGTTAGTGCATTAACTAAAATAATACTTCTACCAGCCTTGAAGGAGCAGTCTCGTGTAGGAAATAAAACTTATCATTTGGTCAGTCCTAGCTCTGGGTTATTTCTCAGACTTTTGTGATTGTCTAAGCAGGCATCTTTGTTCTTAGTGGCTCCCAGTAGTTGAGAGTGTCCCAAGACCTTCCATGTCCCCGAAGGGAAAATCTGTTGGCACCTAGGTGTAGATTGATTGGAAGCTGGAACCTCAAGCAGCAGTTTCTAAAGTATGCAAATATAGCACTTTCAGGGAAATCCTAGGAGATTGGTGACTCTGTCTGCTCCCTTTGTACTGAGCCTCAGACTGGACAGCTAACCAAGAACTGCCTCTGTTTGCTGCAGTGCCAACTGAGTCCATGAACACAAGCCCAGCTAGCTACAAAAGCCAGATTATCAAGGGACATGTTCTTTGGGCAATAGTCATAAAAGCTGGGGTGCCAAATGTGTGCCCAAGTTCCCTTCACATGAAAACTGGCAATCTGGAGTCGGGTAGAAAGAGAATGCAAAGATGGTGTCTGCCAGGTGGTCTGATTTGTGGAGAAGATTGCTGCATGACTCTATTCCCGTGTTAAATTAGAAGCCTGACTCCTGGGCTTCAGCTTTTAAGATATCCAAATAGGCCCCTTTCGGAAAAAAATTGAGTGTTTCGGTCTATTTCTCTGACTAGCCCCGAAAGGATAGTCACAGCTAGTCCTCATGAACTTAAGAACTGTTTGTTTACTTTATAGTCTTGTATGGCTCATGGATATAAGCCAAGTTGACTTTCAGAGCTAGGTGTTTTGGGGGCCTGTCTCAGGTGGAATTCTTAAAAGTTGGGGAGCTACATGTTGGGATCAAACCCTTCACTACCCAGGGAGAAGGTGGGAATTGTGAGTTTCCTTCTGATTATAGGGGGTAGATTGTCCATCAGCCTCTCCTACCCATTTTGATGTGTTTTTCTTGTTTGTCTGATGTATAGGAGTTGCTCAACTAATTTCTGGATTTCTTTCAGAGGGAATTCTTTCATGTGTAGCAATAAATTTTGTGCATCCATGGAGGAGGTGAGTTCAGGAGCCTCCCACGTGCCACCTTGGACTAGACTCTTAATTTGGATTAGACATGTTCTTTACCCACAAATAGGTGTGGGTGTATAAGAAAGCAGTCTGTAAAGAAGAAGGTGAATAGATGATTATAAAATACAGAGGAGTATGAGAAGAACCAGAGAGCTAAAACAAATGGAATGGAGGTTCAAAAGAGGAAGACAACTCCTTGGAGTTGGGGTAATATGGATAAAAAGCAGATACATCTTCATAGAAGCAGTATTACTTGAGCTAGTTCTTGCAGGAAGGGGAGGTCCGCAAGAATCATGGGTGATAAGCAGAAAAAGATACTCCAGCAGGAGGAAAAGTTTGAGCAAATGCACACAACTGAGATGATACTTGGTGTGCCAAGGAAAAATGACAGCTTGGCAGAAGTTGAGAAACAATAAGTGGAATAGTACTGGGGCCATATTAAAGGGTGGGCAAATAACTTCCTAGAAATATATTTTGCTTACTAGGCTAGAAAAATATTTTTCCCTTTCTAAGAAATGGAGAATCAGTGAAGAGTTTGGAGTAGGGTTGTGAAAATGAGTTTCATTTGTAGTAAGACAATTCTTTGTTTGCTGGATGATCCAGATGGCTCCTTTGGGTAAATTAAGAATAAATATCTCAGCATAAAGCATGACATGGTCTCCAGCTGTTACAAGGAGCGTATGCAATCCCCTAGGTAACTAACCCTGGGACCTGGATGTTTCTCTTACCAGCAAGGCTATTTTCTCTTAACATGTGAGCTTGAAGCCTTTTAATTCCCATTATTAGATGATTATTTGTGTTTTCTTTATCCCCCTCCCTTCATTGCTCTGTAAATAAATAGAATTAGGAAGAGCAGTGCTTCTCTTTGGGACCCAGCTCCTGGTGTGTCCAGCTGTACCCAAGTATTCCTCTCTGTGGAATGGTGAGAAATTGGTATCAAATGCATTCTTTTACTAATTCTCTGACTTTAGGTATCCACAATAACTTGGTTTATACTTGCAGTGTATCATGTGTGGTAATTGTGTCTGTCCCAGACTTGATAATTTTTGTGCTTTAGGGAAATTAATCTGGCCTACCCACTGCTACTTGATAAGAATGGGGGTGAGATAGGGAGACCAATTAAAAAGCCAATGATAAGGATGGCTAGATAAGCGGTAATGAATTTCCAGTTAGAATCTTAGAGATAGAGACACGTACTCAGGTAGTAGCTATAGGATTTGGTAGCCAAATGTAAGAAGATATATAATACCAAGATTTTAAACCCACATTACTAGGAGAATACTTGTATCATTCAAATAACTATGGAAGTTGGTTTACAGAGGATGGATGGGGAATGGTATAAATGTGGAATGACAGGTTTGGTATATGTCCATCCCTGATGGAGAAACTGAGCAAATGTCTTGGAGGCAGCTATGAATATGATTCAGCAGAGATATCAGGATTAGAGATTCTCCTTAAATATATATAAAGTTAATATTTTAAATAAAGATTTTATTTCAAGATTTTAGCAAGGAAGCTGAAATATGTAGCAGAATTAACTAGCTGAAACAAGTAATTGTAAAACAAAACAAAATATTTCCCATACATGATCCAAAAGAAATGAAGGTTCAGGGGAACGAATGCTTTTGTATTTTGTATTCTTTGTTCTTTAATTTGCGAAGGGAGTGAAAAAGTAGCCACCTGTTAGAAGTGCCCCCATATTGGATTTTTATGTTCCTTTCAGCATGAACATATTCCATATTGTTTTTCCCATGACCTTCTCTTCTTTCTTATACCCTCTGATGAATGGGCCTCAGAAGAAACAAACTCATTAAAATATGTGGATACATAATGAGATAATAAATAATGCAATAATCTCACTTCAACTAAGGATACTATCTCTATTGACTTTGGTATTTATTTAGAAGTCTTCAGAGGAGAACCTTTTAGGTACTGTTGTGGCAAGATTTAGCAGATTTCTTTTTTACCCGAGGTGTACTTAGAATAAAAATGACAATTCTAAATTGATTGATTTTTCTTACAGGTATTTCAAGGATATTTCAGCAAATAGGATAACCACGTTTATCTGGAGGCACTAAGCACATCAGTGAAATTATTATCTCAGTAGAAAACAACAAAGCCTTTCAATTGCTCTCAGCTCTGTTTTTTTAAGCTCCTTTGAAATTTGTTTCCTCATCTATGAAATGGAGGAGCTGAGCTACATTTTGCAGGCCTGCTTTAGGTTTCCAGTTTCTAGTGACGCCCAAAGTCACAGAGTGACAGCACCAGACATTTCCTTGCCCAGCGTGAGGAGGAAGGAAGCCTGACTAACAGAAAATGACTGGTTTTGGAATTCGAATTGACCAGAATACTGCTCCCAGCACCATTTACTAGTTGTAGATAAGACAGTGATTTTTTTTTGTTGTTCCCTTTTTTACATATTATCAAAGTAAGTTACAAATGCCATATGTTTTATAAGACAGTTTCAGGGACCTGTATACAATAGGTGCCTTGTCATTTCCCTCCCCACTATATCAAGAAGCTTCCTTTAGGACAATTTTAGGAAGCTTCCTTTAGGACAATAATTTCTGTTATACTGAAACCAAACTTTGAGTCCCCATTTTTAGTTTATAAGTAGGTTAGACCCTCAGTAGTCCTTTAGAGATTAAATGTCAGTGAACGTCAAGACCAAATTCTATTTCTTACCTATATCACTAATAGTTTTCTGATTCAGCTCCACAGTTTTTAAATTTATATAATGGGGATAACATTTATTATCATGATAACAGAACAACACACACACACATACACACAGAGCTCTTGGAGCTCTCAGAAACCATGTGATTTAAGTGTTAGGATCTCTGTCAAAATCATAGCTTATCTCATACATCCTTTTCTCTCATCTTTACATCATATGATTTTTCACAAATTCAAATTGCACGTGTATTCTTATTACAGCTTCTTCGGAATGAACATCCTCTCTGGGAGACAATGCTTTAGTCATCTTTGTATTGTTTGCGTTTAGCACAGTAACTAGCACATAGTATCAAGAAAGTAGATGCTGATTGAATAAATTCTACTCCAACCCTTCTCCCTTCTCTTAAAGACAAAACCTAAACAGCCCCATCTCAAAGTTCTTATCTTTTGCTCATTCAAATGTTTTCCATGATACCGATTTTTAAATTTTAATAACGCCTTTTATGTATGTCTCATAAGCTTGAGAAACAGAATAAGATAATGTCTTAGGCTGGGGCCTCTAGAAGTCAGAGCTGAGATAGGATTAAGGTGCTATAACTTTGTGAGATACAAGCCTAGGGCAGTGAGTGCGAAGGAAGAAGGGAAGTGAGTCAAGGAAATATGCGAAGCATTCAAGTGTTGCCCTGTTGCCTATTGCTATATAATAGGCTGTTGAAGGACATAGCTCATTGCTTAGTAGTTGTATTTATTCACTTCATAGGGCTTCTCCAGGAAAAGGCCAGACCTCAAGTTCACGAGAGAGAAAGGAGAGACTTTTTTCTGGCTGTCTTCTCTTGTCTTTTGTTTCCTAATGGTCCTCAAGGGGAGCTAATTCTCCTATATCACTAGTCCATCAACAGCTCTTCTGGGAGAGTAGGATACATGTCTTCCACTGTGATATTTTATCTAAACCTAAAAAGTAGAGAGGCAATATTGCATAGGTATGATGCTAAGAGAAAAATAAGGAGGCTTCTGTGTCCACAGGTTGGAGAGAAGTACCTTGAATTCTGTATTCTTCCCTCAGTGACTCCTGGATGGATCTGTATGTATCTTATACCTCACTCTGGTTCAAAAAAACAAAAAACAAAAATACTCCCCCTAAACCTCATTTCTTGAAGCTGTGTCTGCTTGATTAATACTGTCACCCACTTTCCCCTACTCCTATCTGTATCTTTTGGACTCTGAGTTCTCTGAAGAAAGAAACAATGATTTTTATGAGTGGCATGCTCAGAATTGCCTCTGGGCTTAGGTGTATTCTTCAGTAAAAGAATATACAAAAACTCTTTCCTACCCTTAAATTCTAAAGTCCCTGAGGAAAGAAACCATGAATTATCTTCTCTGGATTTCTTAAAGCACTCAGCAACTAGGTGGTCATGGATGAATAAATAAATGTTGGTCATAGTGGTTAACCCTTAGATCCTGCCTGCCATATCTGATATGATTTTCTTCTCATTTTTAACATACTTCAGAGATTCGTTAAGTTGTCACCTTAACCCAAAATGATAACATTTTCCTGAGAGATCTTATGAGATATTCCCCATTAAATTTCCCAGAGCAATTTATTTGAAAATATGAATGTACCTTGTGATATTTTGTATTGCAATCTAATTGAATGCATATATATTTTAAAAATCTCACTTTACTTTATTTATTTAGCAAACTTTGAAAATCTATGTCTAGGACATAGGGTTACATAAATGAGAAGACTTGGTCACTCTCTTCAAGAAACTTACAACTCAGGATAGAGGAAGTCATAAAACATTTTCTCCACCAGTCATTACCATATTATGCTCAAACTACACTGTGAACAGAAAGAAATGAGATAGGCTTTGGTGCAGTTTTTGCAGAAGGAATCATGTTACAGTTTAAAAATGAGTGGTGAATGAATGGTGTGTGTGGGGGGGTCGTGCAAAATGAGGCTGGAGGGTAAAAGATGATGGGCATTTGAGGGTTCTTACATGTGCTGCAGGGTTGTACTGATGAAAGAGCGGTATTTCTTGTGAGGCTGAGGCACAGGACACATGGGGGAGAACTGGAGAGATGAGGCTGAGAGGAAAGCTGGGGCTAGAGCTTGATGGACTGTAGACTACTACAGATATCCTAGGGACAAAGAGGAGTCACTGAAGCGCTCTAAAGAAAGAATGAAAGCTTCTTGAGTGTCAGGGACTATCTCTTAGACAAAACATATATCTTTGTTTCTTTCATGACACCTGTCAAAGCTTCTTATATGTAGCAGATACTCAGCGAATTTCGGTTAAATGATGAACTCCTAAAGTTCTAGGATACCACATGACAGGTAGAGATCTTAGCTAATTCACATCAAGACAGTAAATGTTTAGAATTCTTTGTTCATGGGAATAAACTTCTGAAGTACGACCTTGTATTTCATACAACTTTGTTCTTCAAAAATTGCTGCCGTATTATACTTTTTGTCAATTAGTTGGAATTGCATTCAGTTAGTGTTATATATAATTAGCCTTCTTATCTTGCTCGGAAGGGCACTAACAAGAGGTAAAATGAGCTATTTTCAGTGGTTGTAAAACTACTGAGCCACAGAAACAGAGGTTGAGACCCTTTAAAGGCTCAGAGGAAATGAAGCTGAAACTAAAAAAAAAAAAAAAAAAATACCATCACAAATGGAAACTATTCTATAAAAGGAGAGAGAATTCAGGTCTGAATTTTTGGGATTACTCTGCCATATATGTTATATTCTCAGGAACTGGTTAACCTTTTCTACCACACTCCCAAGCCCACTCTTCCTTTTCCCATGAAGATAAATGTTGTACCAAAGGAGATAATTACTTAGAGTTTCATAAATCTGTTGTTTATCTTATCAAACTATAAAAAAGTTGGTTAGTAATTAAAATTTAACAACCAGCTACATAAGATAAGAGTATTAATAGAAAAGCTAACGTTTATTTCATGCTTACTATGGGCCAGGTATTGTTTGAGGTTCTCTTCATGTATTCTCATTTAATCCTTGTAACAACTCTATGAATAACAAAATGCAATAACTGATTACACGTTAGTAAGGAAATAATTATTCTCTCTACCCATGTTTCTGTCTCTAGAGCTATGCTGTCCATTACAGTAGCCACATGTGGCTATTTAAATTTAAATTAATGTAAATAAAAAATTCAGTTCCTTAGTCACATTGCCCCATTCCAACTGCTCAATAGCCCCATGTGGCTAAGGGTTACTGTATTGGATAGCACAGATAGAGAGCATTTCCATCATAGAAATTTGTCAGACAATGCTAATCTAGAGAGACCTGACAAATACTGTCACAGAGCTCAGAACATTTATAATTAGAAGAGAAATAAGAGGACGTCTGGTTCAATATCTTTATTTCCAGTTGAAAAGCTACTTGCCAAACCAGTTAAGGGACTTGCTTAAGATCACACAGTTTTTAATTGAGAGATCCAGGACACAAACATCTTTATCCATCACTTGCACTGCTATATCATACCTGCTTTTACCAATGCACAGCAGGTAAAGGGCAGTAAAGTTATGGTAATAACCAGAAATGCTTGGCCATAAATCCTTCTGTTAATACTCATCTCAGGGAGGGGTTTGACTGAGAGAGGTTTTAACTCTGAAGTGTTTGGGCTAGACTTCTCAGGTGTAAGAGCAACAGCAAGGAACAACAGGATGCCTTGTTTTATGTAACAGACTGAGAGGTAGAGAATACCAGATTGAACCTTCATTCCTTTCTTCGAGGTCCAGGGAAGTCTGAAGGCTTTAGTGAGCTCTGCTTTTTCTCCTATAGTGGGTACTCTCTGGCATTTTTACTGTGACCTTTGCTGATCACCTCTGAGGGATGGCTTGTGCTGAAAACCTAGCTGGGGCCTGGAGCCTGGGAATATGTTATAGAGTTTTCTGATTAGTATTTTCATTGTGACTTTGAAGTTTCTCATTTAATTTTTAAAATCAAACGTAAAATAATAAACATGTGTCTTTTATACATGTGTTACAAATCTGCTCATGTTCTATAGCTGTAACCATTTTCATTTGCATCTAATATTTTAAGCACCTTTTATTTAAAAAAAATTTTATTTTAAATATTAAAATTTGTTGGTTGTCCTCCCCACCATTCTTTTAAATTCTAGGGCGTTTCCCACTCTAGCAGTGCAGCAGGTGCCCTAGTGACCAGCCGACTTCCCCTCAGCCCTTACAGTTCTTAAACATTTGAGCATATGGGACTCCCTGCTCCAGGGCTTCTTCTGGGTGCAGGAGCACGTTCGTTTGCCCAGTGTGGAGCAGGCCAGAAATGCTAGGAAGGTAATGACTCCAGGAGCATTCGTCAACCAATGGCAGCTGAGAATTGGTAGAGAAATACACCCATGTCCTTATTCTTTATGGGACGACTGAGTTGGGGACTGAGTTGGGGACCCACGATGAGTCACACCCTTGGATAATCCCGTTCACTCAGGTGGGGGCAGAACCTGAGACTTGCTCCTTCCTGATAAATATGGCAAGTGTCACTCCTGTAGTGAGTGAGTGTGGTGAGATTCTCCTGGCCTTGGGGAAGTAAGCTGCCATGTTGTAAGAAGGCTGCCTGGCAAGGAACAGCAGGTTCCTTGGGGAGTAAGGACTTCAGTCCTATAGCCACATAGAACTGAATTCTGCCATCAACCATGTGAAGTTGGAGAGGACCCCAAGCTCCAGAAAGAAAAGCAGGCTGGTTGACATTTTCTTTAAAGTCTTGTAAGACCTCGAATAGAGGATCCAGGTATTCTGTTTCCAGACTCATGACCTATGGGAAGCTATGAGATAATAAATATATATTGTTTTAAGCTGCTAAGTTTGCAGTAATTTGTTACACAACAATAGAAAACAAGGTTCTCACACTGCCTCCCAGAAGTGCCCAGTGGAACTGAACCCCAATTGCTTTTAGAAGTAACTTGTTCATTATTGTATCCCATATAGACTTCCTTCTATTTTCTTTCCCAGTCGCCTATTCTCTTACTGCTGCTTCTTGGACTCACCTTCTAAATAGAGAACTTGCTCTCAAATTCTTCTTTTAGGATATGCTTCTGAGGGAACCTAACCTAACACTAGAGTTTTGGTGCTTTTTTTTAAAACAAGTTTTTTAAAAAAACTACTTGTGAATATATAATTCACATGTAATACAATTCACCCATTTATAGTGTCAACTCATTTTTTTTTTTGTATATTCAGAGTCATGCAATGATTATCACAATTTTAGAACATTTATATCACTCTAAAAAGAAACACATTAGCAGTCACTCTCCTTTCCCTTCTTCCCCATCCTCTCAGCCCAAGGCAACCCTAATCTATACTTCCTGTCTGTATAGATTTGCCTGTTTTGGATATGTTTAGAAATGGAATTGTAAAATATGTGATCATATGTGACTAGCATCTTTCACTTAGCATAAATGCTTTCAAGGTTTGTCAATATCGAAGCATCAATATTCCTTTTTATTGTTTAGTATCCCATTATATGGATATACCATATTTTATATATTCACCTATTGATGGGCATTTGGGTTGTTTTCACATTTGGCTATTATGAATAATGCTGCTATGAACATGTGGACATGTTTTTCTTTTGTGTATATACCTAGGAGTAGCATTGCTAAGTCATAGGGTACCTCTATGGTTAACATTTTAAGGAAATGTCAAACTGTTTTCCAAAGTGAATACATCATTATACCTTGCCACTAGCAATGTGTGAGGGTTATAATTTCTCACATACTTGCCAACATTTGTTACCTGCCTCTTAGATTATAGCCATCGTAGTAGGTATGAGTGGTATCTCATTGTGGTTTTCATTTGCATTTTCTTAATGCTTAATGATGAACATGTTTTCATGTGCTTATTGGCCATTTGTATGTATTCTTTAGAGAAATGTTTATTTACACCCATTCACCATTTTTAAATTGAATTATTTGTCATTTTATTGTTGAGTTGTACATATTCTTTGTATATTGAGATATATGATTTGCAAATACTTCCATCCTTAAGTTATTTTTTCACTTTTTAAAATTTATTTTTATTTAAATATAATTGACATATAACATTGTATAAGTTTAAGGTGTACCTCTTGTTGGTTTGATACACTTATATAGTGCAATATGCTTACCACCATAGCATTATTTAATACCTCTATCATGTTACATAATTATTTCTTTTTTTGTGGTGGGAACAATTAAGTTCTGGCCCCTTAGTAACTGAAGTTTATAATATGGTGTTGCTGTCTGTGATCCCTAGGCTGTGCATTAGCACTCCAAGATTTATTCATCTACAAGTTGCAAGTTTGGCCCTTTAACACCTCCCAAATCCCCCCAGTTCCCACAGTCTGGTGATGACCATTTTACTTTCTGGTTTTATAAGTTTAACTTTTTAAGATTTCACATATAAGTGATATCATACAGTATTTGTCTTTCTAGACTGACTTATCCCACACTTAGCATAATACCCTCAAGGTCCATCCATGTTGTTTCAAATAGCAGGATTCCTTCTTTTGCATAACTAAATAATGTTCCGTTGTATGTGTATATACCACATCTTTATCCATTCGTTTACTGGCAGACACTTAGATTATTTCCATATCTTGGCTATTATGAATAATGCTACAATAAACATGGGAATGTATATGTCTCTATAATATCCTGTTTTTATTACTTTGGATATATATGCAAGAGTGGAATTGCTGGATCATATTGTAGTTTTATATTTAATTTTTTGAGGAACCTCCATGCTGTTTTCCATAGTGGCCAAACCAATCTGCCATCCCACCAACAGTGTACACAGGTTTCCTTTCCTCCAGATTCTCACCAACACTTCTTGCTTGACTTTTCAATGATTGCCAGTCTAACAAGTGTGAGGTAATATCTCATTGTAATTTTGTTTTGTGTTTCCCTGATTAGTGATGTTGAGCACCTTTTCATGTACCTGTTGGCCCCTTGGATGTCTTCTTTGGAAAAATGTCTATTTAGTTTCTCTGCCCATTTTTAAATGAGATCATTGGTTTTCTTGTTTTTGAGTTGTATAAATTCTTTATGTATTTTAGATATTAACCCCCTTGTCAGATACTTGGCTCGAAAATATTTTCTCCCCTATGTTGCCCTTTCATTTTTTTTTTTTTCTTTCATTTTATCTTTTGCTGTGAAGAAGCTTTTCGGTTTCATGTAGTCCCATTGGATAATCCTGTTCACTCAGGTAGGGGCAGAATCTGATTTTTGCTTTTGTTGCTTGTGCCTTTGGTGTCATATCTAAAAATATCATTTCCAAGACCAATGTCAAGGAGCTTCTTTCTTGTTTTCTATAAGTTTTATGATATTAGGTCTTATGTTTAAGTCATTAATTAATTTTGAGTTAATTTTTGTGAATTGTGTAAAATAGTCCAATTTTATTCTGCATGTGGTTACCAGTTTCCCCAACACTATTTGTTGAGGAGACTATCCTTTCCCCATTGAGTGTTCTTGGCTCCCTTGTCAAACATTAGTTGACCATAAATATGGGGATTTATTTTAAGGCTCTTTATTTCCTTCCTTTGGTCTATGGGTCTCTCTTTATGCCAGTACCATACTGTGTAAATTACTATAGGTTTATAGTACAGTTTGAATTAAGGAAGTGTGATACCTTCGGCTTTGTGCTTCTCTCTCATAGTTTCTTTGGTTATTCGAGATTTTTTTTTGTGGCGCCATTCAAATTAGAATTGTTTTTCTTATTTCTGTGAAAAATGATATTGGGATTTTGGTAAGTCTTGTGAATTGATAGCTGGCTTAGGGCACAGGTCCCCAAACCCCGGTCTATGGCCTGTTAGGAACCGAGACACACAGCAGGAGGTGAGCAGTGGGCCAGCAAGCAAAGCTTCATTTGTACTTACAGTCTCTTCCCAGTGCTAGCATCATTGCCTCAGCTCCACCTCAGATCATCAGGCAATAGATTTTCATAGGAGCACTGGTCCCTGGTGCCAAAAAGGTTGGGGCGCTGGGTTAGGATAATATGGACATTTTAACAATATTAATTCTTCCAATCCATGAACATGAGATATCTTTCCATTTACTTGTGTGGTCCTCAATTTTTTGTTTTTGTTGTTGTTGTTAAAGTCTTGTGGTTTTCATTGTATAAATATTTCCTTGGTTTAATTTATTCCTAAGTATTTTATTGTTCTCTATCCTACTACGAATGGGATAGTTTTTGTTGTCTTTTTCAGATGTATCGTAGCATATAGTATTTTCATTTACATTTATCTCAAATTCTGATTAAATATAGAAAATTGGCTTTAGTATAGTTTTATTCCTTTCCTTTGTGCTTTAATTGTCATATATATGACATCTTATAAGTTCAACAATAGTTTCATAATTATTTTTACATAATCTTATATATTTTAAAACAATTAAAAGGTCAAATGTATTTTTATATAGTCTCTTATATTTACCTATGCATAATCTTCTTCCTGTATTCCTTATTTCTATGTATGGATCTTAATTTTCATTTGATATTATTTCCTTTCAGAATGAAGGACTTTCATGTTTCTTAAGACAGGTGTATTGGCAATGAATTCTCTCTTTGTTTATTTGAAAATGTCTTTACTGCACCTTCACTTTTCAAAACACTTCAGCAATTAAAAGATTTTCTTTTTAGAGCAATTTTCGGTTTATAGGAACAGAAAGTACAAAAAGTTCCGTATACTTCTTCTATCTTAGCCCACAGTTTCCTTTACTATTAATATTTTGCATCGGCGGTGTACCTTTTTTTGCAATTGATGATTCAGTATTGATATATTCTTAACTAAAGTCCACAGTTTACATTAGGAGGCACCCTTTGTGGTATACAGTTCTGTGAGTTTTGCCAAATGTATAATGTCCTGTATCCACTATTACAATAACACACAAATAGTTTTAGCGTCCTACAAATTATATGTACTATACCTTTTCATTCCTCTTCCTTTAGCACTCCTTGGCAACCACTGTCTTTTTACTCTTTCTATGGTTTTGCTTTTTCCAGAATATTATATAGTTGGAATCATTTAATATGTAGCTTTTTAATCCTGGTTTCTTTCACTTAGCAATATGCATTTAAGGTACCTCCATGTCTTTTCATAGCTTGAAAGCTTATATTTCTTTTTTATCACTGAGTAGTGTTCAGTTGCATGGCTATCTCACAGATTATCTGTCGACCTATTGAAGGACACTTTGGTTGCTTCCAAGTTTTGAAAATTATGAATAAAGCTGCTATAAACATTTACATGCAGGTTTGTGTGTGAAGGTTTTCAATTCATTTGGGTCAATACCTAGGGGCACAGTTGCTAGAATGTATAAGACTATGTTTGGCATTGTAAGAAGCTGCCATGCTCTTCCAAAATGGCTGTACACATTTGCAGTCCTGCTGGCAATGAATGAATTCCTGTTGCTGCACATCCTCATCATTAATTCGTGTTGTTAGTGTTTTGGATTTTAGCCATTCTAATAGATATGTAGTGGTTATCTCATTGTTTTTCTTTTATATAAAATTCCCTGATTACATGTAATGTTGAAAAAAATTAATATGCTTATTTGCTATCTGGATGTCTGCTTTGGTGAGGTGTCTAAGTTCTTTTGTTTACTTTTAGTTTTTTTTTATTGCTGAATTTTAACAGTTTTTTTAAAAATATATTTTGGATTCAAGCCCATTATAAGATGTATTTTGCACACATTTTCTCCTAGTCTGTGACTTTTCTTCTCATTCTCTTAACAATTTCTAGAAATTTTGTTTATACACACACACATATTTCATTAGTTATTTTTGTTTCTCTCAGAGAAGGTGTATAGAATGCCTCACATCATCACTGAGGTAATCTTGCTAAGTTCATTTTTGCCCCCTCCCATTTATTTTATTATCTCATTTTTTTTCCTTAACACAGTTTTATGATTTTTTTCAATGAAGCAAAAAACAGTATGTGCCCACATTGGTCAAATGTTACTATTCAGGCACCTTCGGAATATTTGGAGAGCTGTGTGAGTACAGGTCTCCCAGGATTGTAATTGTCAAAGAAAATGAGGAAGTCCCCTGAGGAAGGCTCACTGGAGGAAGGGTTAAACAGCTATGCTTCAATCATGGGGCAGGTGGAGGGTGTCCATGACTCAGATTTGGGAGCATGAAACAAAGACTTCTCTTGAGAGAGAAGTCTTTCTGTGGATATGAGGGTGAAACAGTGTGGTTTTTTTTTTGTTTTTTTTTTTTTATCAGCTTGGAAAAGACACATCAGGCATCAGCTTGGAAAGACACTGCAGGCCATGGGCTTCTGGGGGGCCAGCAGGTAGGAGGCAAGACTGTGCCACTTAGGAATGTCAGGGCACCATTTCTGTCCTCTTTCCTCCAGATGCAGATACAGACTTAGTGGCATAGGATTTAGTTTAGGAACTAGTAGATCTTGATGTTGAGCAGCACTCACTTAAGTGGAAGGATCAGGATCATTAGTCATTTGTGTTTTCTTCTTGGAATAAAACAGCTGTGACTTAGTACACTGTTAAGCTTTCTGATCTAGTAAGACATGTCTCACATGCACACTGCTGCTTTGTAGCTGTGAGCTGGTTGGTGCTGAGTGTGGACAATTGTATGAAATCCTGTGATCCCAGGGGATGGAGATTCTGGAGAGGGGAGCCTCCCAGTCAGAATTCCCATGTGTTTATGGTATCCGAAGTTGGGTGGAAAGGGAAAACTGGTCCTTCATTAGGTTGCCATTCTGTGAGGTGGTGGGTTCCATGCTTACTTCTTGGTACCATGAAATTAAGATGTCACCAGCATATGAGGCATTAACAGCAGAGGTGGATTTGGCATCTTAAGGACTTTAGCATGTAATTGTCTATCTTGTGGGTCTGTCAATGATTGGTTGTGTTTTCTGGAAAACTCTGAGGGCAGAAGTGAGGTGACACCCACGTGGCTTTGCACAGTGCTTTTCAGATAAATAATAGTAATTTATAGTAATAGCTTTAAAAAAACAGCTATGGTCACTGCAAAATTGAGAGGAAGGTACAGAGATTTTCCATATGCCTCCTACCCCCACAATGCATACCCTCTCCCACTATCATCATCCCCTACCAGAGTGGCATGTTTGTTATAATTGATGAACCTACACTGACACATCATAATCATCCAAAGTACACAGTTTACATTAGGGTTCACTCTTGGACTTTCACATTCCACGGGTTTGAACAAATGTATAATTACATGTATCCATCATTACAATATCATACAGAATATTTTCACTGCCCTATAAATATTCTGTGCTCTGCCAATTCATCCCTCAACTCCTTTCCCCTACCATAATAATAGCTTTTTAAAAGCTTACTATGTGCCAGTGAACATTTTGCAATACCAGTGAGAAGTGGATCTTTTCATCAACTTTATTTTACAGGTGAGAAAATGAAGCTGAGAGGCTTGCACATATGGTGATCCGATCTAGCAAGTGGAGAAAGGGGGAATCTCACTTCCAGGGTAGCACTGTTCACCAATCCCTTGTACTTCCTCCGCAGACGTTCTTAGAAGAAAGTGTGGATGGCCCCTTAGGTAGGAGAAGTTGCTTTACTACTTAGAGCGATCTCAATTCTTCTTTTAAATGCCAGGCTAGGGTGTCTTTGAGGAACACTATTTGCACTTAATGTTTTTGTATTGTTTTACTTTTACTTTTCCATCATGTAGAATATAGCATTCAGTAGACAAACATTTCACATTTTTGTTTGAAATTGTTATATTTTTCATGTGTATTAAAAACATATTTTCTTTAATCACATATTTATAGATGTTATCTACTATCAAAATGAAATTTATAGAAAAATTGGGTAATTTGTTTTGCTCTGATCTTCACATACACCAAGAGAAACATTTATCCCTACTACATATGTTTATGTTCTTCCTAATGTTTCTGCTGTTTTACTTATCCACATTTTAAACAAAGCAAGTAAGTTATAGTTCTCTACTTTTTATTGTCAATAGATAATCTGTAATGTGCTAGATAGTGTTTTAATGACTTTACTTACATCTTTTCTGAGCAGGGAGAATAACTATTATTTACCATAAAGTAACAATATTTGAAGTGTTTTAGAAAGAAATCTTTGTTCTATAATAAATAAAATGAGTCACATTTACTTATAAAAACTCTTAAATTGGAAAACTACAAATATGCTGCCAGCCTATATTTTTCTTCTGTGCACTAAATTGTTGCAACAGTTACCAACTGGACCGTTCTGACTGTAATATCTCCTGTGGTGGATGCTGTGATGCATTGTTCAGATTCCTTTTTAAAAATAAAATACCTCTTACTTTAGCTTTGAGAATGTTCACAACTGCCAGCCTTTCTCAGGGATTGTCCTAGCTAAAGAGAGGCACCTTGCTCAGTTTCCTGCTCCTTTCTTGTGGATGCTTATTTCCAGTGGCTGATCAATATAGGGGTATAAATGCCTGACCCTTTCAGATAGGGGCAACTCTGAGGGTTATTTTTTCTTCAGAACTCTTTATAGGGCTTCCTGAGGCTTCTATCGAGAGTGCATTTCTGCCCAGCTCTTCCCTTTGCCAAGTCCTGCTCTTTTCCCTTTCCTGCATCATGAATTGATTCTAAGGGCATTCTCTCACAAACTTCCTGCATGCTAATCTCCACCTCAGAACCAGCTTCCCAGGAAATCGAACTTGAAATAATGACAGATATCAAATATGGTATGCCTAACACATTACATGGTTTGGGGGAAGAGAATGAGGGCTTTTGAGTTATTTCCTAAACCAGTTAACGGCACCATCATCCACTCTAACACCCAAAGTAGAGATCTGGGAGTTGCTGTGGACTTTTTTCTTCATCACTGTTATGTCTTTGGTTACCAGACCTGTTGACTTTCTCAAATTCATTTTCAAATACACCCTCTTTTCTTCATCCCCATTGCCACTTTTATGGCTCAAATCCCCATTATTTCCCTCCTGCCTAGTGTAACAGCCTGATAACGTGTGGTTTTGTAGCAGATGCTCTCAGTGCAATGAAATCCCTTGACACTCACTGTTCCCAGACTTGCCAAAGGCTTGTTACAGTGAGTACCTGCAACTCTGTGTGAAGGCTTTCTCTGGCCTCTGGAGAGTGCTGAGTTTGTGCCCTGGGCAGTTCCGGGAAATTCTGGGGAGTTAACACTCCTAGTAGCAGCTATCAACCATTGTCTGGTGGCAGTTGTAGGATAGATACTCTTATGGGAAACTTTGAAGTGTGTTCTCCATGTTCTCCCAGAGGTCGCTTGTGGATTTGAACTTTAGTTGCTTATTGTTTTAACCTTTTCAATAATGTAAACTTCAATCACATCCTTCTTTTCCCTGTCTTCTTTACCTCTGTATCAGTGTTTCCTGTTATCACCTCCCCTAAGAACCGGCTATGACAAGGATCTTACCTTAGGCTAAGATACCTAGAAGCAGACCCTGAGATAAGGGTTTAAGTGCAGGAAGAGTTATCCAAATAAAACAAAAATGTGATTATTTCATTGTCTTGAGATTAATACCATATAATTTCACTTATGTGGAATCTAAGGAACAAAAAGAACAAACTAATAAAAAACTGACTCACAAATATAGAAGACAATTTGATGACTGACAGAGGGGAGGGATGTTGTGGGGCTGGGAGAATGGGGCGAAGGGTTAAAGAAGCACAAATTAGTAGATGATAGATGGTCACAGGGATGGGGAGCACAGCATAGGGAATGCAGTTAGCATTAATATATTGACTAGGTGGAAAACCAGAGGAGAGAAGGACCAATTAGGGGGATTGATTTATAAACTATATAGATATCTAACCAATGTACGATATACTTGAAACTAATTTAAAAAAAATAAATAAATAAGGTAAAGCCTAAAGTCCTCATCCTGACTTACAGCACCATCTTTGCCGATCCACTGAGCCAGCAGATCAGAATCATGGCCCTCCTAAATAACCCACAATCATCTGTCTCTCAGAAGGTGAAGCCTCAAACTGCCAAGCCTGCCCAGGTCGGGCTAAATGTAGGATACATCTGATAACTTCTAAGAATAGTTCAAATAGTACCAAGCCAAGAAATAAAGTAACTATTCTAGACACAAAAATGCGGGCTTCTCAATAGCACTTCAATGATAAGTTTTCCCACCTTCATCCTATTTTAATGGGTTTTTGGCTAAAATCTCTCATTAGTTTTTCACAGTTGAGCATTTCTTCATAATAAAGATTGATGAAATTTTAGAGCTCATAGGAAAGCTAGGGTGGAAAAATAGGCATTCTTCCTTATTTCTGCCTTTAACTTGGCCACTAGGGTCCAAATGAAAATGAAACCCAAAGCTAAATTTATTAGATTTGTAAACAAGGCAAGGTGTTACTATTAAATGAACATTTATGGAACACTTTCCATACCATGTGGTGAGAGAAATACAGGAGAGGTCTTGGGGCCAGGTAAGAAGGCTTAAAAAGGAGTAGGGGGAGGTGGAGACAATCTCTGCCCAGAGCTTTTTGCCAAACTGTTGTTTAATCCTGTCCATGCTGTAAAGCTGCCCTGTCTACCACTTTACAGACATGGCAATAATCTTAAATCGAATAACTATAAACTGAAACACCATTTCCCCAGCAATGACTTTCTGACTCCATAATCTGTTTTCCAGAGTATCTTAGAGTTTTCTCCATAGCCATTACAATGTATAATTGTTCATTTAAGTTCCATCTCCCTCTCTGGATTGCAAGGTCCAAGAGGGTTGGGACCACATCTGTATTGTTTATGACCATATTCTTATTGCATACTGCCTGACACATGGTGGGGGCTCAATAAATATTTTTTGAATGAATGAATACTGAAACATGACAGATCAAGGAATTAATATCAGATTTGACTTCCTAGACTCATGTTCTTTACAGTGCATACTTTCAGCAGATTAAGAGGCAAAGATTGTATAACACGTCTCTGTAAAATTGGTGCTTAATTAAATATTGATTGGCAATGTTAAAGTGAACAAACAGCCACTGAGTACTCTGACCAACCTTGTTGGCCTTTGTGTCATTTTTAAAAAAATGTTTTTCATGCTTCATGGACTGTGGGGGCAGAGGGGATTCTGAGTTAGGAATTCACCCATGTGGCGAATTCAGGACATGAGCTTCTTGGTGATGGGTTTTACATACAAACTAAGTTCAGTTTATGGACCGTAGTCTAAAACCATTCACTCGACTCTTCATTTATTTATTCCCTGGCTTAGGCTGCGAGAAAATTTTATTTCCCATGACAATTGTTAGCCCTATGGTTTGGTCCTTATGCCCTTCATGGCTACAAGCCTTCATGGCTGCCACAATTCCAGATAGTGAATGCAGGCAACGTCTGTTTCAGTGGAAAGGAGACTGGCAAAAATGCATATCTGGCATTTTTAACTTCTTCAACATTCTTTGCTTGTGGGGTCTGTTTTCTGTTAGAGAATAGCTGGAGCAGAGACAACCAAAGGTGTCACCCACAAGAGCTCCTACTCAGTGGAATGGACCAGCTCAAGTTTTCATTGAAAGGTTTAATTTCATAGTTGGTTTTCATGATTGTTGAAGGGAGATTTAATAATTTAAATAGAGGGGCTAAAAAATCCTGCTCCTGAAAATGTTTGTCTCGAGTATGCCCTAATTCCTCCCCCCCCCGCCAAAATTAGTTGTGTTAATTCCATTTCTCTCCTTTTGAGCAGTTGGAGATCCAAAAGTTGTTGTTCTCTTAGGAGAAAATGTTGGAAAATCAGCTAGGGGTTAAATTGAAGGCCCTGCAGTAAAATGCTATGTTCCGTCAATTTCCCACCTTCCACATACTTGGGTTCTGAAATTTCCTGAATATATCATGTACTTCTAACATTGTGACTTTGCTCCCTCCAGCCTGTTAAAATTTTATGAATCCTTCACAGGAGGAAAGCCATTGAACTGAGTCTTGAAGTCTTTCATGATTCTCTCCCCTCTCATTATACTTCTCTCTTAGTACTTATTGCCGTGTGACCTGAATCATTAGAGTTGTGTTCCTAATTTTTTCACAATCTATGACCTCAAAGATTCCAAATTATAGTGTCTTATTTATCTTGGTACTTTATGGCCTAATATCCAGTATGTAGTCAATGCTTAAAGTAGATTCTTCCTCTTCCCTGAAGCCATACTCTTTGCAATATTACTTATGGACTCTGTTTATTGATGGGAGGAATTGCAATTTTCCCACCTCTTGAGACAAGGCTGACCTGTGGCCTGCCATAATCGTTGGTCAAAATAAGAGTGACAGTATGTTAATTTGGAATCTAGGCTTCAAGAGGCCTTATATGCTCTTCTTATCATTTTCTATCAGATTAGCCTGGCTTCTTTTCACAGCATAGCAGAAGAGAAAAGGGGATGGGGCACAGAGAGAGAGACAGAGACAGACAGACAGAGACAGAGGGAGAGATGGGGCCCCGAGGGGGAGGGAGGGACAGGGACCTGAGGAGGAGAGAGAGAGAGACTGGGTCAGAGTGGGAGAGAGAGAGAGAGAGGGGCAGAGACAGAGAGATGAGGCGATGGGAAGATGGGGAGAGAGAGAGAGAGAGAATGAGATAGCGAGAGTGAGACAGAAACAGAGGCAGAGACAGACCATTAAAGAAAAACTGAGACTATCCTAGATAAGTTGATAGCCAGTTGACCCTAAAACCAATGGGAGAGCCAAGCCAAGATTGATAGAGCTGCCTATTCAATTTACAGATGACGGTATGAACATGTATGAGTCTACCAGAAACCAGAAAAAATACCCACCTGATCTATAAACACATGAACAATGGAAAATATACTTTTAAGCTACTATGTTTTGAGGTGGTTTGCTATACAGTAATGACCAACTGATAACATGCTTATAATTTATTGCATTGAAACCACCTTTTGTAATTGAGCAAGAATTTCCATCCTTGGCAAAGAAGGGTCTAATGAGTACATGGCCCAAATTCTTCATGGTAAAATTACCATAGATATTGAACAATCTGACACACAATGAGAAACAAGTCAGAAGATAACGTTTCCACTTTTTTTAGTTTTTATTTTTATTTAATTTTTTTTGAAGTCTCTAGCATACTTTTTAAAGATTATCTTTAAAGTATACTAGCCATGAAAACAAAATGAAAAAGTCCAAGTACGAAATCATTTAATACTAAGTACTTTTTGTTCTCGAATAAAAGATTTTGATGTGCCTAGAGAGAGGGTAGTAATAACATTCAAGAGTCAAATTTATTCAGAATGCCTTTCAAGTACTCCTTTATTGTTATGCTAATTAAACTTAATTCATAAATAAAATATCTAGTTGAGATGTATTTGGCAAATGTGGTCTATTAAGGAACACTCGGGTTCATAACTCCTCCCAATTGGCTCAGTGTTTCATACTGCACAGTTTTCTGCCAAGCCATGGGGCTTATTCTCATGTTAAAGTAACAGGCATTTGCCAAGAATCCTAATTTAACTGTGTCTTTACACAACTATAAACAAATCATCATGGAATCTCAGCATTCAGTATGCAGAGGGATGATCAGTAGCCTAGAGCTCCCTCACTCAGAATTTCAAATTTTATGTGACTGGGGTCAGAATGCTAATCTGAACTAGGAATGCGTAAGATATTTTTAGTCTCCAACATTAGAAATCAGTTAAGGAAGAAAATGTTATTCTACTTCAATCAGAATCTGAACAGATGTGAAAGATTGCACTGTATTTGCTCTTCTGTGCCTGGCAATCAGCTTTGTGTAACTATATTAAGATGAGCCAAAGAGAAACTCAGTAAAAGAACTAGAATTTTGTTTCATGCCCAATTCTTCTGCTGCAGAGGCAAGGTAAATGGAAGATTTAAACTTTCACAGGGTTGCACACTTGTTAGAATTCAAGGAAGAGACGAACAGTGGTTCCTAGTCAAAGCTCTGTCTCTAGGTTTGGAAAATATATCTGCTTGGAGGTAAGACTAGGGACTAGAAAGGGAATCTAGAAATGCTCACAGTCGGAGGTGATATCGCTGTAATATTTCATTGATATGGCCCCCTCAGAATCTGGCTTTCCACTGAATGATAGTGAATTAAGATTTAGTCAGCAATATTTACTGACTAGTGAATTAAAATTTAGTCAGCAATATTTACTGAGTACTAGATGCTTCTGTGGTGAGTATGTTGGGTAGGAGGGAGCAGGAAAGAAAAGACACTACTTTATTCCTATTCAGAAATTTGTTGTCTTTTTGAAATGGGAGGGGAGATTTTGGAAGGACATTAAATGCTTATTGAGCAGCCTCGTGCTCCTGCCTCACATGTATCTTCACAATTAATTCTCCCCTCCACTGCATTAAACAGTAGGCATGATAGACAGAGGCTCCGAGAAGTCATACAACTTGCCTAAGCAAAGCTTCAAAATGAGGTGTGACTCTCCAACTCATACTTGTTCCACTTATAGCGGTTGCCAACCTTTTTGGCACCAGGGACCAGTGCTCCTATGAGTATCTAATGCCTGATCTGAGGTGGCACAGCTGAGGCAGTGATGCTAACGCTGGGGAGCAGCTGCCAATGCAGATGAAGACAGTATCGATCTATGGCCTGGGGGTTGGGGACCCCTGCACTACAAGACACTGCAGAAGAACAAGAAGAGTAATATCTGCAACTCTAGTACTGTATCTGTGAAAAAGTATATAAATCTATGGATTTATGTGGGTGCTTTTCCAGGATAGGTTTTCTCCACCAGAAGTAAAGTTTCGTGAGGTCCAGGCTGCTAGGTCTTCGTCGAGTATAATTACATCTAATCTCTTTTTGTGGGAAAAATATATTTTTATTAAAAAAACCCCTTGCATATCAGCTCATAATATTAGAGATTCATAGGAGTCAGTGGGAGAGTAAAAAAGGGATTTTTTCAACTGCAGTATTACGGGGCTTAGAATGGTAGAATCCCTCGGGACATAGAAGTGATTATGTCCAGTTCCATTGATCTTGGGGCTAAGGTGTGCCATTGACCTAAGAGATATATTAGTGATAGAATATATTATTAGTGAAGGTGCTCTGATTATTCTCTCTGGAGACATTCCTCAGAGATTTTTCTAGGGCAAATATGATTAATAATAAACCTTTTGTTTCATGTCCTTTGTGGCAATTTAAAACTGCTTTTTAAATGGCCGCCTTTAACAAAATCTTTACTGATATATAATTCACATACCATAAAATTAACCCAATTAAAGTGTACAATTCAATGGTTTTTAGTATATTCACAGTTGTGCAATGATCACAGTCTAAGTTTAGAACACCTCTGTCATCCTAAAATCAAACCCTGTACCAGATTTTAAAATCTGTTCTTCGATTGATGAATACTTGAGTTGTTTTTACTTTTTGGCTTTTATAAATAATGTTGCTATGAACATTTGTGCACAAGTTTTTGTGAGGAGATATGTTTTCGTTTCTCCTGGGTCTGCGCCAAGGAATGAAATTGCTGGGTCATGTGATAACTTTATCATTTTAAGGGACTACCAGACCATTTTCCAAATTGCTGCATGATTTTACATTCTCACTAGCAATGAATGAGGGTTGCAATTTCTCCACATCCTCATCAACACTTATGTATCTTTTTTATTTTAGCCATTCTAGCGCATATAAGGTTGTATCTCATTGTGGTTTTGATTTGCATTTCCCTAATAATTAATGATGTTGATCATCTTTTCATGTGAATATTGGCCATTTGTATAGCTTTGGAGAAATGCCCTTTCAAATCTCTTGCTCATTTCTAAATTGGTTTATTTACTTTTGTATTTTTGAGTTGTAAGTTTTAAAAGAATGTATTCTGGACACAAGTCTCTTATTAGAGAGATGATTTTCAAATGTCTTCTCCCATTGTGTGAACTACCTTTTTATTTTCTTGATGGCATTGTTCGCAGCCCAAAAGCTTTTCATTTTGATAAAGTTCAGTTTATATATTTTGTTGGTTGTGTTTATGGAATCATATCTAACATTACTTAATCCAAGTTTCCATAGATTTACTACTATGTTTTCTTCTAGGAATCTTATGGTTTTATTTTTTAGGTTGTTGTTGCATTTTGAGTTATTTATTTATTTATTTTTTGTATGATACAAGGTAGGGGTCCAAATTTATTCTTTTGCACATGGATATCTATTTGTCCCAAGACCATTTGTTGAAAAGACTATACTTTTCTCCATTGAATTGTCTTGCAACACTTGTAGAAAATCTATTGACCATAAATATAATTGTTTATTTTTGGCCTTTCAATTTTGTTTCATTGATTTATATGTCTATTCTTATGCCAGTACCACACTGACTTGATTACTGTGGTAAGTTTTGAAATTGGGACTTTATCTTTTTTTGAGTTTAGTTGGCTGAGTCCCTTGCATTTGCATATGAATGTTAGGATAAGCTTGCCAATGTCTACCAAAAAAATCCAAGTTGAGATTTTGGTTAGGATTGTGTTAAACCCTTAGATCAGATCGAGAAATTCTTCTTTCTTAACAATAACATGTTTCTTTGCCTTCACTAATTCTATCACTAATATACTTGGCTTTCCTTCATCCATGCACGTGGGATGTCTTTACATTTAGACCTTTCTTTCAACAACTTGTAGTTTTCAGTGTGGTGATCTCCTTTTTGAGGATCTACCATGCTCCTATTCTCTACTATACTCCTCCTGTTTGAAGATCTACTGTACTTCTTCCAGAGGGGTTAGAGGATCAAAAACACTGTTAATGCTGGACATTCCTCCAGTTTATAAGAAGCTCTGCTGGCTGTCTTATGTCTCTGAGGCTCCCTTCATACCCACCAGACTGAGTCTACCACAGCTATGCATGCTGCTTTCTCTCCCACAAACTCATGAAGGCACTAGACTTCTGTTTGTGGGATATGGTCAGCCAGACAGCTGTCCAAATTTTAGTTAAGAACTCACAGGTTTGTAATCAAGATGTTGCCAGGCAAAATTTTCATACATTTAAAGAATACCCATAGACAGCTTCTTTTATTCCGGCCACTACAGAAAGGACTAGTTCCATATAGGCCATCTTTCTACAGGTGAACTTTACTTTTTGTTTCCTGTCATGGGATTCATAATGCCAACATATGGGATGCCCCTGGGCACCTGCTTGATACTCTCAGAAGTGCACACTTGCAAGCACAACCTGAAAGTGTAGGACAGTTAATATATGAGGTACTGTCTTGAGCAATGGAGGAAGGGACTTGATAAATAAGTGCCACCCCTTTTGTTCACCGGGTAGTTGGTTCTGAAAGTTGCGTGATTGCAAGCACTAGTTGTCTGCTGTGGTTGCCAACTAGAAGACATATTCCTGTACTGCCTTTCTCACTCCCTTGTTTCATTCTTCTGTTCTAAAATCCTGATCTCTGGGGTCATATTCCCTAATTAATATCCTCTACTCAGGCTCTGCTTTCAGGGCAACCCCAGCCATGTCTTGAGGGAAAGACAGCCTATTTGATGGTAGCATAACTTTAGTTTTTATGACTATGACTATGCTATTGTTGGTATAATCTTTATGGAAACAGTTGAATATGTTTCAAATGTCAACTTACGCATATTGGAACAAACCTCGTTGTATAAATATGTCTCCACTGTTGACTGATTTACCCCAAAGTTTATAAATATACTAGCTTTCTTTCTAGGACTTAGTAGGGTAGTACTTTTCTGTGATCTTTGGAATTAGGCATGGCCATGAGACTTACTTTAGTTAGTGAGATGTGGGCGCAAGTGGGAAGGCTCAAGGACTAGTTCTATGGGCCAAGATGTGATTTCCTATATTTCTGCCATCTTGCCATGGTGATTATGGAATATCGAGAATATTTTTTCATCACCCTGGATCTCAGAATGACAATGATGAGCAGATCCTACCTGTTGATCTGCACCGAACATGTAGCATTAGCAAGAAATACACTTTGTCATGTTAAGCCATGGAGTTGTTCGCTGTGGTTTACAAACCAGGATGGCCTAGGTTGTTATGGAGTATCATAAAACATACATGTGCATGTACACACACATGCACCATGTACCAAGCTTTACTCTAAGGATAAAAACAAAATGAAGCAATAACAAAAACAATCAAGTAGCACCCAATGAAGTGAGCTTCTCAACTGTAGAACAAGAATCACAGCAGTATCTAAGGTTTAAGGTTAAGATGTGTAACGACTTGCTGAAGATCACCCAGCTGGTAAGTGGAAAAGCCAGGATCCAAACATTAGAGCCTGATCTCCAACACCTGGCCCAGTGTTTCTTGGGGTGGATATACTTTGTTGGCAATACCTGCTGACCTGTCAAGTAGTCCACAGGGAAGCTTTGTATTTTTAATTACTTTTCTCATATATTTCACTAACTTTACATTTTTAAAATAATTGTTATTTTTCAATTACAGTTGAGATACAATGTTAGTTTCAGGTGTACAATATAGTGATTAGATATTTCTATAACTTACAAAGTGATGACCCTGATAAATCTAGTACCCACCTGACACCATGCATAGTTATTACAATATTATTGACTATATTTCCTATGCTATCAGCCCTATGACTGTATTGTAACTACTGATTTGTACTTAATCTCTTCCCCCTTTTCACCCATCCTCTCAATCCCCCTCCCATCTGGCAATCCTCAAAATGTACTTTGTATCTATGAGTTTGTTTCTGTTTTTATTTGTTCATATATTTTGTTTTTTAGATTCCACATATAAGTACAATCATATGGTATTGGTCTTTCTCTGTCTGGCTTATTTCACTTAGCATAATACCCTGTAGGTCCATCCATGTTGTTGCAGATGGCAAGTAATATTCCATTGTTTATATGTACCACTTCATTTATTGAATAAAGAAGGAACACCTGGCATCCCAGCATTCCCCTGTCTCCCACAATATCTACTCTTTTTCACAGCCAGAAGTTATGGGGATTTCTCTCCCCAGCTCTGGAACCCTGGGCTGAAGAGCCTAGTGTGGGGCCAGGACCCCTCGTTCCTCAGGGAGGATCTCTGTAGCCAAGATAATCCTCTTGATTTTTAACCACCAAATGTGGGTGTGGCACCAGCCCGTTCTGAATCTTTGTCCCTTCCACCTGTTTCAACATGGCTTCTTTTGTATGTCCTTAGTTACAGGACTTCTGTTCAGCTAGACCTCAGGCTATTCTCATTGATGATTGTTCTGTAGTTTAGTCGTATTTTGATGTGGTCATAGGAGGAGCCAAACACAGAGTTTACCATCTTGACTGATAAATGGAGCATTTAACTGAAATGATTATGTAACTTTCTTAAACACAGAACTGATGCTACCTATGATTTACTTCCATTTAAATCAAACAAAAGACAAAAGCACTCATTAGGAGCTCCTACTCTGAACAATTCACTAATTTTACATTTAAGATTATTGTAAATTGTTACATAATTTATATAAAATACATCCCATTAACAGATGTGGCTAACATTAATAACTTGCACATGTGCTAAGATGGACTGCATTTAAGAACACAATTATGCAAAACATAAGATATCTGTGAAAATAAATAGTAATTTATCTTTACTGTTTTTATATCTATAACATCAAAGTTTGCAGTTCCACAATAGTGCAAAAGTAGTTCATAAAGAAATGAAAGCAAATGAAGTAAGGATAAAACAGGAACCATCTCTGTAACTCAGAATAATGCTAAGTATATAAATATTGTATAGTACCACAGTGAATATAAAAAAAATCTGAAAAAAGTGATTTGGTTAGTGTGATGATTTTCCATATTCAACTAAAGAAAGATGAGGAAGAATCTCAATATTGATTTTATGGGATGAAACTAGTACAGTTCCATGAAATTGTCATGAAACACTTAAAGCTTTTAAATGATTTCCTAAGCAAAGCATAATGACTACTCTACCAAAACAAAATTTTCAGGACTAGTATGAAATACTTTCTAGCACAAAATTGATTAATTGCCACTAAGAAAAAAGAGATCAGAACATCAGAAGCATTATTTAAAGTTATAATGCCTACAGAAAATACAAACACAATATCTACTCTTGCTTAGAAACTTGTAAAACTACTCTTAAAGTTGACAAAGCTCATATAGAAAGGACAAGCAATATGTAGTTTTCTTTATTAAAAAAGGTATTTTGGGCATTGCCTTATATCACTGGCATACAATATGGAAAAGCAATTACTGTCACTTATGTGTTGGCGGATAATTTGCTTTTATAGCTGGACACACCAATTTCAACATATGTGTAGCATATGAGGAAGAAATGCCAGGCACTGCTTTTTGTCTCATTTATCACTAAAAACTCATTTTTAAGCTGTGTTATCAAGGAGAAATCTTTTCAATAATAAGTGGAAAAAAGGTGCACAGTATTGTCAAAACAACAGTTACAAGTACAACAGAGCATTGCTACATAAATGAAGTTGCACTTGAATCGGATCCACACACTACTTTATAAAAAGGGAACAGTTATGGGTCAATATGATGTGTAAAGGATGTTCTTCATTTGCTTTATCAAAACAATGCTCTACCTTTCTGAGTCAGGGTCCCAACAAAAATCAGATGATAGACTCAAAGTATGATAATTCAAAGAAGGGTTTTTTACAAAGGAACTATTCACAAATACATGATAGAGAATGACAAGGGACATTGCACCAACCCAGGGCTTTCTAAGAGCCAGCTCTTTACAGTGTCTTCACTGCTCTGTGTATGTCCAACAGACTTCATATAATGATGACATAAATATTGTTGACACAAAGCTAATAAATGTGCTATGCTTCCTATATCAGATTCCTTGTGTAAAGTATCACATCATCTCTGCTTTATCTGATTCCAGCAATGTCTATGGCCAAGAAATTCATACCAACTCTGATCTACTCTGCATCAACATCACCTCTCCCCAAGTTTGCTCTCTGAGTCTCTTGCTTCTTGCCTGGCTCTTCTGATGTCATTCATGTGGGACTCTGTGAAGAGCCACCTGGAGATCCCCATGCTCAACTCAGAAGTGTGGATGAGTTAATGCCTTAAGGAGCAATCCTCAACCAAATGGGGAATGGGAGTCAGTTGGTAAATGCTTTTCATCTCTTGGAGAAACAGTTCTGAGATGCACTCCACATATTCTTTAGAAGGTTCTCACGGTGTTTAGCATCAACCACCTACAATAGCAAATTCACTCAATGTGTCCTCGTATTGACTTTCCTCCTTTTCTATTTCAATGTAGATGATACTCAGAAGAGAGATCAGCAATTTTCTCTAAGAGAGGAGCACAATTCCTGACCTCCATGTCATGAGGTGCCCCATTTCAGGCAATGGCATCTCTGAGAGAAAAGGACGTATCAGAAGTTTTGGAAGTTCATGTGGCCCCCTCTGGGTCCAGACTTCCACATGTAAAGGTGAAGTGGTCCTGCACATAAAGTAAGATTGTTTAGGTGGTCTCAGCATATATCCAGCTCAGGCCGAGTAATTTAATGTATAATGTGACTGCAAGGTACAACAGTACACTTAAAGCCTCATTTATCCTCCAGAGTCCACAAAATCTTCATTTAGCATCCTCAAATTCTCCAAGACAGTAGCACCTGATTAAAAAATATTCTTGAACTCAGTGCTGCAAAATCAAAATGGGAGTTAGTGTCCTCACATTTCTTGGAATTGTGCTAATGAGCTCTTCAGCTCTAAAGTTTACCGTGTGGTAGATGACCTATTTTCCTTCTTTTCTAGCAGCATATAGAATCTTGTGTTTATTCTTAAACAATGATGTCTCAATTTGGATAATTTTCCCAGCAAGTCCTTCAGTTGTGGAAAAATCTTCTCTAGTGTTTTTAATAACTTCATCCTTCGCTTATCTTTTTCTGAAACTCCTCTTATATAGAGGAATCATCCTAAAGAATTAAAACTCATGTCTCATCTTACCTTATGGTTTCCATATTTTGGATGAATATACTGGGAGATTTTTTTTTGATGCAGTTTAGAAGATAATATCTTTAAACTAGCTTTCCTTGGGTGTGAGGAGGGTCAGTAATTTTAGAAAATAAAAGGACTTTAAAAAGATCAGATATTTTATTTGGTTCATTTAGGCATATCTTATTTGAAACATAACTTTTGTGTTTGCTTTTTATCTGATAGGTGATTTGAATCCACTCATTTTTGTGATGATTACTGGTATATTTAGACATATCTAATAGCTTGTTGTATATTTACTATCTAATCTTTTTTCTTTCTTGCCTTCTCTTGGCTTGATAAAATTCTATTTATTCCCCTCGTTGATTTAAATTTTAAAAGACATTTTAAAGTTACATTTTGTAATAAAATCTGTAGTTGCACAGTATATAACTAGTGTGCTGGTGTTTTCTCCTTGGGAAGAAACTGAAGATATTAAAAGCATTCCTTCTGTCTTTTCTATTAATGTTTATAAACTTAATTCTACCTTTCAAAAAAATTTCAGATACTAGTTATATTTACCAATGTTTCACACAGTTTTTTGCTCACCATTTGTTTTGCATTCTATTCCTTCCCGTCTTCTTGTTGTAGCAATTATTTGAGTTTACCATCTATAGATCCTATTGAAAGAAAGAATCTAGTCATTTTGTATCTGAAAATGCCTATTGTTCCTTTACTCTTGAATAGTAATCTATCTGGTTTAAGAAAACTTACATATTTTATATTTATCTCAGAATTTTGAAGATTTTAGGCTATTTTCTCCTATAATTTATTTATATTGATTTATTTGTGTCTTCTGGGATTACAATTAGTCTAAGATAATCTGCAGACTAATATGAAATTTATGCTTTTTCTAGATATGGATTTATTTTTATTAAGTCTACTTAGATCTTGGTTAACACTGCTAGAAATGAGGAAAGACACAAATCTTCAGAGTGAAAATGCATAGCATCATTATTTCTTATTGCTTCACTTTTCATCCTCGAACTTCAGTTAGACATATGTTGGGGCTTCTTTTATGTTCCCACTTCTCTTTCACATTTTTTCGACATTATTTCTGAGCTGCTTTCTAGGTGAATTTCTCAGGATTAATTCTTTATTCAACTGTCTTAAATCCGTAATTTATGCCATATATGTGTGACTTTGAGATACATTCAGAGAGACCCATCAAGGCCATTTTTCAGACAAAACAACAAATTAATAAAAAACTCACTACCAATCACCAAAAAATTCCCCCATTTTAAGTTGAATTACACCAGTAAGAAACAGATATGATCAGTATTTACTTTAAATAATATGTTCCTACACTTGTAGTTTTAAAATCCTGCTAAAATATGTCTAAACATTGATTTTTAATTTTACTTAGAATTTGAAGAACACTTTTAATTCCATATGAAGGTTTTCATCTCAGGAAAGTTTTATTTATGTTGTTTTGCTGCTGCTATTATTTCATTATTATTCCTGAAGACAGGTAATTATAGAAGCTAGAAAAAATGGGTATCTACTCTTTCACCTCATTTTGACATTGACTTTGACCCATTTCCTTGCATTCAAGGAAAACTTATCAAGTGTGTCTTCCTTATCACTGGTTCTGTTATCTGCAGTGTGAAAGCTCTTCTGTTCTCCTTCCAGTGCAGATTTATTTTTTTTAATTAATTTATTTTGTATGGCAACATTGGTTAATGAAATCCAATAAGTTTCAGTTGTACACCTTAACAGTAAGGCATACATATATATTTACACTGTGTTCACCTCTCATAGTTAGATTTCTTTCTGTCACCACATTTTAATGCAGATTTAAATTGCATTTGTAGGCTATTTTTTTTTACTCAATTTTTTTTCTCTTCTCACCTATTGAATTTCTTACAACTTTTTGTTTCCATTCCTTAGGGACCACATTTTCATGCATGTTAGTGAGGATGACAAGCCATTTTTCCTCAAATAATTTTCTGTTTTATAGAAAGTGATTTTTAGGAAATAAATTCCTCTTGAGTTTATAATATGTCTTTTTTTGCAGTATGCTTTTTACTGGTTAGACAGATGAAAACCAGTATGAGACCTTTCTTGACTAAAGATATGTTTAAAAGTGTTGTGTGGATTGCACTCAGGTCTTGTTGGATTTACAGCTGGTAGGGAAGCAGTCTTGCATAGCTCCATAGCCATTTATTAGTGTTTCAGAAGTTTTGTTTTTACCTCAATTCAATGGTGATAGAAGTGTCTTACTCTACCTTCCTGCATGGTTATAAAATATTTTATATTCAGAGGAATATCACATCTATCAGAACACTGTGAGCAAGAGAGGTGAAAAACCCAGCTGGTGGCAAATACTGGGATTATAGTTTTATAATTGGGTTCCTGCACTTCCATTTTCTCTTCTATTTTCTTGGAGTTACTGTTTTTGAATATTTATAGAAAGGTATACTGATGGGGGCCAAGAGGGACACAGTAGTCTATGTGTAGGTAGAGATTTTGAGGCAAAGGGTCAGCTATTAAATAATCATGTTATATGAACCTTTACTCTATAATCTAGGGGCAGACTGTAGGGAAGGGTTGAAGCATATATTTACTTTCATGCTGGTAGATTCCCTCTCTAAGTAGATTTCGTTCACTTTACAGACTTTTTATTGGAAATTTGAGAAGAACTACTCCAGAGACTATCAGGAAATCACCACAAGTCTCTTATTACTGCTCTGAAAGCCTGCTTGTTCTTTGTTCTCACTCACCCTATGAGACTCTTCCATTATTGCTCAAATTAATCTCTATAAAGTACAATTCTGATCACTTTTTTCAAAGTCTTCAGTGATTACATTTCTGTAGGCAATTGGTAAACTTCTTATCGTTGTGTCCAATGTCTTGTATAAGAGTGGAAGGGTGGACTAAGGAAATATGTTCAGAGTACTTTTTATACTGGAGCTTGTGTTGTGGTCCCATTTACCTATAACTCACTTGAAAATGTCAAGTGTTTTTACAGCATTCATACCATTTGATTCATGTAGACTGCCTTCTACTTTACCTACTATTGTTTATCCTTCAACATCCATTTGAAATATCATTACTTTAATATATATTTTCTGAGCTTCACACAACTGGACATTGAAGCCCTCACAGCCCTTTCTGTTTCTCTTGTGGTATTTATGCCATCACTTTATCTTTAGAATAGTAAATAGATCTTTAATTTTATCAGTATGTCTGTATAATACCTAATTAGCAGTGTCTTATACCCTATAGGGTTTTAAAAATGCTATTCAGTACTTTAGATTTTTGGGTTCAATTGCACATTGGGAAGTTCAAGAGTTTTCACTGGTAGTTGTAGCCACATAATCCAAAGTCCTACATTCTGTGACTAAAGTGTCATCTTTCTCTTTAAATGCATTATCCCTGCATTATTATACAGAAATTAATGTTTCTTTTGTAGCTTGGTAAAGTACATTATCCAAATATTTTTTTCAGCAAGTATAAAAACCATCTGATCCTATAGACCTTCAAAGAACTCAGAAAGTAAGATTCAATAATTCTGGGTCTCTGTGCAAATATCCAAAGCCCTAATAGATTTGTAGCTAAGTTGAAGATTAAATTGTCCCAGTATGCACAAATATCAGATATATAAGCAACTTGTTGTATACAAGATTGAGAATCCTAAAGTTCTTAGCAAGAGACAGCAAATGATAATATAGTTAATTCTCAAAATTAACTAACATTCTGCTATCCAATACTTCAAGTATATTTCATGACTTCATAAAACATTCCAGGACTTGATAGATTGTGAATAAAAGATTACATGAAACAACCTCAGAGAACCAGTCCCTAAATACACAACAGAGATAATTCCTATTTACTTGTAGCAAGAATAAGTTGTTTTTCCAAGCAAGGCATGTGAATTAAGTTTAGAAAGATCACTCTGGCAGTAACGTGGTAGCTGAATTGGAAAGACTTACAGAGTAGAGGCCAACAGAACAGTATGAAAACTGTTAAAATGGTCCAAATGATTACAGCCTAAACTAAATCCAGCATGATGAGAATGGAGGTTAAAGAATGTATTGGAAAGGTGTCTCATCTATTTATTTGCCATTTTCAAAGGTGATTATCTCTAAAGTTTCTAGTTTGGGAATTAAAGCAGCAATATTGTTAACTGAAAAAGAACCACAAGTAAAGCAGGCTACTTCTTGGTTTGTTTATGGAGAAGCACTATGAGATGTCTTTCTCCTCACTTGTGACTTTGAGAAATCACTGGAAGGAAGAGAAAGAAAAAAAAGTTGGGAGACTGACATTAGGTAGGTTTGGGCTAGGAAGCCAGTGCAATTTAGGCCTGAGAGTTTGTCATTTGATTCTCAGTACAGTGTACATTTTGATTATAGGAAATTACTGCCTCTACATTTAGTGCAAATTAAATTTAGAGCCAAAGGCAGTTACATAATTTTGCTACAAAGGAATGGTTGTTGGATACTAAGATCACTGGGTTTAGAGGCATATTGATGAACTGTGAAAATGATGAAATCGAATACATGCTCTAGCTGCATAAAATTCTTGGTAAGATATGTAGAGAACTTCCTTGCAGACTTGCCAGTGATTTCAGAAGAAACTGATTATTCTGCAAATATAAGGTTAATTTAGGAAAGGGCGAGAATCTGGATGGTGATCTCTAAGTTTCTTACCTTAAATATTTTATGATAGTGGATGAAGAATGGAAGGTGAGGCCAGTCTGTCTCGGAAAGAGGATCACAACCCTTGGCTATGAAAGTACCTCTATAGCTCCAAACCTGAGTACATCTTCAGAGACATGGCCCCAAATATTGGGTCAACCAGCAGGAAGGGCTGTTCTATGTGCTGAAAAAATTATGAGGTATCCAAAAAGACTATTCTCAGAGTTTTTGAAGTCCAAAGAAATAACTATTTCTGGCCAAGGGACAATGTTGACCTCAAATAATGAATTATTAAGGCCCATCACCATTAACTGCCGCTTTTCCACTTCAGTTTATAAGCACTTATTTAGCATCTTAGTGGCATGAAACAGAAGAAGATTTCAGAATTTGAGCCTAATCTAAAACATTTAGTTACTCTTAAAAATATTTCCAAATGTCTGTATGTAGTCTTAAGGTTTTTGACTATGTATCAGAGGGCTGAAAAGATCTCACCTTAAGAAATAACTTCTGGCAAAAATAAGGATATATGTAAATGGGTAAAAGAAGAGATATAAGTTGACCCATTTAGGACAAATGATAGATTAGGCTACATACAATAAGGTTTTAGCTGAAGCTCCTATTACCAAATTTATGAGAGACTCTAATGATTCCCTAATTAACCACAACAAGGAAGTAGGATGATACTGTTCAGGGCAGAGATAATGAGAAAGAAACTGTGAAAACTGAAATTTCCAAGACACTTGTGCTCTGGTGACAGGGCAGACGAGGATTTAACTCAATACCATGGAAGCCCCAACAGCACACAGGCATTCAGGAGGGACTAGTGGAGAAGATTAGTGCAAGATTCTGAGAAAATACTGCTGGGTGGAGGCAAAGGGAATCCTCTTGGTTTGTTAGTTGTTGCGGAATGATAAAACAATGTAGATTCTGTAGTAAAGGGAAAACTCTTTAGGATTCAAAGGGTTAAAAGCCACTTGGTAAAAGTTAGAGTAAGAGTCCAGATGGCAGCTGATATGGAGGGTCCCGGTAAGTCATCATGGACACTGCTGGGTCCATGTGCACTTTAGAGTAAGAGTCCAGATGGCAGCTGATATGGAGGGACACTGCTGGGTCCATGGGCACTAGGTGTTCCATGGTCAAGCATTCATTTATATAGAATCCCAGGAACATGATGAGATTTTTGTCAAAAGATGAGTAATTCTCTGATGCAGATGGCTTATCCTTACTCTAGAAACACCAGAGCCTTTGTTGTGAATGTGTATGGTTGTCCATTCCATGTGAATGCAAACTGTGTCTGGCCTTACTTAATTGGGATAGAAAAGAACCCATTTCTAAACCAATAGCTGAATATCTTATAACTGCTCTAGCAGTGACACCATAACCAACATGGACATTATGATTGGGACTACCATTTGGTTGAACTTGCAGTGGTCTGTAGTCATTCTCTAGGATCCATCTGTATTCATTGTTGTCTGCAGGAGACACATAAGGAAATAAGAGGGAGATATGATAGAACACTTTTGCATTTTTCACACTTTAAATTCTGATGATAATCTTTACCAGTCTTTACCTTCCATGAAATGTGATATTGTTCTTGATTTACTGTACCGGCTAGTAAGTTGGAAGGAGTTTTAGAAGCTTCCATTTGGCTTCTGGGGAACAGCTATAATAATGGGAAAAACCAAAGACCAATGTAAGGGTTACTTCAACTGCCAAGTACATCAGTTTCAATTATACAATAGAATACTAGAGAAATGACTACCAGTGGATCCATGGATCCAGTAAATTTACCATAAGCTGAAGTTTGGCAAGAACTCCATTTATTACCTGTCTCCTTTATGCCCCCATTTTTAACTGAACCACTTGACAGTGTTTCAGGTCTTTGGCTATCAAAGACATTTTGAGGGCCATAAATTATAGGGTCTGAGCTGTCAAAGTATTCTATTTTTCCTAGTGTGCAGTTACCTGAGTAAGTGATATTGGTCTCCTTGGGAAAGTCTAGTGGAATCGCGTCAATATATACTTTCTGTGATGCTTCAGGGTCCTTCATCTTGATTACCTGGTCACCACTTTAGTCATGAGGTTATGTGTCTGAAATCTGGCTTAAGTCCGGAAATTTGGCAAGGGGTTTTAAATTTTTATTGGAGTGATCATTTGTAACTTCCTAATCATTTATTCTCTTTCAATTATATATTTTTCAAGCAGTACCCTCATTGGTTGCTCATCTATTTTTTCCCTAGGGAACTATTTCCTATTAACCATCTCCACAACCTTCTATGGGTCAAGCCCCCTTGGCTGTCAGTATGAGGTTGCTTATTATTGTGGTAATTGAAATACCCTCATTTCTGGAAGTTAAGCATATTGCCAACTAGGCTGTGTTGTTTTGGGGCCCCTTCTCCCCCATTGCTATTAATAAGACAGGCTCTATGACCACTTCTGCTATCAACCCTGGCTGAACTTCTAAGTGATGCTGGTGTCTCCTCACTAGTGAATTCCTGATGCTCTTGGTGAATAGTATGAACATAATTTTCTGATGGGTCTTTTGGTCTCATATTATATGTTCATTCCAGCAATGTGTACTTTCCTGAGCCTTCTATTTCTTTTTATGTTTATATTCATTGTAGTAAGAGCACTTAACATGACATCTACCCTCTTAATAAGTTAGCGTATGATACAGTATTAACTGTAGGTATCACATTGCACAGCAGATCTGAGCCTTCTACTTCCTTTCTCTACAATTGGCATGGAAACTCAGGCATTGCAACTTCACTCGATATGGATCATCATTTTCGCCAGACTTCTTGGTGATGCTCTAGCAGTGATTTATACCAATTCCTTGGAGTTCTTCTCAAGGTGTAAATCTCATATCCTGAGTCAATAAACTTTTCCTTACCCAGTCTTATCTTCTAGCTCCTTAGATAAAGCTTTTTAAAAATACAGGTCCACTTTTACTTCCTGGGCTCCTGTCAGTATAATCTGGTTAATTCTTACAATTCTTCAAAGATATCGTTCCTTTCCTCTATCAGGTTCTGCACATCTGCAGTGTTAACTGCAGCTGAGTTATTGGTCTAGCAGCTTGAAAGGAGGTGACAGTAGATTCTGAGAGGGCCTTCTGTTGCCTTCTGAATAACAGGTCTCAGAAGTGTTTTCCCACATGAAGGGATTTCTAGCTCTTAATAGGGAGAAAGGGCATGTCTGTCTGCAAGTTCTGAGATTTCAGAAAAATCTAGTGAGCCAAAGCTTCCAGGTACATCCACTTACCTGTCTTCAACCCATATGTCCCAGGCTTACCCAGCAGACTTGCTTGTTGGTCAAACATTCAGTCTCGAAGCTATGATTTTTACTATTAAATCCTGAGTCTGGTCTTCCCTCTGATATCCCACTGTACAAGATAAGGCCTCTTTGAAATCTAAGAGTTCTCTCTGGCCTTCATCTTTACATTTCCATGCTCTTATCTTTTATTATCTTTTGCAGGGCATCAGTGCAACTTAATAATGAGTTCTTTTGTCCTAGTATGAAATACTTTCCTTCCTCTTACCTTTTTTTTTTTTTTTCCAATTTAGAAAGGATGTATTATATACTGAAAATATCAAAAATTAATTTCACACAGACTAATTCTCATGAAATACTACATAGACTCCTAGCAAGCTTTCTAAAATATTAATAAAAATTATATTTGAAGTGTACAAAATGATGATGTGATATACATAGTGAAATAATTAGCTAATTAACATCTTCTCACGTAGTTACTATTTTGTGTGTGTGATGAGTGCCCCTGAAATCTACTCTCAGCATATTTCTAGTGTTCAGTAGAGTATTAAGTAAGTCATCACATCTGTATATTAGATCTCTAGACTTATTCATCCAACAAAATTGCAGATTTGTACCCTTGGACCAACATCTTTCCATTCCCCCCACTCCCTGCTCCCACCTTCAGCCCCTGGTAACCACTCTTCTACTCTCTGCTTCTGAGTTCTATTTTACTTTTAAAAATTATTTATTTTTAATTAAAAAATTTTTTTCAATTGCAGTTGACATTCAATATTATATTAGTTCCAGGTGTATGGCATAATGATTCTACATATAAGTGAGATCATACAGTATTTGTCTTTCTCTGGCTTATTTTAATCAACATGAGTTTGTCCAGGTTCCTTCATGTGGTTGCAAATGACAGGATTTTGTTCTTATAGCTGAATAATATTTCATTGTTTGTGTGTATGTATGACATCCACTTATTCATTGATGGGCACTTGTTTTCATATCTTGGTTCTTGTAAATAAAAACATGGAATGCAATTATCTCTTTGATAATTGTGATTTCATTTCCTTTGGATATTTACCCAGAAATGCAATTGCTGGATCATATGGTAGTTCTGTTTTTAATCTTTCGAGGAATCTCCATATGTTTTGATAATAGCTGGTACCAACTTATATTCCTATCAATAGTGTACAAGGGTTCCCTTTTCTGCACATCTTTGCCAACACTTGTTGTCTTTTGTCTTTTTTGGTAATAGCCATTTTAACAGGTGTGAGGTGATAGCTAATGGTGGTTTTGATTTGCATTTCCCTGAGAGTTAGTGATATAGCACCTTTTCATGTACCTATTGGCCATTTGGGTGTCTTCTTTGGAAAAGTATATATTCAGTTCCTCTGCTCATTTTCAAGTTGGATTTTTTTTTTTGTTACTGAGTTGTATGAATTCATTATATTTTTGAATATTAATCCCTTGTTCAATATATGGTTTGCAAATTTTTTCTCCCATTATATAGGTTGCCTTTTTATTTTTATTTTTGCTTATTTTGCTGTGCAGAAGCTTTTTAGTTTGATGTGGTATAATGCGTTTATTTTTGCTTTTGTTGCCTTTGCTTTTGAGGTCATAACTAAAAAAATCATTGCCAAGATTGATGGCAGGGAGCTTCTTTCTTATAAAATTCTAGGAATTTTATGACATGTTTAAATCTTATGTTTAAATCTTCGATCCATTTAAGTTCATATTTGTGAATGGCATAAGATAGCAGTCCAATTTCATTTTTCTGCATGTGGTCATCCAATCTTCCCATCACCATTCGTTGAAGAGACTGTCCTTTCTCTAGTGAGTGTTCTTGGAAATTTTGTCAAATATTAGCTGACCATAAATGTGAGGGTTTATTTCTAGGTGCTCTATTTTGTTTCATTGGTCTTTCTGTCTATTTTTTTTTTTTTTGTGCCACCACCATGCTGTTTTAATTACCATAGCTTTGTAGTATAGTTTGAAATCAAAGTTGATGCCTCTGCCTTTATTTTTCTTTTTCATGTATCCTTTGGCTATTTGGGTCTTTTATGGTGCCATACCAGTTTTAGGACTTCTTTTTTTATTTATGTGAAAAATGCTATTGGAATTATGATGGGGATATTATTGAATCTATAGATGGCTTTGGGTGGTATGAACATTTTAACAATAATAATCCTTCAGATCTATGAACATGTGCTATCTTTACATTTGTCTGTCTTCCTTAATTTCTTTCATCAAACTTTTGTTGTTTTGATTGTATAGATATTTCACTTTCTTGATGAAACTTTTACTATTTTATTTTTAATGCTGTTGTAAATGGATAGTTTTTGTTATTTTTTTCAAATATTGTTAGCGTATAGAAACACAATCCATTTCTGTATGTTGATTTTATATCCAGAAATGGCACTGAATTCTTTGATTACTTCCAACACTTTTTTGATTAAGTCTTTAGGATTTTCTATGTATAAGACCATATCATCTGCAAATGACAGTTTTACTTTTTTCCTTTCAGATTTGCATGCTTTTTATTTATTTATTTTTAATTGCTCTAGCTAGAACTTCTAGTACTATGTTAAAGGGAGTGGTAAGAGTGAGCACCCTTGTTATGTTTCTGATCTAAGAGGAAAGTTTTTAATTTTTTACCATTAAATATAATATTACCTGTGGGTTTGTACTATATAGCCTTTATTATGTTGTGGTATGTTCCTCCTGTATCTAATTTGTTGAGGGTTTTTATCATAAATGAATGTTTTATTTTATAAAATGCTTTTTCTGCATCTGTTGAGGTGATTGTATGATTTTTCTTTCACTCTATTTATGTGGTATGGCACATTTATTGATATGCATATGTCAAACCATCCCTACATCCCAGTGATAAATCCCACTTGGTCATGTTGCATAATCCTTTTGATGTGTTGTTGAATTTGATTCATTAATATTTTATTGAGAATGTTTGCTTCTATATTTGTCAGAGATATTAGTCTTATAGTGTCCTTATCTAGTACTTTGGTATCAAAGTAATTCTAGACTTATAAAATGAGTTAGAAAATAAACCATCTTCTTTCTTTTTAGAGGAGTTTGAGATGAATTGGTGTTAATTCTTCCTTCCTTAAGTGTTTGATACAATTAGTGAAGCCATCTGGTCTTGGAGTTTTCTGTGTTGTTATGCTTTTATTATTGATTCAATCTTCTTGTATGAGTATTCAGATTTTCTGTTTCTTCCTAACTCATTCTTGGTTGTTGTACATTTAGAGGAATTTATTAATTTCTTCTAGGTTATCCAATTTGTTGGTATATAATCATTTTCATAATCTTTATGTTTTCTATTTCTCTAGTATCAGTTGTAATGTCTCTTGTTTTCATTTCCTACATATTTGTTTGAATCTTCTCTTTTTTTTTCTTAGTCCAGCTAAAGCCTTGTCAATTTTATTTGTCATTTTGAAAAACCATCTCTTTGATTTCCATCTCTTTGAAAAACCATTTCATTGATTTCTTTCTACTGTTTTTCTGGTCTCTGTTTCTGCTCTGACATTTATCGTCTCTTTCCTTCTTAACTTTGAGCTTGGTTAGTTCTTATTTTTCTAATTCCTTGATGTATTAAGTTAGGTTGTTTATTTGAGACCTTTTATTTTCTTATGCATTTATGGCTGTAAACTTTCCTCCCAGAGCTGCTTTTGCAGCATCCCATAGATTTTCCAATGTTGTATTTCCATTTTCATTTTTTTTTCTGTATTCTTTTTATTCTAATAATTGTTTACTTGATGGCTTCCCAGAGATCAAGTAGGCATTCTTTGCTCTTTTTCACCTTTTTTTCTTTGTTTTCATTTAACTTGGTTATTTCAAAATTCCCATCTTCTAACTCACTTATTCTATCTTCTATTTGCTATTCTTCTGCAGATGCTCTCTATTGCATTTTTCATTTTATTCATTGAATTCTTCAGCTCCCGTATTTCGGCTTGCTTTTTTAATGTATTCTATCTCTTTAGAAAGTATCTCATTTTGAATCTATTTTTTCATGAATTTGTTGAATTGCCTTTCTGAGGTTTTTTTTTTTCTTTCTTATTTTGTACTTCATTGAGTTTATTGAGAATAGCTATTTTGAATTCTTCATCCACTAGACCATAAAATTTTATTCTTTTGAGTTCAGTTATTGGAAAATTATTATATTTTGTTGATGATATGTTTCCTTGACTTTTCATGTTCTTTGTATCGTTTTGTATTGCTATTTTCACATTTGAAATAGCAGACACCTTCTTAAATCTTTGCTAGTTACCTTTGATGGGTATTCTTTTCATTGGTGTTATTAACTGAGGTTTTCACTGCCTTTGTATGGGTATATCTACTCCTCTCTTCTTATTTTTTCTTGTTGAAAAATTTTGAAGCTTTTACACCTTCTCTGGTTTTTATAACTCACCAACCTGGCTACTGGAAACCTCCTTTTTGTTTTCCAGAATATAGCACTATAGTTCAGTTTTGTGTTTTCTTCCTTGTCTGTATATCTTCGCCTATTTTCTGAGTGCGCTTCCTGTCTACTGAAGCTTGCTCTTGTTGCTGCTCAAGGGAGCACACACAAGGAGCCAGCTGAAAGAGTGGGAGAGGTGCGGGTTTTAAACTCAGGGTGTTGGGGGTGACCGAGGACCAGTAGGGAGATCCATGGTTGTGAAGGTTTGTGGGTGGACTTCCTGATGAGTGCAGTCAGCAAGAACCAAGTTCATTCATTGCCCATTAATATTCTTATCTGCTCTTTCCTGATCTCCTTCCTCCTCCCAGTCATTGAGGTGCTGCCTCAGGACTCTGAGTGCTGCAGGAGACAAATAGGTTTCTCCAGCCATGTCCTACACCACTGGGTTAGCCAGGTACTCACTCATTATTCTCCTTTTCCTCTGTAGGAGAGGTCACTCCTGCCTGATATTTATATTTCAGCCCCATCCAGTGTTGCCTTGGTGGTTGGGCAGTGCTGATAAACTCTTCTGTCTCCTCTGTGTCCAAACACTTTTTAATTTTTTTTTTTTTGCTCCAGTGATGTTGCTGTAATCTCCCCTTTGGAAGACTGGACTTCTGCAGTTTCTCATTCATGGGTATCTGCTCAGATCAGCAATCTAGGTTTTTCTCTGACCACGGCAAGAGGGTTGGGGCAGGTTCACTGCTTTACTCATGTACTGAGCTGTTTTTCTGGCACACTGTACACAGGTAGGTGAGATCTTCTGGGTCCCTTGGTGTATGGTGCTCAGTCTCAGAACTGCTACAAAGGTGCTTTTGTTCATTGGTGGATGCCTAATTCTTGATGAAAAAGGGGGATGAAAAGAAGAAATAACTTATGCCACCGTAATGCTGATGTCACTCTCTCCAGTTTCTCCATTTAATAGTTCAATTTGCCTATTAAATTGACAAAAATGAATAGCACCTCAGTGGATTACCACAATCTTAATGTCAGACATCTGCTCAATAAGGTCTCTGTATCCAGTATTCTTCCATTATTGGCTCCATCCAATCTGGTAAATACTTGTAGTCATAGATTTTTTACTATGCTTTATTCAATGCCTATTTCAACAGACTCTCAGATGCAGTTTGCTTTTACCTTCAAAGGGAAAAAAATACATTTACTCATCTCTCCATGGAGTACTTCAACATCTTTGCCATTGCACACAATTTTTGTAGGCAAGACCTTAACCACATCTAACTTTCTCCAGGAGAATAGGTATACACTGTACAATATGCTGATGACATCCTCAGCTAAGAATTTGTTCGATACATTCAATCAGGACATACAGATAATCACAGAAGAGCTCAAAAAAGGAATTACCCATTGGCCCACATATAGTGTAAAATCCCACCATCTCAGTTAAATTCCTGTTAATTGTCAAGTTGAGGACCCCTCCATACCTGAGACTGTCAAAAAATAACTATTGACCCTCTCAGCACCCACAACTTAAAAAAAAAAAAAGCTACCATTTTTGGGTTCTGCAGGCATCATATTACAAATTTTCCTGAAACCAGCTTGTACTCACAAGTTAGTTCATCTATATAAGGACTCCATGTAACAGAAGTCTCTGAAATTTGTCCAAATTGAAATATGCTGATAATTCCCAAGAGACTCCTGTACCAGAAATACATTAGCAACCTCCTCTCATGCCTCCTGGAGTCTCTGGACCACCCATGATGCCTCTAAGTCGCCCATGGATTTCTGATGCAAAAAAAATTGTGTTTCTTGGCTCCATGCTATACACCATTAAAATGGCAATTGCTGATCACATGCTGGGTTCTCCTGGAAATGGAGACTCTCACATGCCCTGAGCCCATGACCCTCTATACTCACCTGCCCATTATGCCATGGGTCATGGAAGCAGCACCAACAAGGTCAGCATGGACACTGATGCCTATTTGCTAAAAGAAAAATAGCACCTACAGGATAGAGCCAAACCTGTGCCTTCTGGCTCATCCTACTTGCAAGAGCAGTAGCCCTACCCTGTTCTCAGTCCCTTGCTAGACATCACAGTGTTTGAAGAGATCACCTCTTTTACAGACCCTTTGGATACTAGGGGAATTTCCTTGGGATTAATTGAGTAATGGCAAAGGGAGTTTGCACACTTTAGAGAAGACAGTGTCACCATCACATGTGATATAAGTCACCGGACAGCTGCTGCTCTTTATTCCTTAACTGGGACACCTCTGATTAAAAAAAAACAAAACAAAACCAACAACAACAACAAAAAAACAAAACCAAAAAAAAAAATGCCACAAGACCCAAGGGTCAGCATATTGGTATATCTTCAGGCTATTATCTTTTCACTGGTTGTTTCATTTAACAATCATCCTCGTCTGTAAATTTTGACATATTCTCAGGCCATTGCTGATGGTCAGGCCATCTGTCTGGCCAACGGCAGCAACAGCAATTCCTTATCCAAGGTTTTCCCATTTGGATAACAAGCAGAATCTCTTGCCTCAATGATACTCCTAATCTAAATCAAGCTTATACATGTCTCCGCACATATTAAAGCCACAATGCATAGCCTCATCAAGACACTTATTTCCTTTGAAGTTCTATACATTACTGATACTCACCAAGGAATGCAAACCATGTCCCAAAATATCTACTTCTGGGCTTTTGAATAAGATAGTAGTAGAACTTTCATTTCCTTTACTGGCCTCAGGCTATAAGACTTCATAGAGTGCCAATAATCACTGATTTAAGTTCAAATTCATTGAAATGAAACATGGCACATTTCAGTCATCAAATGTAAGGGTAAGTTGTAATCAAGAATTTAACTTAATTTTTGATGTTTGACTGCTGATAGCTTTCAGACCTCACTCCTTCCTTTTCCCCTCTTGCGCCATATCAAAGCAAGCCAATAAGATAGCCTACCCACTCCCTTTGGTGCTCATAGGAAATTCAAACCACACAAGTCCCAGTGAGTATATTGAACTAGTCCCACCCTCTAACCCAATGTAATTCAAGCCAGTCTCCCCACCCTGCCTGTCTCAAGTTATTTTTGGGCATGCCTGGGGGCTTGGCTCTCTCCAGACAGCCTCATTATGTAAGTAATACGCATGTGTGTATTCCTCTTAGTTTGTATGTGGTATCATCAGTCTTGACATCCAAACCAAATTTGGGGTGGTGGTGGGGTTCATCTCAGCTGTGAGTATTGCCTATAGCAACTCTCAATCAACAATCCAATTGCTTAGACCAATAAGACTTAAATAAACCAGGAGCCCTGGAAAATTTGGCATGAAAGAAGGGATGATCTGTCTTTTTCACCAAATCCTTCGAGATTATTTTAAGAACCATGTAGTCTAACCCAACAACAGATATCTTCTTGGCAGTGCCCTCCTACTCTGACCTTCAAACATGGTACTAGAGGAAGTTTCACCAGAAAGCTTTATAGTCATCAAACATAATTTAGAGCTGTTTTCAGTATTTCAGTATAGGCAATCCATACTGCGTGAAACTATAGCATTACCTAGGAGGCGGAATGGACTAAATCCTGGAATGATTAGATGGTTGTGGAAGCCTACTGAATATGAATGAGTTAAGTGACTGACTTACCCAGATGTCTGAATCTAAATGTGCTGTGCATTTCCACCATGGTTCATTTAAGATGTTGACTATGGTCCTCAGGGATTCTTAGCAGCATCAGAGCAAGAATGGCAATTAATTATTATTATATCACTACCTGTGGCACTCACACCTGGGCCATGGGATGACCCAAGATATTGTTTCAGTGTAATGTCAAGGACTAACATGGAATACACTTTTTTCCCCCCACCTTGTTTCATTTAGTCAGGGAGTTAGTGCTCTCATCTCCTGCATAGTTAATAATAAAAATTGGCAGAAGCAAAGTACACTCATACAAGCACATATGAGAGTTTTGTTCCTGCTGTTTCTGCATCTGCAGCAGTAGCTTGTCAAAAGTCAGTGATTTAAGTATCGTCTCAGTGTTCTAGTGAAACACACTTTTCTAGAACATGCATATTTTAATTAAGGTTTGAAAAACAAAGCAAAGGAATATTAAGTATTCAAAAAGAAGAGCAGGCTTATCTTCAGGAAATGTTATTTCAAAGACATGATACCATACTTTTATACAAATACTGATTCCCTACGAGGGCATACTCACATAAGAATTTTATGAAGTTTTTCAAAATGAATATATCTAACCTGAAATTCCTTCAAAAAAATTTTTTTTCTTTATAAAATTGTGTATGGCCTTTATCAATATAAGGTTCAATTTTGGGATAAACTTTTTACGTAACTTACAAACTGACTTTAACTACCTCATCAGAATTTTCTCTTTAAATATATTTAAATATTGTTAAATTCCACTCTCTGTAGAATTTTTGATTCCGTAATCAGTTTCTGTCACTTATTTTGCAGTCTTTGTTGTAGGCATCCATTAATTGAATGATATTTAAGATTGTCGTTCAAATCTGGAGGGCTAAAATGGTGGAACTGGGTAGAAGGTAACTCCTTTTTTTAGCTCAGACATGGCTCACCAGAGGGGTTTCTGCTGCTGCACTGCAGGTGCGGGCACAGAAAAAAGGATTGTGGAGTCTGGTGGGCCTCCACATGGCTGGCATCTGCCTCTGATAGGGGCAATTGTGAATCCCATATTTGGGGGAAACTTTATGTACCGATTTCTAAATTTGTGGCTATAGCGAACCCAGTTTTTGGTCCTCCCAATATTTTCATGGTAACAACTACCCTACAGGCCTTAGCATTTGCCCAATAGGAAGAGTAAGAGACCTTGTGCTTAGAAGCCTTTTCCAAATGCCACCAACTGTCTTATGCTCCTCCAGAATTAGGGCCAGGCTTTGGCACATCTTCTATTGTACTTCCTTAGTGAAAGCCACAGTGATTTAAGCTTCTAGATCCAACCCAACCAGTTCCATAAAGGCTATGACTCATGCCTCTTCTGGACCTCAGAGCAGCATCGTGCTGGTGGGGTATGAAACTGGTTTCTACCATGGCTTCCCAGAGTGGCTGGGGAACAACACGTAGGCGTGGTGTAGTTCTTACCCCATAGGACAAACTTTATTGGAGAAAAGGAGTGGGGTTTATCAATTGGCTTTCTTTTTTTGTCTCTAGTTTCTCACTCATGGACTCATTCTGAGGCAAGGTGGTCTCTTCCACATGGTCTATTGGGAAGATTTAGCATGGGACTCAACAACTGGTTCTACTTTTTATGAAATGGTTGTTAGCTTGGTAACACGCCCTGTTTAACATGCTTTCCTTCTTTCTGTGCTTCATATCACTCTGCTGCGCTAGGATTACACCTCCCACCTCATGACAGTGTGCACCAACTTGCCTTCCCTCATACCAGTGTAAAGTCTGGTAATTATGCTTCAAAATGCTGGACAGAGGGAAACTAAGAGATCCGTGAATGCTTAAAACCCTGAAAAGGTCCACTTTTATCGTTTTTTATAAAAAGCACTGAAAGTCTTAAATTCTTTGGCCCTCTGCTCTTCTGCCCATGGATATTTCTGTTCTTAAGATCCCTTAAAAACATCTGATTAAGGTTTGAAAATGTCAGTACTTAGTCTATTATTGCATCTGACACTGCCCCTGTGGTGGGTCATAGCTGACTTTTCAGCCAGATTCTGGAAACTATCCTCTTGGGATGTCAACGTGAACCCAGGGGAACATGAGGGCAAGCTCTACAACAGTGGCTCTGATAGTGGCAGCGAGGTTGGAGGAAGATGCTGAAGATCACTACCATTTATTCTACAAGTCTCATCAATCTTCACATGAATAATAAAATTCAATGGTGTTTAGTGTTCTTCCTGTCTACCCTGACTTCTCATTGTTGAGGCTTTGCGAGAGAGTAGATTAGGATAAAAGGAATCTCCTTCATAAAATATCCTAATTGATTGAGAAATTAGACCACCTTGAGAGTTATACTTACTACCAGTCAGTTTTCCAGGTTTACTGAGTCTCTTTACACCAGGGGAAGATTCTAAAGAGGAATCTGAGGATTAAAAACTAGAATGAGAGGTAGAAGGAACATAGCTGTAGCAGATGTCTGCTAGATGAGCACTACGACTTTTCTGTCTGGTCATCAAGACAATTTACATTCACTTATTTAAGGGAAGGATTTGTCAAGTTGTGACTCTGGCTGAAAGGGCTAGGCATGATGTAAGACTGGGGATGCCACCCAAATCTACCATGTAAAGCTAATCTTTCTGTGGAATTGATTAATCTAGCTTATTTATGTAATGTCAGGCATTCCCATAGGCCAGAGGCTATCTAGGAGACCAGCTATGATTATGGGACTAGCTAGTAAGATGTAGATAGTGGATGCTATCACGTGCCATCCAAGTCTCTACAGAAACAAAAGATTTATTATCCTAGCTGCTGGGAGTGTTGTGGGAAGCTAGACAGTCCTCAGCTATCAGCCCATATTGAGATTGTCTCAGCTAAAGAGAGCTACTTTCGTGAAAGTCATCCCCTCTTCTTGGGCAGTGTGTATTTGATGGCTCATTGATCTAGGGATATAAAGGTTCGGACTTTTCGCTCTAATTCAGGAAAGCTCTGAAATATTATCCCCGGTTCAAAAAGCCTCACAGTTTTGGCCAATGTTTTGTCATGATGGCATTGCTGGTCAATTTCTACCTCTGCCAATCCCGTTCATTCCTTCCCACAGCACTGATTCCAAAAGCTTTCTAATAGGCCTGCTGCATGCTAATCTTTGTTGTAGTTTGGATTCTCTGGGAAGCTGACTAAAGGTGATATTTAACTTCTGATTCCAGTTTGGAGGGCTGGGAGTCCAGATGTCCAGGATCTTGATCTTTTATAAAGTACATACTTGTTCAGAGTGAGTCTGCTTATCCCAGGGAAGTCATGGGAATGCAGACTATGGCTCTAGTTCCCCTTTGACCAGCTAAGGGAAACAGAGTACCACTCATTTCTTTGGAGTAGAACTGACACATTCTGAAGTAAATCTTATTCACATTCGCGTACTTCTCATTTGAAACTTTTCTCCTTCCACTCTCAAAGTTAACTTATACCTACCCTCCCCACCCCCCATACTAGTCTCTAGGGTTCAGTCAATGCTGAGAAAGAAAACCCACCTTCATACTATAATTAGAGCATAGGTCGAGATCCTTTCTGCCCCAAACTTGGCTTTGCTAGATAAAGTTGCACGGTAACACACATACACAGAGACGATGGATGGCTCTCCTAGTATGAGCATCTATTCTGAGGGAAACTCCAGGGAGAACCAGCTCTGAATGGTTGCATTAGTCTTCTACCCTTGGAGCCAGATTTGGTTACTGTTGTGCATTTAAGCCCAATCCTAAATCTTGAATATTTTCTCTTGGTCAAGTCTAGTTCATCATCTTTGAGGTCCTAATTGACCCGTGAATATTTCACCTCAGGTCGTGAGAGCAAGCCAGGGTCATCTCAGTCACCCTTGGGAGGATGCATCCGCCCTGAAGAACAGAAGGCCTTTGCTTATATGAGGACCCAGACCTTTGGGACACAATCAAATTTCATAGGATTGGGGGAAAGGCGGTGGTTAGTTGGCTTTGTTTGAGGGCCTAAAAAAGATGCCATGGAAAAGCAGTTTAGCTGGGAGAATGAGGTGGACTTTGACATGGGAATCTAGTACTAGATGTACTCTGCCATTTTGGAGGTCATGGTGTGTTGCACAAATTACTTGAATTGGAAATAAGATTATTGTCCCTTTAAAAATATTTCCCATCTCTGCCAATTGAAAAGCACCAGCTAGAGACTTTGACCAATGCAGTAATAATAAGCATCTCATTGCCCAGACTATAGTCTTTAAATATTCCAGTTCCATTTTATGCCCCAGTATAAGACTGTAATCTTGCCCCAAAGAAGATTCAGCTATTTTTTCCAAGGAGCCATGCATTCTTTAAGTGGGAAATACCTTACCACCCCAGAAAGCAAAGAAGCTGTCTATATTGGAAACTGTTAGTGCTCCATGAAGGTCCCTTTGGGTTCCTTTTGCTGTTTCTGTGAGTCCCTCTCCTGGCTTTGATGTGCTGTTGCCTTCAACAGCCTGTGCCTGCAGCTCTATTCAAAGAACTGCCATCTGCTAGTGCTCAGAATGCAGGCAGTGAAAGTCAAATGCCTGGGAGTTTACTCCCTCATCTCCACGAAGGGCTTTGCTTAGTCAAGTTATTCATCAGCATTTGCCCTAACTAGAAGCAAGGGACCTGGGCTTTCATAGTCCTGCAGACATCAGTGTTCCCTGACTTGGCTTCTTCCCTGTCTCTGACCAGCTACCCCACTTCCTTACTGGTTTCTCTGGTGAGCTTTTTCTTTATAAATTACTGGACATGAAATCTTATCTCAGGGTCTGCTTCTGGGTAACTCAGAAAAAGTTCTGAGTACTCTAAGATCAAAAACATAAAAGTTTTTGACAAGTTTCTAAGTTTTCTATACATATTGAATCATAAAATTCAATAAGGTCACATGTTAGTAATTTACAAACTTAAGCTCATTACTACAAATACAGGATGGCGAGTCATTTACATGGAAGCCATAATAAATACTTCTGAGGGCTGTGATTACTCCAAGCCAATTGTGAATAAAAACTTGTAATCATAGAAAATAGTAACCGTGGGATCTAAAATAGCAGCTCTTGAATATGTTTGATGAAATCTGATATTAGACTCCTTTTGGGGTCTACAATTTAGGGGCTTTTGGAAAATATCATATGGTGAATCTGGAGCCAGTCCAGAGAAGAAGGGACAGGGTTTATTTTAGGTGTAAACTGAGAGGGATTGGGATGCTATATAGCACCTGATTGTTCTTTGTCATTCCTACATTTCTGGATCTGGAGGCAATGCCACACCTCGGAGCAAAGATCATGGGAATTGGCTTCCCGTGGCTGCATAGGAACAGGGTGAGGCAACCTGGAAGAGTGTGAGAGGGCTACCGCCCCAGAGGATGAACCTACACCATGAGGAAATAGAGAAACAGGCAAACAAAACTTTGTGCAAAGACTGTTTAAAGGTACATTTTATCCATGTAAACTTTCCAGAGAAATTTGAACCATATCTGTTGAGACAGCTGATAATTCTCCACAGCACATGTGAGGTGGTGGCCGGAATAGTAACCTCTCACATTGCATCTTATTACCTAACTTCTCTTTTTTCCAGCATCTTTATTGCCCTGGCCTTACACTTTCCATAAGATGTCATCAGTTAAAGATTAATCTCTGACTCCAACTCTGCTTTCTAGAGGATGCAGGTTAAGACATTTATTGATTATTTTCTTGGAGGCAATCAAAAGATACTAAAAAAACAATCCTAAGGAAACTGTCAAGGGAAAATGATTGAGTCTAAAATTCTATACTCAAATTATTTAAGTATGAGGACAATGTAGATCATTTCAGAGATATGACTTAGTTTACCCCATTTCTCAAATTCTGAAGAATGGATATATATATATATATATATGTATATATTTATTTCTCAGTTTCCAGGAACAGTGAAAAAAAATCAAACTTAACATTTAAATATTTGTGGATAATATGGCTGTAAAGGTTAATATCATTACAAAAGAATTCCTAAAATAGTAGATCCAAATGTAAACAAGAAAAACTGATGCAATAAGACACTTAAAGTTACATAGAAAAAAAATTAGAGTATAAAAGGTATCAAACAGAAACTAAGCAAATATTTTGTTCAATATTAATATTATCTCAAAGATATAAATATTAAAGGAAGCTAAGAGGTAAATTTAATATTGATAAGAGGCTAATCCTACCAACATAAGTCAAATATTTATGTAGAGAACATGCCAAAATATATGAAGCCAAAACTTTTAGAAATGAAAAACTGACAATACCAATCATACTGTAATTTTAACATATTTCTCTTGGAAACTAGAAAATCAAAGTAGGACAAAAATAAGACTATAAATAATTTGAGCAATTAACAACACTGACTTATATAATTTGATTAAGGAAAGTCAACAACTTTTTTAAAGAGAAGAAATTACAATGTCACATTCTAAGTCCATTGCAATAAATTAGCAGTTAAAGTAGCAAAAGGCATTCCAAGAAATTAAATACCCTTACAAATAACTTTGGCTAATTTGTTTTAATTTTTTTGTTAAATCCATTCAGAAGTGAACAAAATGAAAACATGCTTTTAAGAATGCAGTTAAAGTAATACTAAGAAGAAAACTTTATGAAATAATATTCATTTATTAAAAAACAGCTCAGAGAAAATTAACCAAACTTTAACTTAATCTAGGGGAAAAATTAACCTAAAGAAAGAGGATGTAAGAATTAATAAAGACAAAAGCAGGAGTTTCTGAGATTGAGGGATTAGCAAAACCAATATATGATCAATAAAACCATGAAGCTGCTTCTTTTAAAATATTAGTAAAGGGACATTCCAGTGGCAAAACCAACTTTTTGGCAATGAATTTGAAAGTATAGATGAAATGCATAATCTATAGGATGAAATTGACTCAGGAAAGATGAAAATCCCTGGCAGGACCACTAGTGTAAGTAATGGGTTGACATCACACCTGAATCCACACCTGCCTGACATCCGGGTCCTCTTTGGAAACTACAGAGTTAAAGTGAATGTGGACTATGTGGTGCCTCATGTGCCGTGAAGCCCAATCTGGGCGGCACTCCAGACTGATGGAGATGTGAGCTTCATACAGGCCTTGATCCTACCTGACAAGAATGGTGTAAAATGCTGTGGGAAATAGAAGCTGTGGCTTCTATATATCAAGGTGACTCACATACACCTTGGGTCTCATTCAGGGCAGTCGTACACACCTCATGTGTATGAAAGGGCAAAAAATAGTCATAAACCTGGATAACTGTTGGTCCTCTGGATGAGATAAAAATGCTGCCTTTCCTGAGCTGTATTCATCCCTAAAGCTAAGTAAACACAGAATTAAAGTTGCTGTGTCTTTTGAGTCTGAATGTAGATTAGAATCTGTAATAGCCACTAACATTATTGATAGTTAAAGCATAAGGCCTAGATTGTTTCAGTAATTAGTTTTAAAGAACCTTCAAGGAACATTTTTTTTGTTGTTATTTAAATAGTTCTGGAGCATAGAATAAGATGCAAAGCTTCTCAATTAATTTAATAGGTCTAGCATAACCTTTCAACCTAAACAAGACAAGTTGATCAGATGAAAGTACTGGCCTATCTCACTTTTAATGAAACAGAGAAATCCTAATAAAACATACAAGTAAATTTTGCTAATCTTTCAAAATTAGAAAATATATAATCTATTTAATCATTAGTACTAATTCTGGGAATTATGTAGAAGTACTTGTACATGTATGTAAACATACATGGGTAATTCATTAATTATAGCTTTATAAATATGACAAAAAATGAAATCAACCTAAATTCTCACCAACAGGAAAGTGGTTTAATAAATGACATATCTATTCTATGGAATTTCATATAGTTCTTAAAGAGCTACATAGAGTTATGAGAATTATACTGGAATGTATATGTGTGTAAGTCTATACACATTGCATTTAGATAATGGGGTGTGAACTAGAAGACTCAAATTTTTGTCCAGATTATGCAACCTTGTGCAAATCTCTGACTCACAGGTACTTCTGAAGCTCGTTGACTCACAGGTATTTCATGAGACCCAATGGAGAGTTTTATATTTAAAGATTTTTAGACTGTAATATATACTCTCAAGAAGTTAAAGAGCAGAATATTCAGAGAGAGAGAGTAAAGATTATGATTTTAAATAATAGCAATTTCTCAAGATTATCTTGGATCCAATTTATAGCCCAGTTAAAGGAACGCTGCTCATGTCAGTAATATCAAATAGGACAGTGACTGGCATGTTAGGAAGTACTATAAGCATTAAACATTACCTCACACTGCCTTTACAGACTATCTTCAGATATCACATAAATTTATTTGCTTTTAACTTTCACCTAACCCTTCCCATTATCCAAAGAGAATGGATGTAAGTCTGGTGTAGACCAATAATGATATCTCTAAGACCACTCTCTAAAGGTACAGTTTTGTCTGATGGTGTTTTTTGGGGGGATCTAGTAAACTATCTTCTCTTTAAACTGTGATAGAGCAATTTAACTGGTTTCTTAATGAAACATTAGAGGGATAACTGAAAAACACCAATATTTACAGCCTTGAGTTAAACTAGATGACAAAACAAAATGATAGAATAAACTACCCAGCCAAACAAGAGAATACTAAAGTTTTGTGCTGTAAAGAGCCTATCATCAAGGTCAATTTTCGAGGGATTGAAGTAGTTAGATTGTG
>NW_006442109.1:24543836-24579562 GCF_000325575.1 Pteropus alecto | reverse complement strand
ATGCCTTCTGTGCTATGGCTACAGGATTTATTGAGTGTAGGAGATATAACTAGTAACTGGTTACAGGTCTGAACCTCTGACATTGATGTGATTCAATTAGGAAGTGGATGTCAGATAGAAAGTCTTACCCATTACGGTGGCATTTAAAGAATAAAAATGTGTGTGTTTTTTTAAACCTTTAAGGAAACAGTAGTAGGACCAGCAAGGTTCACCATATGGTTGATTCTATGATTTGAGCAGGTTCAGTGTTTAAGTTAGTCTCTTCTTCATCTGATCTGAATTATCTCAGTGGCTAGAGGTCACCTCTTCTCACACTCTAATTTTAAAGACTGAGAAATAAGAAAAGTCAATTCAATAAAGTACCTTCTACTTTTAATTCCTAGCCTGTTTTTCTTTATACTGGATAGAACTGCCCCCAGCTCTACTTTTAACCATATCTGTTATTGGTTAGATTTTGTCCACCCTTCCCCCACCCCCCGCCTCAAAAAAAAAAGATATCGAATTCCTAACTCCCTATACCTATGACTGTGACCTTATTTGGGAATAAAGTTATTGCAGATATAATTAGTTAAGATGAGGTTATACTAAGTTAAAGTAGGGTGGGCCCTTCATCCAATAAGACAAAGGAGATTTGGATACAAACAGAGGGAAGACAGCCATGTGAAGACTGAGACAGAGATTAGAGTTAAACTGCCATAAACCAAGGAACACCTAAGGCTTCCAAAAGCTGGACCAGCAAGGAAGGACCCTTCCCTAGAGGCTCTGGAAAGAGCATGGCCCTGCCAACCCCTTGATGTCAGACTTCTAGCCTCCACAATGGCCAGAGAGTTCATTTCTGTTTCTTTAAAATTTGTGGTACTTTGTTACAGCAGCCCTAGGAGACTAATATAATATGCAAAAGTGGATTTTGTGGCCTTGTATGAAGGTGCCATATTTATGTCAAAGCCAGCAGCCAGGTTTCAGTACTATAGACAGTAGATAATTTAGAGTTAGTGTTGAGTTTAGTTGGTTGAAGTAAAAGATCTGATGCTTAATAAACTGAGCCTCTGAAATGTTCATGTTAGAAACTTTTAGCATCTTAATAATATTAATACATACTTCTAAGTGCTTATATAATACATTGTAATGGATTATAATGAAATGGACACAGGTTAGTGGGTATATCTATTGGCTCAATGTTTGAAAGGTCAGATTACTCCGGATTGTCTAACAATCATGCATTTCAGTATTATTTATACTATGCCAGCTGCCAGCTAAGAACTAGCTTATCTACAATTATCATGACTCTTTTCAGAATTAAAAGTCTCCACTTCTATTTTAATAGCAGTGTAAGAAAATGATTATAAAAGGTGTACCTATATATGACTGGCCAGGTTGACTTGAATGTAGTGAAGCCAAATGTAATTTAACCAAAAATATCTGATGAGTGCCTCAGGTGCCTCTGTGTTCAGAATAGAGTATCTGTCCTGTCTTGTAAGTATATAATTTAACATAAGGAATAAATTCATCATTAGAATAATCCTTGTTTAATCACAGTGGTGACAAGTGTTATGAAGATAAGCATAAATGGGGGCGGTATATATAAATTGGAAAATCTGAGTTAGTTGGTAGAGAGATAGTCAGAAAGGCATGTGAAGAACTGATACAAACTTTGTTTATAGAGAATGAGTAGGAAGATCACAGTCCTCATCCAACCCATCAGTAAATCCTGTGAGCTCTCCCTTCAAACTATATGCTTAACCCAACCATTTCATTGCCTACATTGCTGATGCTGTGATGGCCATTCCCCTACTACCACCTCAGCACCTGGACTATTTTATGATCCTCCTTACTGATCTCTTGCTTCCATCCTTAACCCCTTATAGTCTATTCTTATCACAACAACTAGAGTCATTCTTTAAAAATGCGATTCAGATCACATTAATTATCTCTCTAAAGACTCCAAAGACTTCCCAAACTGGAGTAAAATCCAGTACCCTTACAATGGTCTGTGGTTAATAAGCCACCTTTCTGACCTTATCTTCTTCTACCCTCTGCCTCCCTCACTCTGCTCCAGCCACACTGGCCTCCTTTCTCTATGTTGATGTACACCGAGACTCTGCCTGGAATGCTTTTAACATGACAGCTGGTCAACTCACAACTCTGTCATGCGACTGTTTTAGCAAAGCTTTCCTTGATCAGTATAAAATGATAACACCCTCATGACCCTCAGTCATTCCTTGTCCTTCTCACTCTATCTTAGTTTTCTCTACAGAACTTAGCACTGTCTATCCAGCTTTCACTTACTTTGTTGCATTTTAAAAGGGGGTGGTTGAAAAAATCCTGTGCAGGCAATTGTACAATGTGGAAAGCACCTTCATTTGTTGAAGAAATTGAAAGAAGGCTACTATGAAGAGTGTACTGAGCCAAGGGAAAATGGCAAGGGAAAAGGAGGGATAGGTAGGACCAAATCAGGTGGATTATAGGGGGCAGATTGGGATAAGGGCCCAAATCTCTAAGAGAAACAGGTAGCCACTGAAAGTTTTAAATAGAGTGATGATACATGTACATACTATAAGGACCGTTCTCACTGTGCGTGGAGAATGGTTTGGAAATGGCATGTCTGGAGCAGCCCACTACAGTGTTCGGGATGGGAGGTGACGTGTCTGAGATCAGTGGGGTAGGCGTTTAGAGACAGAGAGACTATGGGCAAGGTCAGAGATGTCTGGGGAAGGACTTTCTCTTGAGGGTGTTAGGGTGGAGATGCTGCCTCTTTCTGAGCCCAGGAATCTGGAGGTGGAGTAGGTTTATGGGTATTGGCACTAGGGGCTGGCAGAGCAAATCATGCATTCTACTTTAGACATATTGTCTTTATCCCAGGACTCTTCTGAGAGCCAGGCCTACTTATTATCTGGCTGACATTTCTACTCACATAGTTATAGGCATCTCTAAGATTAACATGTAGCCTGTGGATGGTATTTGAACTTGTGGAAAGGCTCTTCTGTTTAAGAAGCAAACAGACGAGAGCCTAGGGCTGACCCCTGAGACATTCCAAAGACCAGGTAGAAAAGAAAAATCCCAGAAGATGCCCCCCAACCCTTTAGAGATTCTAATTTGTTTTGACAGATGAAGAAATAGATGCCGAAAGCCATGAGGCTTTTTGCCTGATCTCATTGGTAGTTGGACGGTGAGATTAAGCAAACTCTTTCTGGATCCAGGTAGGGAAGAAAGAGTAAATAAGTCAAAACAAGCAGAGGTTTTTGAACTCTTGGCAGAGTGCGTAGTTCATGTTACCACTATCACTTTGGACAGAGGGTTTTGGATATATTCCTGTCTTCTATTAGAAATCTATGTCCACCATCACCAGAAATATCTAGAAAAGGTACTTGCATTTATCTCTTTTTTAGAAACTGCCCCCTCTCCACCCTCACGAGAGTAAAAAATTCCTACAAGTTACAAATCTTTTAATTTTTAAATTATTTATTTATCTAATATCTATCATCTATCTATCTATCTATCATCTATCTATCTATCTATCTATCTCTATCTGATTTCTCCTTTTCTTAGGGGTATATGAAACACAATTGTTTGCAACTCTTAACACTATCGGTATATGATAAATTGTTGATAGATCTGTATTTAAACAGAATATGCAGAATGTGACAGAAGTGCATTTTTAAAGTTTAATCCCAGAGACATTTCAAAGTGTTCTAGAGGGAGCTGTAATTCTTACTGTTCTGGATAAAGAACAGATTCAGGTCATTAGCATTCTGTTCTTCACAGTAGGGGAAACTTTTGCAATAAGTTATGCTCATCAGAGCTCTCATAGACCTTTATAAACAAGGCTTGCTGAGCCCTTGAAAGCTGTTTCTACTAACTTTATAAAGGATACAGAAACCAGTTAAGACAAATCGCCAACTACAAACGTAGCTCCTAGAGAGGAGCCGCCAGATCAATGTTGGTAGACCCCCTCAATCTCCTCAAAAGAACCTCGTTATCTCTCTTCTTTAGAGTTATCACAAAATTATAAGTTAGTACTTCAATGCCCTTTACAAAGAGTTTAAGTCCCTTGCTCTTCCCCACGAAAAACATTTTAGTCAAAATGTACTTGAGCTCCAATTGCTTGGTGAAAAATAGGTCACTGCTAGTCATGTTTAGCATTCTTCTTTCTTCCCCTTTGGGATAGAATCTGCCTTCAGACTATTTTTCACACAGAATAGGGATTAGTGCCTCTTTATCAATGTTGTCCATATCCCACTCAGCATACTTTATTATCACTGCTAGAAGGTGCTTCTCAAAGACTGAGTTGTAGAGCTATAAAAAAAAAAATTCAAGCTCCCCAAAGCCAGGGAAAATTGAAATGTCACTCTTTACAAGGAGTTTTAGGAGGGAGACTAAGCATTTACTTCAATACAGACCATCTATTCTATGGCCTAGTTTAGAAACTTTCAAAATCAATTTTAAATCTTTTCTTTATAGCTTTCACATCCCCTTAATATCATCCCTTTTTTATTATGAAATTGCTTCAGCCAGGCAACACAGGCTGGGGTGGGGCCGGCTAGGAGAGGGTACCTCCTGCTAGCCTCTGCACCACACATCAGCCTGGCTGCTGGCCTGGGCGCATGCCCCAGATGCATTGAGCCTGCCTGCTGTTTGGCAGACGTTTCTCTTTGTTTGTGCTCTTTGTGCTGCTCTAATAACCCTCCTCAAGGCCAAATTAGATTTATATGGAAGGGGAAGTGAGCTAGAGGCTTCAGAATGACTATGCTAATTAGAAACCAAAATATAAACAGCAACTCCACACGGATATATTAAATAGGCCAGCATTCTCCACAGCAAATCAAATTAAGAGAAATCCCATTATCTCGCTCAGGGCTTCTACATTTTTTTTTTTTTTCTGACTGCCTGTTTTCCTGTTTGAACAAAATGAGGGTACGAATATATTGCATTACAGGTCTGGTTCTAAACTAAAGCCTTTCTCCCTTATCCTGAATTACAATGCTATCAAGCCGTTATTCACAATTAAACCAAACTCATTTTTTTTTAAAAATACATCAAAAGTTTATGTATTACCCTCGAAAGATTTTTAGGTTTCATTGCAGCCTCAAATATTTCATTTATCCTCATGAGCTTGGCTTCAGTATAAACTACTTACCACAAAGTATTCTAAACAGCTCTATGAAAAGCCCCATGTATCCTATGAGAATTCATGTTTATGAATATCTGCTACAGGAAATGAATATTCCATTCATTAATTTCTAACCTTGTGCAGTCTGGCTGATTCTGTAAGGGAACGTAAAACAAAACTAACCTGTCTCCTTTAAAATCAACCAGAACTAGTGGTCAGAGAGTTTTTAGGAACTTAATATTAGAACTGACAAAGCAACTGAGAAGGGCTTTTGCAGGTAGTGGACTCTGTTTGAAGACTTGTAGCCAAGTTGGATGCAAAGAATGATACTTTATGCTCAGTGGAATTTGTGTCAAAAAAAAAAAAATCAAGAAGAATAGCTCAAAATTGTTCTTTAAGCTTTAAAAAGGAGGCAACAGTAATATCCTTAATATATGAGACACAGAATCATTGAATAAAGTCTCAGTGATGCAATAGATGTTCCTTCTTTCAATTTTATCAGTTTGCAAAATTCATGAGGTTAATAAGTATTAAAAATCTCATTACTGTACCATATCAGATAGGGATGTAGCTCGAGGGTGTAATAAACTAGTTCTATTGTTGAAACTCCATCAAAAAGCAAGACAGCACTTACCCAGCTTTATAAAAACCTCTATATGTCTCTGCGTACAACTTAATGTAATATCAAATATTACATACAGGGTTTCTGAAAGCTCACAATTCAAATTCTGAAACTTGACTTCGTATATAAAGTTATAGCAGGTGGCTATTAGAGTTTGCAAGAGAGTCACTGTCAGCGCAGTGTTCTTGGTCTAGCTGTAGATATACTGGGCAGTTAAATCAATAGTCATATTTTGTCTTTTTTGAAAATCTTGTGTGACTTTGCTGAAGCAATATGAGTTTCAAGTACTTTGCATGTTGTAACTGTTACCCTTCCTTCCTGTAGAGGTTATGTCAATATCAATAGAGTTTAATAGCTGCCTACTCTCTTCCAGGAAGAAGGGAAGAAGCTTCTCTAGCATTCATTAATAATGACTTCACTAACTCCTTTTCTTATACTTTCCTGCCTTTAATCCTCCCAGCTCATGCTGGGAGCCCACATTACTCCTGGCTAGCTATCAACTACACTAATGCCCTTCTCAAATGCCACTCTACTTTAATAGGTAACCTAAGACAAATTACTATTAGAGATTCATTTGGGGGGCCTTAATTGTAAAAGGCAACTGAACGGGGGAAAATCCTACGTAGAAATTTAAGCTACTTTGACAGAACACGATATATTTGCTCATCAGCCCTTAGGTTCTTCTGAGTGCAGCAGGCAGAGAAGGTAGGTTTGGAAGATATATTGCCTCCCTAGTCACATCTTTTTGGCTCCTAAAGAACTCTTAATTTTCAGGGAGTAGATAGGGTTCCATCTATGATCTCAAGGAGGTTAGGCTCTTATCCCAGCTGATAAATTATGATTTGTCTAAATCACTCGTGGATATCTGTTTCCTCAGATTGGTGTGAGTGTAGGGGAGGGGGAAGGCAGGGAGCACAACTCAATTTTGGCAAATAAGCCGTAGGGGAACATTGTCATTTTCATTCAGAAAGGGAAGCCATCCCCAGCAAAGCCTTAGAAGGGGTAGGCCTTTTGCTCCTTCCTCATTCTTTCTGCCCAGAAGTCAAATGAGATGCGTGGAGATCATTTTGCTCTCACAAATTGCAAAGCTTGTGGACAAAAATTCAACATTTTAAATATGGAGAAATAAAAAGCCTGAGCTCATGACATCAATGCTGAGCTTATCTCTAAAATTCTTATGTAAGAAAGATAAACCTCTGTTTTTAAAGTACTCCCCAGCTGGGTTTTCTTGTAGTAGGAAGCATTCCTGGGTAATACAGTAGCTGACAGGCATGAGCTTTCTCAGGCCACGTCTTATTCTCCACAGCCAGTGCAGTATTTTTAGAATTGGAATCCAGTGCTTCCCACCATAGCTGGGTGTGAGTAGACAGCAGTCAAACTTTGTCTGGATCATTGTGTAAGTCAGCTCGGCTGCCATGATAAAATACCACAGACCGAGTAGTTTCAACAGCAGAGCTTTATTTTCTCACGATTCTGGAGCCTGGAAGTCTGAGATCAGGGTGTCAGCATGGTCCAATTCTGGTGAAGGCTCTCTTCCTGGCTTGCAGATGGCCTCCTCATCCTTGTTCCTCACATATCAGAGAGCTCTGGTACCTCTTCCCTTTTTATTTTTTCTTTTTAAATAAGGGCACTAACCCCATAATGAGGGTTCCATTCTCATGATCTCATCTAAACAATTATCTCCCAAGATTTCATCTCCGAATACCAGCATGTTGGAGCTTAGGGCTTCAACATGTGTGTTTTGGGAGCACGTACTTCAGTCATTAGCAATATGTATCTATACTATTTTACTTCTCAGCTTTCAGAAGGTCTTATATTTATGAGACCTTATATATATATGAATACCTCATTTTATATATATGAATACCTCATTTTATATGTGTGTGTGTGTGTGTGTGTGTTTGTGTAATCACTAAAATGGTAAAGCTTTTCCTAGTGCTGGCTTCACAGGCTTGTTGGAGCTTATAAGAGGGGACCTGCTCATGCTTACCAGGTTAGCACTTGTTCAGCACATTATCATACTAGGTGCTTCCTCATGAAGGACAGTCTCCTATCTTTTCTTTCTGGCCTCTTGCATTGTCCACTTGGTTCCTTCCTTCATTCTTATTCAGCTGTCCTGTGTCTAGTCTCCTTCCCTATGTGTAGCGGGAATGGATTTCACAATCCACAGCAAATGTGAATGCGTCAACCTTATGCTTTTTTAAGAACTGACCTCCTGTTATTGAGTCCCCACTGGGAATGAGTCATAAAATACGCTAAATACTTCACACTCAAACAGGTCATCAAATTAGTCACTTCAAGTTTAAATAAGGATAAATCCAAGATTTTGTGTTTTTTCTACTCTCATTCTCTGGGGCTTCTGACATGGATGACAAAGGTACTGAGGGAAATGAATAAACTCCCACCAATGTTTGGAGACATCAAACAGATGAGGCTCTCTGTGCCCTGGCGTGGTCAGTAGTACACCTCTGCCTTCTACATCTCTTTCCTGGACAACCATAATGGTATCCTTACTGAATCCATACGCCGTTTTTAACATGTGTATAAATTGGTTCACTTTTCAAACAATACAGAACAATTATGAATTTCACATCTCCTTCCCAAATTTCAGTCCTATTACCAAGAGGCAATGGTTTAATATTAATTCTATGGATTGCATCATAACTTTAAAGCTGACAAGAAATAAAAGAATGAGTCTTTAGACAGGATTTATTATCTTTGCTGGTAAAGATGAAAAATTTACTAAGCTTACTGAATCTCTTACCTCTTCTAACAAATCTGTTAATTATAGTTGCAGAAAAGATTGTGAATGTCAATGCTTGATTTAAAAATAAATTATAGCCAAGTCTTCCATTCTTTGGTTTAAAGATTCAACCCAAAGATAATGAATGACATTTATCATATTATGTAAATGTCCTTTTAAAACCAATTAATATGAATGGAATCTTACAGAAGTAGACAGTCCTAGACTATTGAAACATTGCTGTTTGAAGGAGACTTTTTCATGTATTAAGGTCTAATGTATCATTAATTTCCTTTTATCTAACCTTTTTAGCTTCTTATTCTCTCCCTTAGTCCTAGAGTTGGGATGTCTCACTCTGTTACTAGACCCAGAGATTGTTTACATTCCTTCTTTTTCTGCACCATGTTCATATTTTGAAGAATGTTTAATAAGGGAATGACTATTTATAGAATCCCTCATCAGGTGTGTCAGCTTGTTCCTGTTAGGACCCTGCATTTTAAGTCTTTACACAGCCGAGGTGTAATTCTAAGATTTGGACCCCAAACTTTGATATGCTGAATGCAAAAACAATAATACAAAACAGAAATGATGGATAAACATTGTTATTGCTAAAAAATCTGTAGAATTGTTACAAAGGAATTTTGTTCTGAATGCTGGTAGAATTTAGAAATTCCCAGGATAATAAAGTTTTCAGTGTGCGTCTAGGTATGAGTCATATTTCGTTTACCCTAGTTAGTACTTGGGAGATCCTTTCAATCAGAATGTCTCAAAATTAATTGATAAAGCATTAATCAAAGTAACACATTCATGGAGTTAAAGGCAAATAGTGCTAAAAGACTTAAGAAAAAACAATGTCCCTCTCTCTACCCTCATACCTCCTATTCTGCTAGTACTCCCTCCTAAGAGGACCACTTTCACCTCTTAGCTGTTTTATCTGGAATTTACCTGTGAATTGATAATATGTGTTTTATTCTATTTCTTTATCAGTTAGGATATTGCATCTTATTTATGTTTATGATTTAGTCCAACCTCCTACCTCTGGCCTTAGTCTGCCTACTGCCATGATTTTTTCAATGTATTTATAATAATTTTTGGTCAAATCAAGCTAGTATCTACAATACGACTCATAGGAATGTTGCTTTAAGCTGAGCCAGGTAGAATACTATAATTAAGATTCTCTTGTACAATGTTTAGTTTTCTATATATTTTTTAAAAAAGCTCAGGTGAGCTGTCAAATACAAATTGATTTTTCTAAATTTCAAAATATAAATCTATCAGTTCCCTTTATTTTTCAGATAACTTCTTCTTGCAACTTTTGTGCTCTAGTGCCAATTCGATTGATTATTCTCTGGGCATGACTTATTACTCATCCGAGACTTTCTCTTTTCTCCAATGTTTGAGCTCCCATTTCCTAAATAATATATCTTATTTATGTTGTTATTGTCATTGTTTATGATCTTGATTTGATGAAATCCACCCTCCAGTAACATCTGAAACAAAGGTACATAAAAGGTATATTTTAGTTGTAGGTCTGAAAATGTCTTTTTCAACCTGGGTTTCTCTGCCTATACAAACTACTCATCAAATGTGAGGGTGGAATGATAACTTTTTCTCAGAAATCTGAAGGCAGTTTTTATTGGCTTCAAACATCTAGTGTTGATGTTAAGAGTTCTGAAGACATTCTGATTCTCTCTCTCTCTCTCTTTTTTTTTTCTTGTGACTTATTTTCCCCTCTGGATCCTAAATTTTAGGATCTTATTGTCTCTGTTGATTCAGTGATGTAACTTTGTCTAGATCTTCTGTACTTTGTAGGCTTTTAAGTGATTTTTAAAGTGTAGTTTACTATATTTATTTTTTTCTCATACTAATATTAGAACTAACATCTTCAGGATGAGATATCAACTTTGATGTACCAAAACAAGAAAATATACCTGTGTATACAGCCAATACCACACTTATATCTCAAACAAACGTACTGGCTTAATCCCATATGTATATGTAAACTCGTGATGCCCAAGAGCATCGAGTTTATAACATACCCCATATCTAGTATTAAAATATTATTAATTATTTTTTCTTAACAATGACAAATAATGTTCAGTCATATCAAATTCCAAAGTGTCAAGTTGGCAAGTGAACAATTTTCAATGTTGTTAATACTAGAACAATTTTAAGCTAAAAAAAAATCACATTATGTTAATGCTGCTAACTAGCATGTTATTATTTAATAGGTTTTAAAGTCAATTTTTAAATTTGCTTTGGTTTTAAAATTGAATAAGAAGCCTTCATTCCAATATTTGTTAAATTTCTGTAATGCGTAGTTCTCCGCTTTGTCTATCACTAAATACCAAGAATGTAGCACAAAAACTCACTATTGTAAATGATATAGACTGAACATCTTCCTAAAATTCATATATTAAAATCTAATCTCCAAATGTGAGGGTTTGTGGAGATGGGGCCTTTGAGATCAAGTAAGGTCATGAGGATGGAGTCCTCATGAGAATGAGATTAGTGGTCTTATAAAAAAGACCCCACCAAACTGCCTTATCCTGTCTACATGCAAGGCTATGGCAAGAAAATAGCCATCTATGAACCAGGAAGTGAGTCCAGACATTGAATCTGCTGGTGTCTTAATATTGGACTTTCCAGCCTCCAAAACTGTGAGAAATAAATTTATGTTGTTTATAAGCCAGTCTATAGTATGCTCTTATAGCAGTGTGAACTAAGACAGTAAGCTTTATGAGAAAGGAGACTTTTTAAACTAAAGTTTTAGAATATTATGTATATTATATATACATTTAGCATGTAAAATGTATATATATATTTAAATACATAAATGTAAGTTAACACCGAGTGACTATGAGAATGTTTCCTGTTAATAGGGTTCATTGAAGTTTGAGAAGCACTGTCATTCCTATACTTTCTTCAAATTTCCTGACTCAGAATAGAGAAGAACCTTAAAGAGTTCCTAACATCTTTGTCTTATTCTAATTCCTGTTCCAGGCATCCATTTCCTTACTGATAAAATGAGAGGATGTGGACTTACCTCATAAGAGATAGGGCCAATGGTGTGAGAAAAACATGTTTTCAAAGATGTGATATTTAAAGCCTTGAGCATTAAATACTCCTTTAATACTTTTATTGTTTACTTAGAAAGGGACTGAAATATCCACCATAGCTCTCATGGATGACTTGGCAATGCATACAGTCTTCTGCTCTTGAACACAAGGACATAGAGGAAACATGCTAGATTTTTCCCCCTATCTCAGTGAGAACAAAGTTATGGGTAAGGACTTGGCCTCTGTGGAAAAAGATTAGTATAATGACTGCTTCTCTTCTATAGATTCATTGGCTCTAATTTCTTACAATTTCCTTACCCATAGATTCAAGAATTGAGGCAAAAACTTACCTGGTTGCCAGAGAGATCTCCCAGGGCCTAATCAGCTCTCAACATAATGCTTTTATCAAAGGAAAAGAGACACAAAAAATGACAAGTGCAGATACAAATGCAGTCTAGATGAACATAGCATGCCCTTCTTAAAATGGAAAGGACATCTGCTAGTTGCCTATTTATATATGCTTCCCTTCACTTCAATGCTTAGAGTACAAAACAAATTGGGGACCTTTGGGAAATGGGGTTCAGACTATAGGAATCCCTACTGGCTATCCAATATAGAGTTAATGGCTAATGTGGATAGAGGTAGTGACCAGCCTCCATTTCAACTTTCTGTTGTCTGCCAGAAGAGCATGTAATCTATTCTAGGCATCTGCAACTTCAGGCAAAACATGCCAATTATTTTTATTGATCTAAAACCTTCATAGGTGGGACACCTTGCTGGGAAAGCATATGGAAATTTAGATAAGGAAATGATTGCAGAGACATAGCAAGGGCTTTGCTATTTAGAAAAGAATGTGTAGGCCTTAAAAAAAAAAAGAACAAGCACTTGGTATTCCAGAGCTTAAGAGCACCAAAGACGAATTATGCAGCCACTGCAATGGAAATTGATTACCAAGCCTTCGATGAGTCACATGCCTTAGGAATTAAGTACTCCAATCTATTATTGTCAGTATCCTGATGGGTCAACCAGGCTGTGAATGGGAATTTGCATTAAATTGATTTGAGTGTTTTTTTCTTGAACTAACATCACTCAATCAAGGGACACATTCAGACAGAGCTAGATAAGTCTGACTGAATTTGATTTGGAAAAGCAGAGTAGCAAGGGATTAGCAGACAGGATTTAAAAGCACCATAAATCTGGCACTACAGGCCTGGCTGGGAGAAGCAGGTGAGCAGTCGCTGTGCCACAAATTAGGATATACAGCCAAAGCAAATTTGTTTTGTAGTTCTGTAGCATCTTGATACAGTCATGGATTATAGAAATCATTATCAGGTAATATAGAGGGCTACTTCTTGGAGGATTTCTGAAGATCTGATTTAGAAATGACAAAGTATTTGTCATCTGTCTCAGGACTGAGTTGGTATTTCTGTGTACATTTGCCTTGCAATTATCTTTTGGCTTCAGGAAGTAACTTTACGTGTAATTAGCTTTTATGTAAAGATGAGCTTGGGTCCACTCAGGTTTAATTTTATATGATTCTGTGAGCAGAAAAATATCAAGTGCTAAATTTCAAACTTTTGATGCTCTTTGGGCTAGATGTTGGGATTCACAAAGAGCCTCAACTGTTCTGTGCACACTGTCTTGGTACATTGCTGATGGTTTGGGGGAAGACATGAGTCCCCACGGGCTATGATGGGTGGGAAGTTTTGAGATGGACTTGTGATAGGTACTGAGAGTTGACAATGTTTGACTGTTAATAGAATAAATACCTATAGTGCAGGAAGGAGTATCTGTTGATACTCAAAATGATTCTGATTCCCTAACAAGTTATAAAATAAGTAAATGAATTCCCTTTTATTTGCTATTAACCACTGACATATATACACTAATGAGGATTCAGATATTTGCTTCGAATGGTGGGGGAAAAAACATTAAGAACTTGTCAGTCATTTAAAGAGAAAAACATGTATTCCCAAAGAACCTATAGGATCCTTACATCTTAAACTATTCTAACTAACACCAGGTTGAAATTTTATTCCTTCATTTAAAATACATCTAACTTTGAAGTATTAGAGTACTCTGGTTGAAGGATACTTATAAGAATTATAGCTGACTAATATTCACCTGTACTAATCATTAAGCTGATGGTAATGATGTGAAGTTACTGGTTTTCTGATCAAGCAGTATTTGTGGGAGTAATAGCTGACCTCTTATCAGTGTTGAGAGTCTCTTCCATTTCCAACTTGTCTGTTTCCAGGGTTGCCATGGTAATACTATCAGGGTGTCTTTATTGTTGATTACTGCTTGCCAGAAGTCTGAGAAGTATCTTAGGATATAGGTGTCTGTATTGCCATCTGTCCCTTTCATGACTTCCTCTGCCATTGCAAGGTACAGAAATGAGTAACACTGTATGAGTCTTTAATCATGCTGGTATTCATAGGATATGCATCTTTGACGTTTTAGTCTATATCTTTGCTTGTTTTGCTTAAAATACAGAAAGTACTTCTTAAAGATCAGTATCTTGAAAGTTACTTTGTCCCTTGAAGTTTATTCTTAAGCAGAAGTTGATGAAGTTTTGCAGACAAGCCATTTGCACAAGAAGTGCTCATTGTTTGAATGTTACCATTGGGAGATGGAGCAATCAATATTTTCACAGCGTTGTGCATTAGGGTTGTTCAATCAAACTCCGTTCAACTTGAAACACAGGTTCTGTTGAATTCTTGTTTGAACTAGAAAGCTATTAAAGTTGAAAACAGTACACCAAAGATAAAATTACTGTATTATAATGCTCTAATGAATGTATGGGATGCACTGAGTCTAGAATAATTAAAATTAGGTAGAAGCCAAGGAAAATGATTTGAGAATCCATTTTCAAGGAGATGATTTTGAAGTAGCATTAAATATGTATATTATCCTCACCTATTCAACCTATAGAAAGGGCCTGGGAAAATATACCTAGAGGGAGTACCATTCATGTTTTTCCAGTACAGAGAGATGACCCTAGACTGTCAGTATTCTGTGGGTCTAAGATGTGGATTTCAGGGTGCCCCAGGAATGTGCAGAAGATTAGTAAGGCAAGGGCAGGAATTTGAATAAAAGCAGATGGTGAGGACTATGAAATAAAATATGGAGTGGAGAGCGTAGCATGGCCACCAAGTTTCTATTAAAATTGGGAGAAATTCTGTTGGGAAAGAAGTTGGGTAATGTTTCCTTAATCAATAGGGGGCCTCAGTTGAATGTATAATGTGTATCCGAAGGCCCTTCTCCCTCATTCTGTGTCCTCCCTGGCAGCTTCCGACCTTCGAAGATAAACAGCTGGTCAGTGTTTATTCAGATATCATGGTCTGAGTCTCCAGGCCGTGTATTTGTAGTGACCTTCAAAGAGAAGAAACAGAAATAGGCAAGAACACAAGCTCATTTTTGTGGTACCTCCTACTTAAGAGAGACCCTTTTTCTGAACAATAAAACCTATAGGCTACCTTTAACTGAGGTTCTGTGATGTGAAAAGTCATAAAATTTACAAATGAATAAATCTGCACTTATACATTTACCATTAACTTCAAGGGAAATAGATAGTAATAAAGCTAAAATTTGCAAAAAAAAAAGTCAATGCAATATTATGTCTAGGTTCTAGCATATATAGTAACTATATTCATATCAAGGGCATTTAAGTCTTGCATAACTATTATAAAACATTAAACCATTCAGAGATTTTACTCTGAGGTATCTGTGTCCCTGGTTATCACTTTTTCAATTCTGAGGTCTTTCTTATAAAGAGGAAAGAAGTTGGTTTCCATTCCTTTCTTCTACTTTCTCAAACTCTTACGTCCAGACCCCTGTGCATAGTGGTTTGCTCTCGATGCTTATGGCAATCCAGCAACTTTCAGCCCAAAGCCCAGCAACTTTCTTTAATGACAATCAGTTCTATGGTCATAATCCTTCCCAGGGTGTATAATGATAACTTGTAGCTTGGTGTAGGAAGCCTTGGTATTTCTACGTAAAAGTTTATATATTTCATGAAGGAAAAATCTCTGCATAAATTTACGTCCCAGATGGTTTTTTTTTTTTTTTCCTGAGAAGAAGCCTACATATATGGTTATCCATACAGAAAATGTATAAAAATATGTATTAAATATTCTTGATTTTTTAAAGTTTTCATTAATGTTCTCATATTGTGTATATTCTGGATCTTGCTTTCTCCTGTCTCCTTTCCCCCACCTAATTTTTAAAGAACTCTCCATGCTTACGTATATAGTATGTGTCTGCATGTTTGTGTGTGTGTATACACACATGTATATATACATGTGTATATACACGTGTATATACACACAAACATACATATATCTGCTGGGGAATGCACCATTATAGATTATAGCTTAGCTTATCTATTTTTTAACTTAATTCAGGTTGATTCCCATTTTTCACTATTATAAATTGTGCTACAGCAAAAGTTATTGTATATGTCTAAAACACATAAAATTCTCTGGAGAATGTTCCTAGAAGCATACATAGACCTACTCTATGATCCAGAAATAAAATTGGGAAATATTTAGCAATATTTACTGAGAGGCTGTGCTAATTTACAGTTCCATGAGCAGTTTGGTAACAAAGTCTGAAAATTCCAACTCTTGGTTTTGTCAATCTGATAAGTGTTTCTGTGTATCTCAAGGTAAATTTATTTTTAATTTCTTTGATAATTAGTAGGGTTGAAGATCTTTCTGGGCTATTGGCTATTCTGATTTTTTCTTGTGAATTTTTCTCATTGTTTTTGTTCATTTTTCTATTGGCTGATTTTTCAATTTCTAGAAATTGAATATAATTGAATATAATCTTTTGCTGTTGTTGCAATTATGTTCCCTTGATCTCTGGCTTGTAAGCTTTACATTTTAATGTAATTACATTTATTACATTGAAAAAGCAAATAGTTTAAACACATTTCCTTTATTAGTTTTGTTTACTTTGTCTAAGAAATACTTTCCTGCTGTGAGTTCAAGATAGTCTACTGTATTTTCTTTCAGTTTTTAAGTTTTACTTTACACATTCAGGTCTCATGAAAAACTGTTTTTTAAAGAAAATTTTAGTCTGTTTCAAAAATTATTTTTATGCTGGGAGGTAAGGATCTGACATTTATTGAGTAGTTCTCCACCGATTAGTAATGCTACCTTTGTCAGATACCATATGTTTAGGTCTTTTTCTGTGCCTTATGTTTGTGCTGTTGGTCTGTTTATAGCCCCTCCCCCTCTAACACACATACTCTGCGCTCAAAACATACAGTTTGTTTACTTGGATTTATAATGAACCTTCTATGTTGTACGGCTACCTCTGTTTTTAAAATACATTTGCTATTTAATATGTTCTTATGAATTTATCATTAGTGTGTCTAGCTCCATGAAAAAAAATCTCAGAATTGATTAAATTGCATTTAACTTAAATATTTTGGGGAACAAAATGACCATTTGATTCCATATTCATGAATGGAATGGCTCAAAATCCTCCTTTCCATTAAACCTTTAATAAGGTCAAAAAGAGCAATACAGTTTTCCTCTTTAAATTCTTATTGGGGTATTTTTTTCTATTTCATTATTTCTAATTTGTATTTATTTGAACAGAAAAACACTTGATATTAATGAACTTTGTAGACAAACTGGTAGAACTAATAAAATTCGGCTGAGGCTCCTGGTGCTTTATGGCAACGATAATAAGCAATTGCTCATCTTGTTTCTTCCTTTTCATTCTTTAGATAGAGTTTCTTTTGTCTTATTGCACTACTCTAGTACAATGTTGACTATCAGGCGTGATGGTGGACACCATTGCTTCATTCCTCACTTTAGTATAATCGCTTCTAAATTAGTGTCACCATTAATCATGAGATTTTCTGTGGCTTTTTGGTAGATGATCTTTACCAAGTTAAGTTCCTTTTTATTTATAGTTGTTAGAACAGTCATGAATGTATATTATATTTTACTAGAATTTTTAAATGAATGTATCAAAATTAAAATATTGTTCTTTTCTTTAAATCTTAGTTTAATGTATTTCTGCATATTATCTGATATTTAATTTTCTTTGCATTTGGTGGTAAATTTTATTTGGTTATGATGAACTATTTTATTTATGTATAGTTTACTAGTAACTAAACCTGATATTTTTGTTTCCATGTTTATAGAAATACCTTATGCATGTTTACTTTGACATACAAAAAAAAAAAAAAAGGAATACTGCTCACTTAAGAATAAATCCTTGTCCTATGCAGATCAAAGCTAGTATAAACTTGGTACCAAACTGAGTGAAAAGGTTTGGTAAAGCTTGCCTGTCAGTCTGGACTTGTGAGATATTGTCTGCTTACTATGATCCTACATTCATCCATCATCCCAGACACACACATTTCCTACCACCCAAAACAGTCTTGATTGTTTATTGATATTTTCATAAGACATTCAAATCTACATTAAAATTTATCATTATTAGTTAATTTGGGTTTTCTATTTATAAGAAAAGTATCAAAACATGAGAATAAATTATGCTAATAGATTTGAAAACAACAAAGACAAGCTTGTTTACCATATTGTTATGGATCTTAATTGTGTTATCCTTTTTCATTTCCAATTGGCTAGAACTTGTCTATTTTAAGAAGAAAAGGTTTTATTCTGAATGTTTACTAGTAGTTTCCTCCTTACAATTTAAAAGCATTACATTTAAGTTTTAATTTTGAAAATAAGTTATCTTTTGAATATTTAAAAACATTTATTTAAAAAAATCAGGCTAGCAAAAAATGCTACTTGAGTAATTTAGAAGAAAAGAAGAAATATTTTAAAAAGCAGAAATCAATAGAATGGAATTTTTCTTTGTTAGCCATCTTTATTTCTTTCTTTGTAAGTCGTCACAAAAAAACAAACTATAAAAGCAAATTTGTAAGATACAGAAAATTTTAACACCCTATAGGTTAGAATGCTTATTTTATTCATATATATTTCACTGTGTGTTTCCAGGGGCTGATTTACTAGATTTGCTTCAAAGTAATATGGAAGTAGAGAAGTAAGTGGGGTATAGATGAAATAAAATTGGCTCTGAGTTAATAAATGAGGCAGCATGATGAGTATGTGGGGGTTCATTAAACATAAAAGTAGGCAAATTATTAAAAGCTTTTACATTTATTGTAGAAAATTTCATTGACTTCTTATTTAATTGCATTGCAGTCAGAAACCATGGTCTGCATATTGATTATTTGGAAACCAAAAATGTCCTTTTTCACATATATGAATAAAAATGTATCTCATATAAATTTAACTTTATAAATCTTCTATTTTTTGTTAGCTATAGGGTTCTTCTAGATAGGTTTATTGAAATAAACTTGTTAATAGTTCAGATCTTCTCTATACTTACAAATTTAATTTATCAATTTGGGAGAATTATTGAAATAGAAGGAGAAATTTAAAAAATACAATCATAATAAAATCTGCCAGTTCTTGCTTTATATTGAGGTTATGTTATATGCATACAAATTCATGGTACATTTTCTATTAGTAAAAATGCATTGTTAGAGATAGATACCACACATTGATATATGTATGACTACTCAATCTTACATGAATATGTTGACATTAGCAATCTTTTATTTAGTATTTGCTAGTTGTACCTCTTCCATTAATTTACTTTCAAATTGTGACTCTACTAAACCAATAATGAATTTTTAGACAGTCAGATTATCTGTTTTTTAAAGATACATTTAATCATTACATTTGATGATTCCACTGTATTATGGGTTTTGTTTTTGTTTTTCATCCTTTGACTCCCCTTACTCTTTTGTTGACTTCTTAGATTGACTGAATCCTCTATTCCCTTTTTCCTTTTATGGAATTTATTGATTCTATATCTGGTATTTTAGTGCTCACCTTTATGTGTTATCATTAATATTGACTTACAGGGAGATTGATCTTAAATTGTGTTTTGGTCAGGAGCAAGATAAAGATCGAAAGAATTGTAATGCATCTTCCCCGTCACCTTCCATGTTATTGCCGATATTTTAGTTCTGTATTGTTTAGCCTTCTGGTCAGACATCTCTCATGCACCACTTCACATCTCAGCCTCATTTGTCTTTTATCATCTGCTACTGTAACAACTAGCTCTGTAATAGACCTTGCCTGACTTTACACAGGTGTAGTCTGACAGCATCTCTTGAGCCACGTATCTCTTGCCTCCCACTTTGAGACCCTTCTTGAAGCCCTCACGTATTCATCCTGGATGTGTAGAAAGTTAACACCTTAAGGAGCAAACCTTTGCCTACTCTCATTGATCAAATATTTAACAACTGGCTCCGCATTCTCTCTCTTCCCATAGAAGGTCCCTAGACATTTTTATATGGTTTTTTGGGGAAAGTCTTATGGGCTTGAGCAATCAGTCCTATGTTTATATTGGGTCTTCTTTTCCTATTTCATTCCTCTTGTCACTCACTCCTGCTCTTTAGGACCGTCTTCTCATAAAATAGTAGTATATAAGTTCCCTATCTTGGGCTCTGATAATTAAAGATTAGGTCTCTGACATCTGAGATGGGGATTATGTGATGGATAAACCTGAGAAGCCTAAAACCCTGGAATGGCAGATATTGGTTAAGCCGTGCCCTATCACCTCAAGCCCTAAATTCACCTAGAGCAGTAGTGGACTGATAGCTTATCATTTCAGTTTTTCGAATCTCTGCTCCTCAGCCTGAGGGCTCTCTCTAGTGCCTCAGGGGCCCAGAAATGCTGAGGTGAGATGCCCCTGAGAGTACCTTCAACCAATGAGAAATAGAAATTGGTAGATAAGCACTCCAGTTTTCCTGCCCCCTCAGTGGACAAGTGCATATTCTACAAGGATCCCTAAAGCAGGATGGAGCTCAGTGTGCTCAGTGGTAACCCACTCAGTAATTTACTCTTCATTGCATCTTGTCCCTTCTCTGTCTCACTCTCTCCACACTTTACTGGGTGTAGGTAGTTTATTTGGGAAGTGATTCCAAGAAACAGAAGACTTTGCCTTAGGTCTATGTTTAGGGAGGTCTAAACTAACTTAACCCAGATTCCCTTGCATCCACCAGGAAGGCACAGTAGCTCCCTCCTCCTTGCCAGAGGAAAGCAGTATCCTTTAGCCTGAAGAAAAGACGATAGTCTCCTTTTACTTGAAGACTATGCAATGACCTTTGGAGGCAGGTGCCTTATAAGATGATGCTTATTCTTCTCAAGAACTATATCAGGCCTTTAGGCCAATAACCAAGATTAGGTCTCAGCACAGCCTGGGCATGAAAGTACCATCCCTGTGTCAGGAAGAAACAGTTTACATGCCAAAGGAATTATAGGATCTGGCTAATTACGTACTCTAGGAACCAGAAAAGCTCAGGTAGGAGAGTATCTTAGGAATTAGACATAAAGGAGGAAGAATAAAGGCTGCATGAGGGGAAATTTATGGACACAGTGTCTCTCATCCATGACCTGGGAGTCAGTGTGCTGTCAAGGACACCTGCAGACAGTCCCAAGAGTCTGTTGGGAAGGCTCCTTTAAGTTTCCTTCTATGCTCTCTGCGTGGATTCCCATTGAAGTCCCATGCTGTGATGTCTGAGAAAACCTAAGGCAGGAATGGAGGGGGGCCCCATGAGATGCAGTAAACTTGCAAAAGTGGTAGAAGCCTACATGGAATTGGTACAGGGGCCGAAAGGATCTGAAATGATGCACAAGACGTGCTCCACATACTGGAGATTTTCTTCCTAGGATATTTAGTAAAGCTCTAAACCAAGAATTTGAGCTTTTATGTGAGGAACTCTGTTTTTAAATAAACTATGTTCAGAACAGTTTTAGATTTACAGAGAAATTGCAGTGGTATTATGGAGTGTTCCCATGTATCTGTACCAAGTTTCCTCTATTATTAATACCTTACATTAGTATGGTACAGTTGTTACAGTTAATGAACCAATATTGATATTATCAATTAAAATCTACTTTATTCAGATTTCATTAGTTTTTACCTACTGTCATTCTAGAATCCCATCAAGGATACCATATAACATTTAGCTATCACATTTCCTTCTTTATGCATCTTTCTCTTGGCTATGACAGTTTTTCAGAATTTCCTAGTTTTTGATGACCTTGACAGTTTTAAGGATGACTGGTCAGATATTTTGTAGAATTACCCTCAACTGAGATTTGTCTGACGTTTAACTCGTGATTAGGCTAAAGTTATGGGTTATGGGGAGGAAGATGACAGGTAAAATGCCATTTTCATCACCTCACATAAAGGGTATATACTATCAGTATGACTGATCGTGGTTGATATTGACCTTGATTACCTTGCTGAGAGACTGTCTGTCAGGTCTCTGCTGTAAAGTTATTACTTTCTCTTCTTTCGGGTTCTGCCTTTAGGAAAATAGAATGTAAGACATATGCCTATTTAGTGATCTTACCATGAACCTATACTGTAAGTTATACTTGATTTAATAAAAAAAAAATTTATAAACTTGTCTTGTTCAAATTACTACAGATATTGTCTTCATTCTTACAGATGAGCTAGTTAAACCCTGGAAAGTTTAGTCAGCTTAAGGACATCACTAGTGAAGGCAGAATGAGAGAATGGGAAGGTAGTGTTCTGCCCTGGAGAGTAATATCTTCTTTATGTACCATCCGAGTAGAGCTAGGAACTGAATACATATAGAAATTGATCCTATTATTGAAATTAAAAAGTCCCTCTTATAAAGTGACATTCTAGCTGACTAGAATTGGTAGGGGGGCAATATTCTAGCACATTCAATTTTGGAATTTCTAGAGATCAATTATTTGTTCTGGGGTAATGTAAGACTCTGTTTAGTCATCAGGACTCTTTTCAATGTCATCACTATGAGTATCCATGGACTAAACTATCTAATGTTTCAATCAATTTATGTGTACTGGTAATCTTTAATAAATATGTATTAGGTCAGCTCACTCTTTTATTTTCAGAAAATATGTTTCCACATTATAAGGAATTATAGAAATGTAAGACGCAGTTGCCCAGTCTTTCTCTTCTGCCAGCCCTATGACAAGGGGTGCTGGGGGTACTGACAAAAAAGTCTCCCTAATCAGTATGGCTTTCTGTCCTATACTGTCAAGTTACAGCTCTGCAGAAATAGTCCAAGAAGCTCAAATAATCTAATAGCATTTGAAAAGATTCATCATACTGACTGTGCTAGTGTCATAGGCTATATCATACTGACTGTGCTAGTGTCATAGGCTATGTTATACTAAAAATGTAATTCAGATTCTTTTAGTTCAGATTCCGAGCGACTAAACAGAGATAAAGAAGACTGACATTTCCACATAGGTTACCTTATGTCTTCCCCTTCTATTCTCATTGATGCTAATGTGGCCATTGTTTCTTGCCTGCACATTATTTAGTTCTTGTTAATCTGTTTCATTCTTACATCTAACTTATCCCACACTATGTTGAGTTATGCTTCATAAGACACTGATTTTATTAAGTAAGTCTCTTTCTTTAATCTTTGGTATCATTTTATTTGGGGTATAGAGGAGTTGACCATCTGCTCTCAGCCTCTTTCTACTCCACAAGTAGGTACAACCAGGCAGCTATATTTATCTCCCAGTATACTCTGAGCATTCTGAGCTTTGCTTTTGCTTATAGTATTATCGCCCTGTCTCTCAGTGGGTTCCATACACCTCCCACAGCCATGTCGAGTCTCACCTCTGAAATCTTTCCTCAAATGGTCTGCAGTGATTTCTCTTTATTCTAAAACTAAAGTGGCTTCTATTACCCATTTTACACTTCAATATTGCCAACAGTTAAGCATGTCCATATTGATCATTCATCCCCGCTACTCTACTCCAGTTAGAGAGGAAACATCCAACTACATTACCACAACGATTCATGGGGAAGCAGTGTCTGTTTATCAGCTTTTCTGGAGTTACGTATAGAGTGAAGGTATGATTTCCTTAATACCTAAAGGGCAGTGAGTTCCTCAGAAGAGGAGGAATTTTAAGAATTTTAAAGAGCCACTGAATTATTTTCCCTTTTGAATAGATAGGTATGGATAATAATGAATATTCTTTGCTTGTTTAGGGTATATATAAATGTAAACGGATTATAACCCCAATCAGGCTTAAGAGATCATTTCTTTTGGTTAATAATAGTCACAAATATTTCAGCTTATATATGGACATGATACACTTGTCTCAGACAACAAATTCAAATCTTTGGAAACTTGAAACAAATATCTCTACAGGTATACATTTGGCAGTGCGTGGTGGCTGCTGTGTTGTTGCCTCTATCCTCACTTGGGAAAGAAGGGCTGATTCCCAAGCTGCTGAGAGTGCTGCAGGCAGATGACCCTCAGATATCAGCCTTCTTCGGGGGTTCCTCAGTGGCAGAGAACAACCTCATCCAGAGTCATGCCTTTTTCCTTGATGGACTGCATCCAATAAATGATCGTCCCAGCAGTATAAAACCCTGGCCTTCTTGTCCCAGATGTGGGCAGCTCTGAAGGATAAACTGATCTTTAGATTTTCAGATCTTCCTACAGGGTCGGCTGTAGTATTCATCCAGAAACACTGCACTTTGACTTCTTTCTCTGCTCAGTTCTACTTGCTTCCCTTCCTTTCCCCAGTTGAGGACCCCAAGAGCATGCTCTAAAAAACCTCCTGCCTGATAATTTCTATCTCAGAGTCTGCCTATTGCAGAATGAGTTCTCAGAAAGCAGAGAAATCCAATGAACACTGTGATTTTCCCTTTTTGCTCAAGTTATTACCTTCTCTTACAAAAATTCAACCCTTTTATCCCATAGAGTAAGGCACAGGGAAATAAAATGGAGGCATAAGCTGAATCTGAAGCTTAGAATGCAGTGCTACCTGGAGAATAGACTAAAGTCTGCATGAGCCAAGTAGCTTTGGTGCTCACTATGCTTGGTATCAGAGTAGTGACCTCCATGTTGTCCCCTCCTTCCCCATTTGACAGTTTTTAAAGAATACTTCTCCCCATTTTACATTTAACCTAGCCATTTGTAAAGTATCTAGATTCTTTTTTTTTTTTAAAGAGAACTTGTATGCCAAGGATTAGAGGTATGCCTGCTTAGAGAACATCTGAATGGTAGAGAAAAATAGGTCAGTCATGCTCCTGGAAATTGATTGCAACAGCAGGCTATGTGCTTAGACAGTAAGGGAGCTATAGTAATGCTTAAAAGCATGCCCATAGAGTGGGGGGCCACGAGTCTAGATGTGGTTAAGTGTATTCTCTACTTTCCCACACCATTGTGGGTAGTAAAGTGGGAGAACTGATCTTTTGTATTTTAGTATGGATGAATGATTGGATTTGCTCAAAACTCTTTAAAAATTCCCAGCAGACATGTACAAAACAGGAGAAAAGGAACATGTCAATTTGAGCCTGACTGGTACATTCATCCCAAAATAGCCTTCTGAGGCTCTTGAGGAAGATGAGCTCAGGGGTGAAACTCTTTCTCACCCCTAACAAAACCTCACTTAAGTAATCAGAGGTGAAAATAAGGAAAAGCCCGCATTAGCAATAAAAGGTAAACAAGAATACCTAGTGTATTTCTTGAAGTTGTTGATAGTATGTAGCTGATGGGATGGGGTGGAATTCAGGAGTGGCCGCTGCTTTGCTATAATGGATTATAAGCAATGGCTACTTAGGAAAAGGAGAGCTCAGTCTTAAGTCTAAACCAGCAATGTTTTTCCCTGATATGGATGGTGACCAGGAAGGAGGTGAACTGTGGATACCTCCTTAGAGTTCAACAAAATTGGATTAGGAAAGCTAGTCACCCCTGCTAGCAGCTATAAACAGTAGAAGCTACACAGTCAAAACAATTTCTATACTCACTTCCCTCAGGCTAAAGTGCCAATGGAAGCATCAACAGAAGAATGTTGAAAGATCTAAAATTCTAGAAAATATAAGGGTTTAGGTCTATTTAATCCAAGAAGACTAAAGTCACCTATTATGTAAAATTAGTTGGACTTTTCCAAGGTCCTAGTCTTATGCCTCCCTCAGCCCTTAAATTCTTTTTCTAAGAAGTGTTGCTAACAAATAGTTTATCATTTCTCATTGATTCAGAATTTAGCAGGCAAAAATTAAAAACGAGATTTAGTGAAGGTAAGGGTTTGGGGAAAGGCAATTTCTATACCATTTAAACACAATCAGTTTGACTGTTTTGTCTAAGTGAAAAATTAGAGTTGATTATGAAAACCCGTGTAGCTCAGATATTTAGGTTACTAATGGTAGACTACTAAGGGAAAAAATCCGTCTTTATATCTTTATGGGAAAAAAGCCTATTTCTTCCCTAAATTATTAAATATTGAATTTTTTTAAAAAAAGAATATACTAGTTTGACAATAAGGCACCTTAACTCACTCATTCGGGAAATCTCAATGAAGGCCTTCCCAGGAGGCGAAGTGTGACTCCCTAGACTAGATTAAATTTCCTTTATGTGTTCTCATAGCATTCAGAATATCCTTTTATATCACTCGTATCTCTCATTCTTGTAGTTAGTAATCATTCCTCATTTTTCCTAGTTGGCAGTAAAAACATTAAGTCAGGGACTATGTAATGTCTCTGTAGTCTAGAACATAGGTAGCACACATCTCATGCTACTTTAAACATTTCCTACGATTCTCTTCATTCAAGATTAGGCTTCTGAGAAAATATGAACTTTATGGAACTTTATAGAAGAAAAGAGAAGATGAGATATGAAATGGCTACGTTTATGAGAGAAGGAAATAAAGCTGTAAGTTAAAGAAGTCATTAGAAAAAATAAAGAGTAGAATGGACGCTGAAGGCCATTTTTAGGAAGGTTTCTCAGCTTGCTGATAAAGAGAACCCATCCTAAGTTGGAAACTAACATGGCTCAAATCTTAAGACAGTGACTTGTTACAGAGGCACAATTTTAGATTAAAAAGTAATGAGAAGGACTTCCATTCTTTATGATTACTCTACTCTTGAAAGACCTTAAATGATAAGCCATGGTTTATAGCAACACTTAACTGAAATCTTCTGCCCTCACACAGCTCATCTCCTTGACATCTCCACAGGGTAAACTCTTCTATTCACTACCACGGGCCTTTCCCTCCTCCCTTTCTTTAGTCTTTGATTCTTTCCTCTTGGGGAAAAAGCTCAGTTCATCCCTATAAAGAAACAATAAACCTTTCTATAAACTTCCTCCTCCTTTCCCTTTAGGCAAAAGCATTTACAGGATTCTCTTTGGTTGGTTGATGAAAGAAAAAAGGAAGTCTTTCTCCCAGGCTGTTAATTTTTATATTGTTATAGATTCGAGTATGTCTGTTTTCTTATTACTTCTGTTCCCTTGTTATAGTATCTTCCTGAACATCTGTTCTGTCCCCCATATCTATATTTCATCCAGATAATATCTCCTCTCTGATCATTTATCTGTCATGTATCTAGGAACTGGGTAGTTAAGAATCAGGCAGGAATATTCTTTCAATCTATAAATCTTTTCAATATTCTTGCCCCCATGGTGCTCTCTCCTGGATTTCTGTAGCACTGGCATATGCGACTAGGCATGGAATTCAGCAGCTTTTATATCCAGTTCCAGCAGAGAACGATCAGGCCCTTGAGATGAGCTGGTATGGATGCCTAAACAAGCAACTTGGCTAAGCTAAAAAGAAAATCCATGGGTCTACACTTATATTTCCAACAAAAAACCAATGCTTCTGAGCTGAGGCTGGGTTTCATTGTACCAGAGCATTGGAGAAAGGGGTGTAGTATGGGATGAGTTTATCTTCAAACCTGCCACAAGAAACATCTCTTGGCTCCTGCAGAATCAGGTCATGGTAGACTCAAGAAATCTAAATCCCTGGGCCTTATGGTTTGCAAGCTCACTTTGTGGGCAGTACTGATGGAATCTGTTGTATATAGGCAGTGGGTCTCTCCAGGTAGCCACAGCTTATTGCTTTAGAGACAGGTCATTCATGTTGTGTAGTCTTTGGAATAGTAGGTAGAATACTGAGGGTCAATCTGGACTACTGGCTTTTCCCAGTGGTCTTGGATAAACCGTTTTGTCCCTACTCTGGGTCAGCATTGGAATTAAAACATGGTTTATCTGCCCTATGAAAGCCTCTCTTACTCAAGTGGGTTAGACAAATCAGGAATCCACGACTGTTGTTCTTGCTGTTATAAGGCAAGGGCTAGTCTCAGATTTGTCTGTCTTCCTTCTCATCCTGCCCGCAGGGTTAGTTTCAAGGGGTCCAGTTTTTTCAAGAAGTTCGATTTTCAGTGAATTCACCACCTCATTGGGACTTCTGCATATTAAGCCATACTCTTTGTATATTTCAGTGTCATTTTAGAGACTTGGTTCTATTGTCCTGCCAGAATGTTACAACACTTAATGAATTAACTGCTCAAACATGGCTTAGAAGGCAGTTTTTCCTCAATGGGCAGCCTAGTATAGCAAAAAACTCATAGGCCTTGAAGTCAAACTAGGCCCGGGTTTTGATCCTAGTCTGTACAACATTCCCAATATCTCCATGCTAAGTGATAGAAGTGAGTTTTAGTTTCCTCACTTAAAAAAATGTCAAAAATAAAAGGTAGTGGGAATATAAAATACCTAGGAATTACCAGGTATTAGTAATAGTGCTAAGCCAGTGATTCTCCCTTCTTAGCCCCTGTCTTGTGAATACCAAGTTCGAATTGTTACTCAGTGAGCGCAGGAGGTAACTCCCATTGACCAATTACCTAAACCTGGTGCAAACAAATTTCTAGTGTGTCCTTCTCAGTGAGATGCTACCTTAATGTCCTGTCCAATAGTATCAGTTTACAGGATTGCATTGGTGCAGATCAACTTTCATTACTCCTAAATGTCACTCCAGGTATGAAATACACCTTTAAATTGAATACATTGGAAGACGACCAAGGCCAAGACATTTACTTCAAGAGATCTGAAACCTTCCTCCCATAGGAATTGGTATATACTATCTCTACATGTACCTTACCATTTTATTTTATTGTAACTTGGCAAAGAAAATCCAGTGTGGCTAGACTGAGGTCCGGACCCTCTGTCTTTAATAGAGTGGGCAAGATGTGTGCTGGGAATGCTGTGGTCACCAATGCTTGATTATCTCTCTAGGTTCCTGGCAGCAGAAATAACCCCAGACTTCTTCTGTTAAGGGAACCAGCTGGGCCTTAACTTGTTCCCCTGCTCTCTCAACTTCTATGCATACTCTCAGTTGGAGGCAGAGGAATGATTTGTGAAGAGCTATAGGAGGCTTCAGCATGCTGAGGAGAGGTTTTTTGACAGTCTGGCATGGTGTACCAGAGTGAATAGGACAGCCTCGTTTCCTTTGTTTGATTACTGATTATCTAATTCTTGTGGGTCTTGAGTACAGTACCTAGGCATGGTCATCACCTTCATTCAAACTTGGGTAGTGTGGCATCACTAGAGCTCAGAAAAACTTTTTCCTGGTATGTTAGAGGGTTTTTGTTATGTTAAAAAAATTAATGGCTTATTGATGTATAGTTGATATACCATTAACAAACTTCATGTATTTAATGTATAGAATTTAATAAGTTCAGCATGTGTATATATCTGTTAAACTATCACCACAATGAAAAAAAATGAACATTTTCATCATTACCAAGTTTCATCATGCCGCTTTGTAATGTCCCTCTTGCTGCTTTACTGTCACTATACATTAGTTTTTATTTTCTAGAATAGAATCATATAGTATGTACTTTTTTTTTCAAAAATTGGCTTCTATCATTCAGCATAATTATATTGCGATCCGTTCATACTGTTGAATCAGTAGTTTTTCTTTTATGTTGCTAAATACTAATCATTGTATCGATAAACCAGAGTTTATCCATTCACCTATAATGAATATTTGGGTTGTTTCCAGCTTTTGGCTACTACAAATAAAGCTGATATGAATAATTATGTACAAGATTTTGTGTGGACACAGGCTTTCATTTATCTTGGATGAATATCTGGGTATAGAAACTAGACTAACAAATATCTAACTTTTTTCATGAAACTGCCAAACTGTTTACCAATGTGATTGTACAATTTTCTCTTCCAATGGGCAATGTATAGGTGTGAAAGTTGGTCCTCATCAACATTTGGTAAGGGTCGGGAGTAGAGGGCAAAAGTAAGCTGCACCAGCACCCTCCTGCTTGGGCTCAATTTCATATGCACCATTTCCATCTTATAAGGTTGGATAAGTTGAGCAATAAACTGTCATGACGTAATGGGCCAGATGTAACCCAGCTTATAACAGAGGAGACAAATGATCACTTGGTTAAACATTCCATCTCGACCAGGCTCTAGTAATACCACCAGGACCTCTTTCTCAAAGGCCTATAATTCTCTGTTGCAAATGACAGAATCCCAGGGGCTTTCCATGAACTCTACAATAAACCATTTCTCACCATTGACACCACCATGTCTGTTGAATCATCTGACTTAAGAGGTAAAGCTGTTTGCATTATAGTTTGGACCTGCCAAAGAGCATATTTTTGTTCTAGGCTCCACTAACAATTGATAGCCTTTTGAGTCACTTCCTTTATAGGCAAGACCAGTATCTCAAGTGAGAGATTTGCTATCCCCAGAACCCAAAGAAGTGGATCGGGCATTGTACTTCCCTCTTTGTGGCAAAGCCTGCAGGATGCAACAATTTGTATTTTACTTTGGGAATGTCTGGGCACATTTCTGGTTACTAGATCTTTAAAAACATGATGAAGATTACAGATTACGGAACCTTAGAAGGGTTCCTCTCTCGCTTTCCAGAAAACATGGCCTTTAGTATACTAGCCACCTCTGACACAGCCTGCCTCATCAACACGTTTTCATGGATGTCATGGATCAATGTGTTGTTCTTTACATATTCACATGGCTCAGATCTCTTCTGCCTATATTATGACTGCAAGGAAGAGTTATAGTTTATAAATGCATTTTCTTGTCTAATCCATGTAAATGAAGTGTTTTCCAGGGCTGTTTTTAATATTCTTTCCTGAATTGGATAGGAAAAAAAATACATTCACCTAATCGATTTATCCATTAATCTGCTGTTTACAATTTACTCATTAATCTCTCTCAAAGATACTACCTCTAGCACAGCAGCTACAATTATGGTTTCTACTTGGCTGAGTTTGCAGTAATATATAGTCATTTTCAGGATCATCCTTGCCATAATATGATGAGGCACCCATAATCCACCATGGAAATTAGGCCATTTTAACTTTGCTCAGCACAGGTCATCATTTTTTCTAGGCTTCTAAATGTCACTCTAGCAGTGAGTTTTCACTATTCCTTGGGAGGGGAAGAAGGGCATTAAATCTTATATACTAAAGTCAATGAATTATTGCTTATTCAGTCTTATATTCCAGTCCTTATATTCCAAGAATCTCAAAATCCAATCCTACAGATACTTTTCTGGCCAGCACATGCTGACTACTTGTTACAATTTCTATAGTTATAATCTCTCTCTTCCCTACAGCCCAGATGTCTCTAGCCATATAATAATGAGATAATTCTAATTATATATCTGGGAGAAGTTTCTGATGAGAGCTGCTGCTGCCTTGTATGGGTGAGGACTATACAGTATTTTTCCACAGAGTGGGGATGGACTTGCCTCCAAAAGGTGTGTCGCTCCAGTTCTAGAGGCTCTGAGGGTTAGGGAAGTCAAAAGAGCCACAATATACAGATAACATCCACCCAGATATGCCTATCCCATGTCAGATTTCTAAGTTTTTCCTAACCAAGGCCCTAAACTTACTCTGCTTTAGATGAGAGTTCAATCATCTCTGAAGCTCAGCAACTCAATCAGAATATTAGTGTATTCCTTGGCTGGGTCCACTCTTCCACTGCCAAAGGTAAGAGCTTCTTTGAAAACTATAAGAGAAAAACCAAGTAATGAAAGAAAAAAATAAAGATGGCAATCCTGTAGATGCAATATCAACTTCTCCTAGCTTCTAGACTTACAGCAGAATATCTTTACTCCACATAGGACCCTTGGCTTATAGGGAAAGTATAATCTTAAAATTCAGGCATATCTACTGATACCACACATTTACTACATCTGAGGAGATTATTTAGAAATCTTCAAACCACAGAGCAAAAGGGGAGACTAACATGGGGGAAGGTGCAGAAAGAAAACAATGGTGAATAATAAACCTTGAAATATAAATAAACCAAAATGGACATTAGGCTATCTGGCAATAAATAGCATAAATGCTAAATTAGGACAAACTGTAAGGCCAGTTCCTATAGATTATCATTAAAATTACTAAACTATCTCAGCAAAATTGAGGGGGTTGAAGGAAGATGCTTACATTGGAAAAGTAAAGTAAAAGCATTCATAATTCTCACAGAGAGAGGCAGTCAAAAGCCAGGGTGAGAGAAAGAATTGAAAATATCCTGTGGGTCTAGTCTTATTGGGATTGGGGTAGCAACTATTTGCTCTACTAGGTTATTTTTATTTTCATATTAGTTTGATTATGAGAATAAAGAAAGAAATGGCAAGCATTAGTGAACTGATAAAGTGTATAATGAATAGCAAATTTATCAAATCAGAAAAATATTGGAAAAAGAATGTAAAAATGAAAGAAAATTTCAGTATTATTATACTAAATTTACTAGACTGAATTCATCTTTTAAAGATAGACTGTCAGACTGGCTTAAGAAAAAAACCCAGCTATATACTTTTTTACAAGAAATACTTAAACCAAAGTGATGGAAATTAAATGTAAAGGCATTGGCAAAGAGATTCCTGACATACAAACAAATCAGTGGGCAATTAATTATAGCAATACCTAGGATAAAATATATTGATATAGTGTGATTCATGACATCATAAGCCCATGTTATGAACATATACATATAAAGCAAAGAATTATTAGAAATGAAAAAGTTTGATACAAATATATGATATAACTTATATGTTACAGTTGTCAAACAATTTGGTTATATCTCTCATAATTGAACAGATCTAGAATATAGTAAGGATATAGCAACTAAATTGATTTTTGTAACTATTCCGAGGATATGACATAACAATGTGTATCATCTGAAGATTTTCTCATAGTTAAATCTGTAAGTCTTGGTCACACACAAAGTTAGGAGATAACCTAATAAGATTTTTTTCTTGGTCACTTTTATAATTATCAGCTGTGGAGAGCGAAATAATCTCTCTATTCTTAAAAGGGAGCTCTCCAACCTTGTTTGAGTCTTTGCCTTAATTGTACAGGTGGAATAATCTGAGGACAGTGACTGCAAGAGAGGCAGGGTACTGTCTCTACTGCCTCACCTTTGACCTACTATATAGGAGGTTCAAGTAGTAATGTAATAGTTTCTAGGAAGCTTATGGAAACTTTTGGAAATATCAAGTTGAAGAGGGTCATTTAGATCATATAGGAAAAAGTCGAATACAGGTCATTACAACATTCACAGGGCAATCACCACGTTCCAAAGTCTAATAACTTCTAACATGACTTCATATTGGGAGATTGTTGCATATTTGGATAATCTACTAGGAAATACAAGAAGAAACTCAGAGGTACAGAGCTAGGTAGGTCATTCAGACGGTCAGTGGGAGAAAAAAACCAAAATAGTGGACTTTATAAGTGAGAAGTAATTAGGTGTTTTGACAAAAATCAGAGATGCCCTCTAACATTGGGATCTGTGAAGATAAAAGGACAAAGCGATTATGGAATGGCAGGCATGTGCAGTATTCAGTTCAATAGCAACTTAACACCTATGAGTCAGGAGAAAGGAATTCAGAATATTCAAAAATAAGAGGCAGCAAAATTTCCCCATTTCCGTTTTGCATGAGTAGAGCAATGCCATTTGCTTATGGCAGAAATTCAGGTTCTGCTTGGGGCAGTCAGGCATCAGTTAGAACATGATGTGAGCACTTCAGAAGAGCTCCATTACCCATATCTTAGAAAATACCTTGGGTTCAAAACCCCACTATTTTTCTTGAATTTGGAAGTCTCTGCTTATGGAATGACTTGAAGGTCCATCAAACACATGTGAATTATACCTTCATATTAGTTGTAATTTGGTCCTTGTTCATAGTATCATATTCTACCATACATAATCCTAGAGAAAATGGGTACTTCCTAAATTACTAAAGTGCTATAGTAACAATTGTTTAGACATTGATCTATCTTCCTCAGCAGAAGAAAATTTGGAAGGTATAGCTTAGTTTATATCCTTTCTAGGCATTGTGGTTACATTGTAGGACAGTAAAGAAAAGTCAAGTGAATAACTATTGAGCCACTATGTTGCAACCAGTGAGCAGAGGAGTAAAGAGATCTGGATGGCTTTGGCTTTGTACTATTTTTTGGGAATGAAGAATTTGTCCTGAAATCTGCACACATCCATATGAGCTGGAAGGAGCAGCCATAGAGTTGGGAGCCAGGCCTGGTTCTCTGTATTCTCCCATTCATAGTTTTTGGCCTCCAATTTACCAACATACTTGCCTTCAGGACTTAACCCTGTGATAAATCCAGTTAAGACAGGATATCCAATATACAGAGTGCTCATCGCAGCTATACGTACAATGGGGCAGACCAAAAGTAAACCTCTGGAAATTCATAGTCCACTGCAAATAAGTGTGCATTCAAGTCTTTGGATTTATATTAAGAGAACTTAGATGACCTTGCCATATTCCAGGAGGCAGGGGTAAATGTAAGTAAAAGGGCAATGACCCCATCTTCACCTCCAAAAGCATGCTTGATATAATTGCCAATAGAGCATAATAAGATCTATTGTGTTGCCCACTAAGGGCTGTGTGCACAAAGAACTATAAGAGACATTATTGAGATGTTTATCAGTCCAAACCAGTTGAAAGCATATCACCCTGGCCAAGAAGGAATAATGACTTATTGGTGGTCACCATATTTATAGAAATACAGGAGCCCCAGAGATCTTAAATTTCCACAGCACCTAAATCTACCTGTATTTCTGCATAAGCCTGAATGAGGCTATCACTTCATGAATGAGGCTCCTTATTCTGACTGTGGGCCATTACTATAGGATGCTCATCTAAGCTGTCAGCTATGCCCAAGCCCTTCCCCACACTAAAAATGCTCTAGGGTAGCTCTGGTCCACAATAACACAGTATCTTATTTTATGTGCTTCCCTGAATCTTGACCCACTAGTAATTTGATTGCCATTTGCCTTCATGCTTATAGGTAACACTGATGGCTGCTGGCACCATATTTCTTTCAGATCTGGCCTAGGTAAAGGGAGAGGGTCAGTAGGATGTGGAAATACTAAAACATATGCTCTTTTACTCTTTTGGGGGTGGGGGGACTACCTTGAAGGATCTGAAAGTAATTCTTTTATAATCCTATGTAAATATACATTGAAGTGAGATTTTCCCCTACTGAAGCTGGTGGAAAGTTTTCTTGTTATGGATTACCAGGACAGGAATAGCTACAAACCCAAGTATGGGTGAAAAACCACAAGAATCATTCTCTGGTACTTGGAGGATAGCCTTGGCTGGAGATGTTGGTATCTTGAAAAAAAGAACATGGCCAATATCCTTCAATCAGAGCTCAAGGAAAATATATGGGTGGTAACAGGGAATAGGCGGAAATGAGGGAGGGGCAGGACAGGACAAATCTGATTAGAATTTGAGGAACCAGTTTTGGGGTCTTGATAAGACAAAACAGGGATGGTGGTACAAGGTCAAATTCTAGGATAATCATCGCGTGTATAGATTGACTGTGGCTTTCCTGTATTTCTTACATATTTTTCTTGGTGGCTAAGATATTACAAAGATACTTTGCTAAACTTTTTTTCAAAATTTACTCTCAGGATCAGATTATTTTCATGAGTAATGAAAGTTCGACCACAAGATAAATGACAATTACTTGAATTTTATGATATTTTCCACATATTCGTGGAAGGTTGTAAAGGAAATGAAGCAAATGGCAACCTTGAGTTAACATCAGAATATACATCTTCAGCACAAGGGAATTTATAAGGACTGCAGTTAGGGCAAGGAGAAAGTAGCCAAAATGGCAGGATTAATGAGATAAATGTTTATCCAGTTATCCAGTTTAAATGAAACCAAGCTGGCTTAATGATATATCAGCTGTTTTTGCGTTCCCTTGTATCTTAATGCCCTTTCCCATGACTAAATCTCTGCGATGGCTATAGATTCTTTCTTAAAGCAGTTTCCAGTTTGAAGATTAACTAATGTATAAACTATCCTACCTCTA
>NW_006442109.1:24528805-24543795 GCF_000325575.1 Pteropus alecto | reverse complement strand
GATACAAACCCTCATTTCAGACCAGGCTTGGATAATATTACTAGGCCATGCTTTTTGTCTTCTGCCTATGTTATCACCTTATGTTCATGTCCTATGAAAAGTCTGGGTGATACTGGCATTTGTGGGAAAAGTAGGAAGCATTTGGAGTCAGACCTGTATCTAGTGTGAATTCACAAGTCATTCTTGGTCACTTAATGAATATGCCTTAAAGAGACTTGAACTAAAAAGTATCATTTGTAGGATCATTTGGAAGAATGGTAGAGACAATGATGTTAGTACATAACAATGTGGCTGAACATAAAAGAGGTTACACTAATTCTCCTAAGCAAAGAATCCCCAGGTCCTGCAATATTAAATGGGTATTAGAACATGCAGAGACATAGCCAAAATGCTAACATTTCGGGTACCCGGACTTGGTTCAGAAGAGTTTCTGGTGTTTTAAATCCTCCTTTCTCCCAAATTACAGAGGAACATGATTATCTCAACTAATAGGACCACCTCACCTCTAAGCAAAAACCTAGTGCAGGTATCTCTGGAGTAGCTTTCACAAGGTATTGGTGCGGCTTATATCACTCTCATTCTTAAGATATAGTAAGTCAATGATAAACACAGGGAAGACCTCAAAAGGTTTTGGTATCTCCTATTAGATTCTCACTCTTGCCCACAGGAAGATTTTTAAAGATGTCTGCATCATCTCCCTCAAGAGTGTTCCAAAATGTAGCCAGTGGTTTCAGGTTCCACTCCCTTCCCTTCCTTTTCTTCCTTTCCTTCCTGGTTCATGGCTACTATGTGAAGTTATGTAGGAAACATTGTAAGCTTCTTCCATAAGATCAAGGAGAACAAGGTCATGGTCATTAACTAACACGAAGTGGCCATTGATGAGGTAGATGTGATGTAATGACAGCACCAGGATTAGTCTCATCTGGATACCAGAATAGAGATTCTGGATCTTAAGCCAATCAAACCAGTGAACTTCTGCCTAATTTTTTTCTACACTTCATGCCCTGTTACAGCAGTACCACCTTTCTCAGCCCTTCAGCCTATCTCATAACCAATCAGGGATCAGTGATATAGGCCATTCTAGGGTGCCAAGTCCAAGAGGCTCTTTAAAGAACCATGTAAAATGGGAGGTATACAAGTACTGCTGGAGACTCATGACCTAATTCAATCAATTTTTAGTCCAGTGATATCTTTGTCAGAAATACCATAAGGCCTCAAGCAGCAAGTTGTGGTGAGGAAAATATATTTTGGTACATCCTATCTTAAATCTAGATCATGCATTGTCAACAGGAGTGACATCACTGCCAAGGGGGTAAAAATCGGTTCTTTTAAAATTTTATTAAATTTATTGAGGTGACATTGGGTAATAGAATTATATACATTTCAAGTGTATAAGTATACAATATAATACATCATCGGTATATTGCATTGTGTTCACCACCCAAAGTCAAATCTCCTTCTGTTATCATATATTTGACTCCCTTTACCTTAGAAAATGGTAAAAATTTGTTCTTAAGGAGCAAAAAAATCTTATTCTTTTTATGTATAAAGTATATATATATATACATATATATATATATACACACACATACATACATACATATACATATATACACACACACAATGCATAAACAAGTACACCATATATATGTAATGTCAAAATTTTACTAGAGGACAATCAGGAAAAGTACCTAAAAACATTTCAGAGGGAATGATAATGATAAAAAAGGTTGAGAAACACTCATTTAGATTGTATTACTTTTAAAAAATAACAGTATTATTATGTTATAATCCACGTATAAAATTCACCCTTTTAAAGTGTGTGTAGTTCAATGGTTTTTAGTATTGCCACATAGTTGTTCAACTATCATAACCATCTAATTTTAAAACACTGTTTTCATCTTCAAAAGAAACTTTGGACCTATTAGTAGTCATTCCTCACTGCTACTCCCCACCAGCCTCAGTCAACTACTAATCTATATTCTGTCTCTACAGATTTTTCTATTCTAGACATTTCATATAAGTGGAATTATACAATGTTGAATAGAAGTAATAAGAGCAGATATCCTAGTATTTTTCTTGATCTTAAGAAGAAAACATGCACACTTTCACCATAAAACATAATGTAAGGTGTGTGCTTTTATAGGTAACCTTTATTAAGTTAAGGAAGTTCTCTTCTATTCCTTGTTGTTGAGTATTTTTTATCATGAAAGGGTGTTGAGTTTTGCCATATGCTTTTTCTGTGTCTATTGAAATGGTCAAGTGTTCATTTTTTAGATATGAAATAAACCTTGCATTCCTAGAATAAATCCCATTTGGTCATGGTTTATAATCCTTTTTCTATATTTCTATATTCGGTTTGCTAGTATTTGTTGAGGATTTTTGTTTTTATTCACAGGGAGTATTGGTATGTAGCTTTTTTATGATTTTTAAAATCTGGTTTAGTATCAGGGTAATTACTGCACTTGAAGAATGAATTGGGAGTATTTCATATGCTTCTATTTTTACAGGTAGACTTTATGAGGGATTGATATTCTTTTAATGTTTGGTAGAATTCACCAGTGTAGCTATCTGGGTTTAGGCTTTTGTTTATGGGAAGTTTCTTGGTTACTGAATGTTCTTATTTGTTATAGTTATGTTTAAGTTACCTGTTTTCCCACTGCATTTATCTAATTCGATGGCATACAGTTGCTTATAGGATTCTCTTATGATACTTTATTCTGTAAGGTTGGTAGTGATACTCCATCCTTCATTCCTGATTCTAGTTAGTTGAGTATACTCTTTTTTTCTTGAGTTCAGTCTAGCTATATAGGTTTGTCAATTTTGTTGTTCTTTTCAAAAGACTAACTTTTGGTTTTATTGGTGCTCTCTATAATTTCACTATTCTCTATTTTATTTATTTCCATTCATATCTTTATTTCCCTCCTCATTTTGGTTTAGATTGCTCTTCTATTTAAGATGAAAGATTAAATTCTTAATTTGGCATCTTTTTTCTTTTTTAGTATAAGCATTTTTATGGTTATTTATATGACCTATTTTTTTTCTCTTTTTCTTAAATTGAAATATATTTTACATATAACATTAGTTTCAAGTGTACAAAATAATGATTCAATATTTATAAATATTGTGAGATAATTACCATAGTAAGTTAATATTCATCACTACAAAGTCAAAATTTTTTCTTGTGATGGGAACTTTTAAGATCTACTCTTAGCAATTTTCAAATATACAATACTGTATTATTAATAATAGCAACCATGCCCTGTAGTATATCATCATGATTTATTTATTTTATAATGAGAAGTTTATATCTTTTGACCACCTTTACCCATTTTGCCCACTCCCTACCCCTGACAACCACTAATCTGTCCTCTGTATATATGAGTTCATTTTTAATTTTTTTATATTCCACATACAAGTGAGAGTATATCATATTTGTCTTTCTCTGTGACTTAGCATAATGCTCTCAAGTTTTATCCATGTCGTTGCAAATAGCAAGATTTCCTTCTTTTTATAGCTGAATAATATTCCATTTTGTGTGTATGAAGTTTTCATTTCACTTATACTTTTTTAAATCTAGAATTTCTTTTTCTTTTTTTAAAATATTTTCCTTTTATCGATATCCTCTATTTGGTGAGACATCTCTGTCATACTTTTCTTTAATTCTTTAGTCCCGGTTTACTTTAGTCTTGAACATTTTTAAATAGTCAATTGGAATTCTTTGTCTGCTAAGTCCAAAACCTGGGCGTCTTTAGTAATGTTTTCTGTTAGCTGCTTTTTTCTCCCTGTGTATATGGCATAATTTCCTATTCGCCTGTCTCAATTTTGTTGAAAAATGAATATTTTAGATGCTGTATTATAACAACTTTGGTATTAGATTTCTCCCCTTTTCCCAGGGTTTGTTATTATTTTTCTCATTTCTACTTATTCATTTGGTGACTTTCTGGACTAAGTCTGTATTTCATGTAATGTATGGCCTCTGAATTCTCTACTAGCTTTTTGTTGTTGTTTTACTTCTCATTTTTATTTTAAGTCTGGCTTTCCTAATGGTCACCCTCGGGTCGGTATAATATAGTCATTAAGCAATAACTAGTCAGAATATTTCTTTAAATGCTCTGCTTGTATGTTTTTCACCATTTGACAAGGGGATCTATGGGAGAAAGCATGTCTTCAACCTTCTGTTTTTTACTTCCTTCTTGTATAGGATCTCAAGGTCAGCCAGAGGTGAGTCACTTTTCCTTCCTAGGAATCATGACTATTTGAATCCTAAGGAATATCTCTGAGTTTTTCAAAGTTTCCTATAGCCATCTAGTTTTCCAGAATTTCCTTTAAATTTCTTCTCTAGGCTCTTATTTCCTGTGCCTTAAAAATCACAGCCTCAGGTAGGTGTGATATTTCCAGCAGATTACAATTGTTTTTGGTAGTGCCCTAAAGTTAGAGTTCTTTTTCTCCCTGAGATGAGCTCTCAGTCAAATCAAAGAAACACAATACCTTTGGAATATAGATTTCTCAATGAACTTCAAGTTGGACAACCTATCAACTGTACCCTGGGGATGGAGTTTTTATAGCAGATACAAAAGATATTAGTCATCTCCATTAACTGCAAGGCTGTTTGCTTTTACAGCTACTGTACTACTGAGGTGGATAGAGAGGAGAATGGGAATAACTCTCAAGAAAATTTAAAGATAAAAAAACTTTTAAAATCTCACTGTTTTATCAAAGTTTGGTAATTTCTCTGGGATGGATGGTTTTCATTTCTATCTCTGATTTTGGTTAATTCTAGAGTTCTGAAATGGTTTCATTTCTATCTCTGATTTTGGTTAATTCTAGAGTTCTAGGGGTTTTTTTTCCCCCCGTTATTTTCATAGGTCTTGTGGGAAATTTAACCGAGGTCCTCACTCCACTGCCCTGGAAGTCGACCTTTATGTAGCCCTTTATACTCTTGCCCTTAACAGCCTGTGGGGAGATGGGACTCTTTGGCATAGATGCCTAAGGCAAGTGGACTGGGCGAGCTGAAGAAAGGCCCATGTTCTACAAGGAGCTGCAGCAAGATGGAGCTGGTTCAGTTGGTTGGGCCTCCTATCTTTGTTCCACAAAAGCCATAGAAATAGAGAAATCTGAAAAACCCTGCACGTAGTATCTCAACAAATAGTCACTAATATTATTTTAGCCTGAGTAGCAGAAGATGGCACATAAGTAGCTGGTTTATTTATTTTTGTTGCAGATTCTATAGGAACTCTGGGCAATATCTCCTTTGCTGATCAATGATAGCAACTAACTGTGGTGAAAAGTTCTCATATTTGACTGGTTTCCTGATTCAAATGACTGCCAGATCATTAAGCTTTTCTTTCCTTGGAACTCTAGAATGGCAGTCAACTCAAACACAGTAGCAGCCCCAAAGAAAAGGAGTTGAATCTACAAAGGATCACCCTTGCTAGTGGAAGACAGGAGTTGGCATAAATGCCCCAGTTTCACATTCTCTAGAGGGGCAACTAGGAAGGTACATTTGGAAGTGGAGGCTGTAAAGAGCCTTCCCAGACAGTAAGAGTCACTGAGGACAGGGGATAATGAACTCCTGAGTACTGCCCCAAGTGAGGGCAGTGGGTAGAATAGGTAGTGAGACCCATACTTAGGAATGGACAAAGGGAAGATGGATAAGAAGGTAGGCATCAGGGGCAGGCAACAATAGTCTGGAGGTGGACCATACACTACTTTGCATGATCTTTCATTTTCTAAAAGTTTCTACCCATTAAGAAGTAGATATTAGAAGAAAGAATTCAGCTGGATGGTGGACCTTGACAAAGAAGGAAGAATCATGAGTTCATTGGGAGAACTATGTTCATTTTAGGGAGGTTGCTCAGCTGCCTCTGAATTCTGGGTAACAGCTGTTTAAAGTTGCCACCTCAAAAACCACGTTTTGATGTGACAGCTAAATACAACTGAAAATGTATCTTTCCAATCTAAACAGATTACAGACTTGCCATTTTGCAAAAAAAAAGTGCGTCATTTTGCATGTAGAGATTAAGCCAAAACATGGGTTCATTTCTTTTCCAATGATATGATACACAAGAGGAAATTTGCTGTTTCTGTACGCAAATGAAAGTTCAGGTAGCAATTAGAAAATAGAAACATAAATAGAGAGCTACTCAATTCTTTCTCAAGAATAAAAAAAACAAAACAGGATGCACTTTTGCAGTTTGCCTTAAGAGGCTGTTATAAGAGGCACTGAGGAACTTTTAATTATGGTGAGTTAACTTACGGCTGATAGGATATTCCTTATACCACAGTAAAGGGGAGATTGCCTGACACCTGAGCTTTTTGTCCTTCAAAACAAGATTGACCAGTGGGCTCTAATGGCCTCTACACTGAAAGTTCTGAGGGAGATTGAGCTCTGGTGGCCCACAGAGCCATCCTTCATTGTTTCTTTCTCCATCCTTGTCTTACACTCCCTGCTCCTCTCTTTTAGATATTGGGATCATTTTCCAAAAACAATTAACCTGCATCCAAGTCCCTGCTCAGAATTACTTTTCATTGCCACCCAAATTAGTCTCCATTCCACTCATAATGCCCACACCGTCTTGCCTCTCTGAGGAATTACCTGATGAGTCAGTTAAGTTAAACCCAGCCTTGTTTAATCTGTGACTATCCTGTTTTGCGACTTTCCTTCTGGCTTCCTGGCTGCTCTGCAAATCTTTTTGGCAACTCAAATTCATTTTAGAAGTTTAAGCCAAAATTAGTACTGGGTCACAGATAAGATTCTCAACAAAAGCAGTGCGAGGAATAAAGAGAAATTGTCAATTGGAAGATGATCTTTTTTTAAATTAAGTTTATTGATATGACATTGGTTAATACAATTATATAGATTTCAAGTATACAATAATACGTCATCTGTATATTGCGTTGTGTGTTCACCACCTGAAGTCAAATCTTCCATTACCATATATTTGGCCTCCTTTACCTTTATCTATCTCCCTCATCCCCGCTTTCTCTCTGATAACCACTAAAACTTGTCTGTGTCTATGAGTTTTGTTTTGTTTTGGGTTGCTTTCGGGTTTTATATCTCACATAAAATGATCTTGCTTTTAAAGTGAGCTTGTCTTTACAGATTGGCTGTACCCTAACAAAACACTAGAGACCAAACCTTGATTCACTTGCAATTAAGTTACTGCTTATTTAACACCCACCTCTTATGTCATCTCCATTTTTTTAAATCTACTCCTTTCATTTTGTTTTCTAGGTTTACTGATCTTTGACATGGACCTACTTCTTTGCAACCTACAAATGAAGTCCTGCACCCAGAACAGTTGATGGCATTGTTGGTGATGGACCAGAAGTTTTTCATCTTTCCAACAAATAACTGAGTCGAACAGAATTCTCTTAGGTAAGGCTCAGATACTGAATAGGTAAGGGATATCCCCAGTGAAGTTTGTTGCCAACCAAGAGATTACGGTTCTTAACTAAACTGGGATTCCATTTGATCTTCATTCCCTGGATGATCTTTGATATATATAGTAGGTATTGGTTCACACTTCTATCACATATGTAAACCTCCCCAATACACACATTATTTCCAAGTGATTTTACATCATTACAATATACTTACAAGTAGAGAGAAGATAGTTAAAGTTGTTTCTCAAATGGACCACACTGCCTTTAAAATTTTTTTTATGTATAATTAAATTTATGTGTTAATTTCTTGACAGTAAGTACTTAAACTTTATTTTTTTATTGAGATATAATTGACAAACAACACTGTATAAGTTTAAGGTGTATAGAATACTGACTTTATTTACATATATTGTGATATCATTACCACAATAAGGTAATATCTATCATCTCATAGATCTTAAAAAATGTTCTTTGTGAAGAACTTTAGGCTCTACTCTCTTTGCAACTTTTAAATAGACAATACAGCAGCATTAATTATAGTCATTATGCATATTACATCTCCAATACTTACTTATCTTACACCTTTTCCAAGTCTCCTACCCCCTGCCTCTGGTAACCACAAATCTGATCTTTTTTATTGAGTTTATTTGTTGTTGTTCCACATATAAGTGAGATCATACTGTATTTGTCTTTCTCTGACTTATTTAATTTAGCATAATACCCTCGAGGTTCACCCATGTTTCTGCAAATGGCAGGATTCCCTTTTTAACGACTGAATAGTATTCCATTATATATATTTACATGTATATATGTATATAAAATATGCATACACACTACATTTATCTGTTGATGAACACAGGATTGTTTTCATGTCTTGGTTGTTGTAAATAATGCTGCAGTGAATATGGAGGTACAGATAACTCTTTGAAATAGTGAAATTGCCGGATCATACAGTAGTCCTAGGTAAGGCTCAGATACTGAATAGGTAAGGGATATCCCCAGTGAAGTTTGTGAATTTTTGAGGACCATGCATACTGTTTTCCAGAGTGGCTGTACCAATTTATAATCCTATCAAGAGTCCACAGGGTTTCCTTTTCTCCATATCCTCACCAACATTTACTATCTCTTGTCTTTTTTATGATAACTGTTCTAATAGGTGTGAAGTGACACCTCATTGTGGTATTGATCCTCATTTTCCTAATGATTAGTAATGTTGACTACCTTTTCATATACCTGTTGGGCATTTGTATGTCTTTAGAAAATTGTCTATTCAGGTCTTTTGGATGATTTTAAAATTAGATTATTTATATTTTTTGCTATTGAGTTATATAAGTTCTTTATAATCAGATATATGATTTGCATATTTTTCCTATTTCATAGGTTGTCTTTTCATTTTGTTGATCATTTCTTTTGCTGTGCAAAGCTTTTTAGTTCGATGTAGTCCTACCTGTTTCTTACTTGTGCTTTAGGTGTCATATTCAGAAAGCTATTGCCAAGTCCCATATTAAAGAACTTTGTTCCTGTGTTTTCTTCTAGGAGTTTTATGATTTCAGATCTTAGTTCAAGTCTTTAATCCATTTCGAGTTAATTTTTGTGAGTGGTGTTAAGGGGTCTAGGTTCATTCTTTACGTGTGAATATTCAATTTTCCCAGCACCATTTATTGAAGTCTCTCTCTTCCATTGAGTATTCTTGGCTTTCTCATCAATTATTAGTTGACCATATAAGCATGGATTTATTCTGAGGTCTTGATTCAGTCCCATTGGACTATGTGTCTATTTTTATAAAACAATATGCTATTTAGATTACTATAGCTTTATATATAGCTTGAAATCAGGATGTATGATGTCTCCTGCTTTCCTCTTTCTCAGGATTGCTTTGACTATTTGAGGTCTCTTGTGGTTCCATGTACATTTTAGTATTTTTTTTCTACTTCTGTAAAATATGTATTGGAATCTTGATAGGGATTGCATTGAATCTATAGATGGCTGTGGATAGTATGGACATTTTAACAATATTCTTCCAATCCATGAACATGATATACCTTTCCATTTATTTGTGTCCTCTACAATTTCTTTCATTAGCCTATTGTAGTTTTCAGTGTAGAGATATTTTACCTCCTTAAATTTATTTCTAAATATTTTATTGTTTTTGAAGCTATTGTAAATGGGATCATTTTATTTTTCAGATAATTTGTTGTTAGTGTATGCTTATACTAATTTTGTATGTTAATTGTGTATCCCGCAAATTAATTTATTCATTAGATCTCTTTTTGGGGTAGAGGCTATAAATTTCTATATATAAATTCATGGCATCTGCAAATACAATTTTATTTCTTCCTTTACAATTCTAATGCCTTTTATTTCTTTTTCTTGCCTATTTTCTCCGGCTAGCACTTCCAATACTGTGTTGAATAGGAGTGGTTGAGAGTAGACACCCTTGTCTTGTTCCTGATCTTAGAGAAAAATCTGTCAGTCTTTCACTATTAAGTGTGATGTTAGCTGTAAGCTTGTCATAGTTGGCCTTTATAGTTTATATTCATGCAATACTAATTTGTTGTATTTTTATCATGAATGGATGTTGAATTTTATAATTTTTTTTTGCATCTATGGAGATGATCATGATGTTTTAATTCTACTGTGATAATTTACATTCATTGATTCACATGTTCGGCAACCTCGCAACTCAGGGATAAACAACAGATTCCTTTTGGTCATGGTGAATGACCCGTTTAAATGTGCTGCTGAATTTGATCTGCTAGTATTTTATTGAAAATTTCTGCATCTATATTCGTCAGGGGTATATGCCTGTAGTTTTGTTTTCTGCTGGTGTCTTTTTCTGGCTTTGGTATCAGGGTAGTGCTGGTCTCATAGAATGAGGTTGGGAGTATTTCCTCCCCTTCAACTTTTTTTGGAAGAGTTTGAGAATGGTTGGCATTAATTCTTTAAATATTTGGTAGAATTCACCGGCGAAGCCATCTGTCCCTTGGCTTTTTCTTCATTAGGAGACTTTTATTGATTCACTCTCCTTGTTGATAATTGAGCAGTTCGGATTTTATATTTTTTCTCAGTTTAGTCTTGGTAGGCTGTATGTTTCCAAGAATTTTCCCATTTCTTCTAATGATTCCTTGTTTCCTGTAGTGTTATGACTTCCCTTCTTTCATTTATAATTTTGTTGATTTGGTTAGTCTTGCTAAGTTTGTCAATTATCTTTTCAAAGAACCAACTCTTAGAGAACAAGAAAATAGGAAACTTTTAAACCTATCTCATTTATTTCTGCTCTATTATTTCTTTCCTTCGGCTAACTTTGGTCTGTTTGTTATTCTTTTTCTGGTTTCTAGTGTTAGGTTTACCTGAGGTCTTTCTTGATTCTTAATGTGTGTTTATTGGTATGAACCTTCCTCTTCAAACTTTGCTGAATCTCATAAGTTTTGGTATGTTGTATTTTCCTCCAATTATTTACTTTGATAGTTTTTTATTTCCCCTTTGATCCATTGACTGTTCGAGTGTTGTTTAATTTTCCTCCAATTATTTACTTCGAGTTTTTTAGCATTGTGGTCAGAGAAGATATTTGATAGGATTTGGATGTTTTTGAATTTGCTAAGACTTGGTTTGTGGTCTAACATATGGTCTATCCTAGAAAATATTTCATGTATACTTGAGGAAAATGTGTATTTTGCTGTTGTCAGAATGTTCTGTATATGTTTGTCTGTTAGTTCTACATGATCTATAGTGTTGTTCAAATCTGCTGTTTCCTTAGTGATTCTCTGTCTGGATGATCTATACTTTGTTGAGAGTGGGTTATTAAAGTCTCCAACTATTTTATTTCTATTTCCCCTTATAGCTATGTTATTTTTTTTGCTGTATGTATTTAGCTTCTCTGATGTTGGGTGCATAAATATTTACAATAGTTAGATTGACGCTTGATGACATTCTTTGACTCAATACCATTTTTAGTTTAAAGTCTATTTTACCTAATGTAAGTATAGCTACCCCTGCTTTTTTGGTTACTGTTTGCTTGAAATATCTCTTTGCATTTTTTCACTTTGTGTATCTTTAAAGTGAGTCTTCTGTAGGCGGTGTATCATTGGATTTTTTTTTTTCCTTACCTATTTAGCCATTCTATGTCCTTTGATTGGAGATTTAAAGGCATTTGTTAAAGTAATTACTGATAAGTAAGGACATGCTATTTTACAAATTATTGTCTGGCTGTTTTGTAGATTCATTGTTTCTTATCCTACTGTCTGTGTATGTTTTGATATCTTTGGGGATTGGCACACTTTGACAATTTTATCATGTCTTTATGTAATTACTACAGATTGTTCTCTTGTAGTTACCAAGAAGCTTATACAAAATAACTGCTGGAATTCTTAAACTTTCCTTCACTTTTTAGTTTATTGATGTTACGATTTACATATTTATATTGTTTATCCAGTAATTTTATTTATGGTTATTTTTATACATTTGTTTTTAACTTTTAAACTAGAGTGGTATGTTTAAGAGTGATAATATTTACCCCTAAAGCATATTTAAAGCAATAATGTCTGAAAATTTCCCAAACCTTGGGAGAGAAATGGGCATCCAGATCCAAAGAGGTTGAACCTGAATAGGGTTACACTGAGACATAGATTGTCGAGTTGCATACAAGGTTACCCCCGTAAGACTAGGCCAAAAGTGATGAATTGCTATATTGAAAGCAAAAAAAAAAAAAAAAATCTGGTAAAGATTTTTTTAATGGTAAAGCTGTCCTTCAGAAATGAAAGAGATAAAGACTTTCCTTAGCAAATAAAAGCTGAAGGAGTTCTTTGGAAGTAAAAGGATAAAAAAGATACCAGCTATTCATGAAAACATGAGAAGTTACTATAAAACTCAGTAGTAATGGTAAATATATAGTCAAAGTTAGATTCCATAATATGGTAATGGTGCATAAATTACTTACCACTCTAGTTTAAAACTTAAAAACAAATATATAAAAATAACCATAAATAAAATTACTGGATAAACAATATAAATAAATTATAACATCAATAAACTAAAATGTGAAGTAAAAGTTTAAGAATTTCAGCAGTTATGTTGTATAAGCTTCTCGGTAACTGCAAGAGAATCTGTAGTAATAACACAAAGAGCATAAAATAGTCAAAAAGTGTCAATCCCCTAAAGACATCAAAACACACATAGAAAGACAGTAGGATAAGGAACAATGAATCTACAAAACAGCCAGAAAACAATCTGCAAAATAGCAGTATGTCCTTATCAGTAATTAACAAATGCATTAAAAGTAATGGGTAGAGGTGGAAAGGCTAATATAATTGGGTAAAATTTCACCTTCTAATCATAGACCAGTGACCCTCATATCAATATTAAATGTCTTGTCATATCTAGCTATTTACCTGTGTTTCCTGGATATTTTTCTGCAGGAAATGACATCTTCATGCTTTCATGACATTAGAGAGGAGGAAGTTGGATGTACGCTGTGTCCCAGGCACCTGGGGGTAAAAGGATATTTTCTAATGGAATGTATCTAACAGAATGCTTTCCAGAATCCATGTTTATGGTAGATTTCAAAGTCATGAGTCAATAGAATACAGATACAATAGCAATTCTGTTTAGATAAATTTGATAATTTCCAAGGTTCCAGTTCAAGATCGTAACATAGGGGAGGCTCCTGAACTTACCTCCTCCTAAAGACACACCAAATCTACAGCTACATACAGAACAGTTCCCTCTGAAGGAAGTCCAGAAGACTCCTATACATTTGTAGAACGAGAAAAAATCCCTAATCAAAACAGGAGAGGCCGAGATGCAATTTCATCGTAACACCTACTCTGGTGTGGTGACACGCACCTGGGAAGCAACTCCCAGCCTATCCCTCAGGAGTGAAAGGTGTGGGCCCCAGCTTTTAAAACTATCACCTAGAGATAGGTCTTCAAAACATGTAGTTCTGAACAGCAATGGGACCTGCATCAGGCTAAAGTGACCTAAGAGACAGTTGTAAACTAAGAGACAGTTGTAAAAGGGCTCATGTGTACTGACCCTGGGTAATCCCCAAAGACCTAGCACAGAGGCAGCAGACTGAAACATGGCCAGGCATTTCATAAAAGAGGCCTATTTCCTTCTTAAAAGTTTCAATTTGAGGAGCAGACCTCTAATTTTACACACATGTGTGGAGGCTGACTACAGTATTTTCCAGAGACTTTTAGATCTTCGTGCTCTCCCTCTGCATTGCTCCAGGTCACTAGTATTGTCCAAAAAAGAGCTTGTGTACATATTGGGCATCCCAGTTTTTGTGGCTGATGCCCAGGGTACATACCTTCTTAGTCTGGCCCTGGTGGCCAACAGGTGCCATCTTCTGCACTTTCCCTCTTCAGGTCACCATGTTTCAGAAAAGGAGTTTATGCACATGTATGGCGTCCTGGCCCCAAGGACTCATTCCTTAATAACCTGACTCTGGTAGCCAGCAGGGCTTGTGTTCACATGTTCAACGTGACAGTAGCAAATAGTTCTTAACTAGTTATACCCTAAATGGCTCAGTGCAGAGGGAGTACACAGAATGCCCGCCTCCTATTCTTCTCCTGAAAGAGGTATATTTTTATACTTTAAAAGCTGCTGCCTGAGAGTTTTGCTTCCAAGTTGTCTGAATCTAGGTGCCAACTGAGATCATTTCCTGACAGGTGTCGGCACACACTCAAGTACTGGCAGCCACTAAGAACAAAGAAATCTGCTTGGATAATCACAAAGGATTGAGAGACTACTAAGAGCTAGGACAGCATTGAATGATGAGGTTCATCTACACAAAATTAGTTCTTCAAGACTGAGAGAGAGGGCTGTTTTGTATTAATGCATAGAAAATAACATCTTCAAAGTTCTGAAAGAAACTGCCAACTGAGAATACTGTACCTGACAACAGTGTCCTTCAGATATGTAGTTTTGCAGACAAGCAAAAGCTGAAAGAGTTCATCACTACTAGACCTAACAGGAAATGTTAAAAGGATTTCTTCAAGCTGAAACAAAGGAAAGGGTGCTATTTAGTACCGGAAAACATGAAAGTATCAATCTCACAGGTGAAGTAAATAGTATAATTCAGAATAATCTAATGTTGTAATGGTGGTAGGTTAACCACTTATAAATCTAGTATCAAAGTTTAAATACAAATAACATTAATTTGTTAATGAATACACAAGATAAAAAGATCTAAATTGTGACAGGAAAAAAAAAATGGGGGTGAATAAAAATGTAGAATTTTAGAATGTATTTGACCTTTAGTAGTTGTTCAACTTAAAATAGACTGTGATAAATATAAGTTTCATGTTAACCACAAATGAAAACCTATAGTAGATACACAAAAGACAAATCTAATCACTGCACTACAGAAAATAATTAACAAAATGCTGATCAACAATTATATTAAATGTATATGGTCTGAAGTCTCCAAACAAAGACAGAGTGATTGGTGGGTTAAAAAACAGAACCCAACTATATGCTGCCTATAACAGACTCACTTCAGCTTTAAGGACACATATTCCAAGCAAATAGAAACCAAAAGAGAGCTGTGTTGTTAGACTGTAGTAAGAGAGAAGGTTACTATTTAATGATAAAAGGGTCAA
>NW_006442109.1:24498554-24528758 GCF_000325575.1 Pteropus alecto | reverse complement strand
ATATATATAGCAAAAAATAGTGATATAACAGTAGGGGACTTTAGTACTCCACTTTCATCCATGAATAGATCACCCATACCAAAAATAAATATGTCAATAGGCAAACACTGGCCTTAAATGACATGTTAAACTAGATGAAATTAACATTTACAGAACAGTCTATTTAAAAGCATAAACGTTCTTCTCAAGCACAAATGGAACATTTTCCAGGATAAATAATATGTTAGGGCACAAAATAGGTCTAAATAAATTTAAGAAGATTGAAATCACATCAGGCATTTTTTTCAACCATAATGGTATAAAACTAGAAATCAATTATAAGAAAACTGGAAAATTTGTATAGGGAGATTAAACAACATGCTAGTGAACCAATGTGTCAAAAAAGAAATAAATGTCGAGATAAAAGATAATGGAAATACACTATACCAAAAAGACAATAGAAAAGATCGGTGAAATTAAGAACTGGTTTTTTTTTGAAAAGTAAAAATAAGTAGACAAACCTTTAGCTGGATTGACCAAGAAAAAGTAAAGGCTCAATTAAATAAAATTATTAAAGAGGTATTACAACAGATATCACACAAATACAAAGGATCATGAGACGACTGTGAATGTTACACATGAAAAAATTGGTTCAATTTCTAAAACATACCACCTATCATGACAATTATGAAGAAATAGAGAATCTGAACATATCAATTACTATTAAAGAGATTTAATCAGTCATCAAAAACCACTCAACACCAAAAGTCCAGGATGAGCTGGCTTCATTGGTGCATTCCACTAAACACTGAAAGAACTACTATAAATCCTTTTTAAATAATTTCAAAAATAGATGAGGGAACACTTCCAAACTCATTTTATATGACCAGCATCACCTTGATATCCTAAGCAAACAAAAACACTACAAGAAACTATAGGCCAGTATCCCTGATGAACCAGGATGTGAAAATCCTCAATCAAATATTAGCATACTGAATTCAACGTTACATTAAAAACATCACACTCCGTGGTCAAGTGGGATTTATTCCAGGGACCAAGAATGGTTCAACATTTATAAAGCAATCAATGTGACAGCACTGTAACAAAACACAGGATAAATATATTGTCATTTCAATAGATACAGAAAAAGCATTTGACAAAATTCAACATCTGCAAAGTTGATATGGAGAGGACATACTTCAACCTCCAAGGCCATACATGACAAGCACAGAGCTAACATCATAATGTTAAAAGATAAAAGCTTTTCCTCTAATATCAGGAATATTACAAGGAAGCCCACTTTTGCCACTTTATTCAACATAGTACTGGATGCCCTAGCCAGAGTAGGCAAGAAAAAGTAATAAAAGGCATCTGAATCAGAATCAGAAAGGAAGAAGTAAAACTCTATTTGCAATTGACATAATATAAAGAGAAAATTCTAGATTTCACCAAAAAACTGTTAGACCTAATAAATTAATTCAGTAAAATTGCAGAATACAAAATCAATATACAAAAATAACAAACTATCGAGAAGACAACAATCCCATTCCCAATTACATCAAGTAGAATAAAATATCTATGGTTATCCAAGGAGGCAAAATAAGTGTATACCGAAAACCATAAGACACTGATGAAAGTAATTGAAGAGGACACAAATAAATGAAAATATATTTTGTGTTCATAGATTGAAAAAATAGTTAAAATGTCCATGTTACCCAAAGCCATTCATAAAGTCAGTGCAATCCCTATCAAAATTCCAGTGGCATTTTTTTAAAGGCATAAACAATTCTAAAAGTTGTATGGAATCACAAAAGTCCCCAAATAGCCAGTGTTACCTTGAGAAAGAAGGATAAATCTAGATGTATCACACTTCTTAATCTCAAGCTATATTGCAAAGCTACAGACACATAGATCAATGGAATAGAAAGCCCAGAAATAAATACACATATATATGGCCAGTTAATTTCTGACAAAGGAGCCAAGAATATACAATGGGGAAAGGATAGTCTCTTCACCAAATGGAGTTGGGAAAACTAGATAGTCACATGCAAAAGGATGAAGCTGGATGCTTACCTTACACTATACACAAAAACAGCTTGCAATGGATTAAAGACTTAAATGTAAGATCTGAAACCATAAAACTTCTAGAAAAAAAAGAGGGGAAGCTCAACATTTCTCTTGATGGTTTGGATTTGTCCCCCAAAGCAAAGGCAACACAGCAAAGATTAAAAAAAAAAAGTGGGCCTACATCAAACTAAAAAGCTTCTGCACAGCGAAGGAAACCATCAACAAAATGAAAAGTCAGCCTATAGAATGAGAGAAAATATTTGCAAATAATATATCTGATAAGGGGTGAATATCCAAAGTATATAAAGAATTCATATAACCCAATAGTCAATAAACTCAAATGATCTAATTAAAAATGGGCAGAGGAACCTAAGAGACTTTTCTAAAGACATAAGATAGCCAACAGGTACATGAAAAAGTGTTCAGCATTACTAATCATCAGGGACATGCAAATCCAAACCACAATGAGATATCGCCTCATTCCTTTTAGAATGGCTATTATCAGAAAGAGTTAACAAGTGTTGGCAAGGGTACAGAGAAAAGGGAACCCTTGTACATAGAAATCAGAATACAGTCTTAAAATATTGGAATCCCCTTATATTCAAACTACTCTCTATCAAGGACAGCAGTCTAGTTTAAGGAATAAAAAACACACCAAAATAATTACTACAAATATTCCACAAACTAGATTAACCTCATTAATATCTCCATTTCTGAGCTCACTGCAGTTACTGACTACTAAGAGGTTTAGTAAGGGAACTGTCCTGAGGGATATTTGACAAGCTAGAAGGACCTGAAGGTAACAGCTTATATAGAATATTCAAAGATTCCATACATTGGACTTAGAATGCTTCTTTAGGCCATAGCTATTCCACCATTATTTTGAAAAATATAGATGCTCTAAAATTGCATCAAGTACACTGGGGATATGGAATGAAAACTTGGTTTGCACAGAGAGAGGTTAGGTGGTTTTTCATGGACCTGTATTTGCAGAGAAAACATGGTTTAGTTAAATTTCTTTGAAGGATAGTTTTAGGAGAGCCTCCTCCACCCCATCAAAAGTTCCTTAGTCACCTCTTAGAACCATGCCTTCCTCATAAGGAGACAAATCATTTTAGATTTTTAAATAGTGTTTCTGTCTACCACACTAGAGTCTGTCATTAATTTCCTACATCCCATTTCATTCATTCCTTTTACACACAGGGGATGGTCCCACATTATACTATATAGGGTTATGATATTTGATCTCCAACCACCTACCTAGAAACTACACTTGTAATATTCATAGATTACCTTGTTTCAGATATTATGTAATTTGCCTTGATTGCCATGGAAGTTGAAAGAAAACTTGGTAGTGTTTATATAACTCTGCCTGTGATCAACTCTTCAATAAACCTATGTCAAATTAAATACAGTTTAAATCAGGGTAGAGACTGACTATTTCTAAATCAAGAAGCAGAGATTATTTCCAGATGCTCCTATCTGCCATTTTTCCTGGGTCTTGCTTTGTCCAATCAGGAATTAGAATATAGATACAGCCTGATGGGGCAGAGGGGAGAGGCGGGGAAGCCCTATTTGTCAAAACTAATCATCAGAGGCCCTGGAATCTCTACCCACATATTCCTTCCTGGGCCAGGATAATCCAGGTATAAAGGAACAATTGATAAGTCAAGGCAAAGATAATTCTATTCGACTAAATGAATGACAGAAAGTGGTCAACTTCACACTGTAGAGAACTGACATGCTAAGATACCAATGGTTAGGAAAACACATAAAAGAGTAAAAATGCCGTTCTATGCCACCCACAATTTGTTCTTTCTCCACATTCAAATTTCACCTTTCTGATTCTCTGTGTTATCTGGGATCTCAGAATAAGAATTGTGGAGAGGGAGTTATCAAAATATGTATGGCCAAGTTCAATGAAAATTTACTTCAGATGATTGCTTTTACACCTCCCTCCTGAAATTTGCATCATCATAGATCTACGTTATTTAATGTGTAGTTGATCTTCATTCAATAACTTTACATGATGTTGGTAATTGATAATTTGGGGTCTAACAGAAACCCAGTAATAGTTTCGAAAGTGTATAAGTGATTTTTTTTGCCCTATGTATGCAAAAAAGTAGTGGCTCAAGCTTTAAGACTGCTAAGCTAGCTTTTCAATTCAAGACAGTCTGCTTTTGCAATTCTTGATGCAAAAAGATTGCACCTTCTTAGGCCCTTGGTTTCTTATTTATCAGTCAGGTAAGGAAATTCTTCAGCACCATGAAACCTCTATAATATATGCCTGTGGTGGGAGGGAGGGAATGGAAGTTTGTATATTGCAAATAATATATAGAAAATATAGAGAAATATCCCAGATCTCAATGTATTGAGATATCCAAATTTCTCAATGCTTTCTGAAATTTACCAGAGAAGACTCTTAGTTGCTATCCATTCAAATCTTGGTAAACAAATACTCTTTGAAATTAATGCATTCTCATATTTATTTTAAAAGACTAAAAAGAATGCCAGAGAATTTAGAGAACTTGGTTTAAAGAGACAATTTTGGTAACAGTCAGTAGGGGAATTTCTCCTACCATCACCTGCCCAACAGATGGATCTGTACTACGAGTGCCACGGCACTGGGTCCTTCCAAAAACCCAGTCCTGCTTAGGCCAGTTTCATAACATGGTGGCCACACTGCAGAGGAAAGAAAGGAATGATCCAGAACTTCATGTGTTGCTATCCATTCAAATCTTGGTAAACAAATACTCTGCTGCCTCTAAGAGCTCAGTTATTCCCAATTAATCAACATATGTTTAAGTCAAATTCCCTCTTCCACATTCATTTTGCAGGAGTAGAGTAGAATATTGTGGTGAATGGAGCCCTGCCCACTCACCTCCTGGTTAAGTGCAGCTGTGGTAGAAAGTTTCATGCCTGTTGCCTGTGACCTCTGTTGAACTCTGCTTTCTCACTTTAGGACTTTCTCTAAGGCCATGTAACACTGCTGGCATGGATCCCTGAAGAAGGCAGCTTCATTGAGTTGGAAGGAACATTCCTCTGCCCAACCTGCATCTCCATCAAAGACTGAAGTTTTATCCTAGACTCTCAGAATTGTAAGATTTCTGGTCAGTTAGAATGACTCCTTGCCCTGATACACAATAAGATACTTGGAACCTGGGTACTTGTTATTAAAAAATGTCATAGGCTGTTGGGGAACTCAACATCTATGCAGCAATGAGAAGAAAACAGACCTCAGCCAGAACCAGGATGTTTACTTCTGAGTTATATCTTCTACCTGTCCCGCTTTGGTGTGAGCTGGAACGAACAAGAACTGGGAAGGAAGCTCATATTGCTAATGTGGCTGATTCAGCTATTGTTCAGTCTATCATTCCCAGCCTTATGGAGTTGAGGAAAACGCCCTTGCCTTTGCCATTACTACTTGATATTTTGTCTGTTTGACTCTGGTGTCTTGGGAGACAAAGACTAAGTTTTCCTCCCACTCTGACATTCAAAGTCCTATGAGGTCACCTGTACCAATGAGTGGTCTCATGCATGGTTGCATCAGAATCTGAGTTAGGTGTAATATGTTATCTACGGAAAATTCTCCAAGCAAGTGGCCGAGCAGAGGAAAGCTTGTTCTCTTCCCCCACACAATCCTCTTTCTGCCCACTGAAGACGGGGTCTATGACATTTCACAAATCCTGGGACACCAGAGATAGACCAAGGAGTCGTCAGAGCAGAGGATGCAATCCTTGCTGTGCTTTGAAGGCATTCATTGGCCACTAGACTGCCTCCACTTTCACCAAGTCTCTGGAGAAGATCTATCCAGAAAAAGGAGCTTTAAGGCACTGATGCCTGGGATAAGCTTCATTCTTTCCCCACTTGTCTGTTAAGGCTATTTTCAGGAACCCCAGATATTTATTGTACCATATTCAGGAAACAGGTACCTGATGTGTTCTCTTGATGGTGGGAAAGGATAGTAAAATTGGAGGTCAGAGGGTTTTGTCTAGTATTCATATACTGAGAAATCCCTATTTAGAATGTATTTGTCATCTCCTTTCCCTCATATCCAGACTATTAGATATTAGTATGAGTTTATATACTTGCACAGAATGTGTTATAATTGCCAAGGTTCCCAAAGCAAGACAAACCAACTACTTGTCAGATGAATTACCTGGTAATTACAGCAATTCAAGCATTTACTTTAAACATGATGTCTAAGTCTATAATAAGACCCCAATTGTCTTTCTATTAGCCAGTGTATATCTGTGGCTGAAAAGATAACCTCTTTGGCAAAGTATGAGTCTATCCTTGGGCACCTCATAAATGTGAGCTGAAAGGATAAACCACAACCTTCAGGGTGTCAAGGGCTCTCCAGATCATGATTAAACTTGGGACTCTGATGTCAAATAACAGCAAAACTGATACTGGCATACATTCTGGACTTACAAACCTTCCCGATTTTCCCAGAGGCCTAGATCATACCAGCTAATAGAAAAGCATCAGCTTAAGTCATCATAGCCTGCTTAGCATATTATCTTTTTAGAGTTTAATTCAACACACTACATTACTGAGCAAATGTCATACACCAAGTTCTGTGCTAGGCTTTAGAGTAATTTCCTTCCCATAATGTAGCAGATATCTAATTCTCTAGTTATTTATTTCAGAAAAATTTTAAGGCTCTATCATACTGATACAAAAACACAATCACTGCAGGCATCTGAGCTGAGATGACTGGATAGCAAAATCCTGTTCTCGGGGGATAAGAGAGGATGTAGGAGCCACTACATCCATAGTCCATTTGTAGTAGACATGAAATGTGCCACCCATATCCCTTTTCAAAGGACTTTCTGAAGCTACAGAGAGAGTGGTTCCAGCCAGCCTCCATCAGTCAGCTTCTTCAGGATCTTCCCCAGCTGCCTAGAGTCACCTCATCCAAGCTCATGCCCTTCCTGGGGAAACCCATAGCTGGTGACTGAATGGGGCATGGCCAATTTGGCCCAATGTGGAACATATCTGATAGGCAATATTTGCTTGAAAGCTTTATCACCAGGTAGGCTAAGGCTTTGTTGCACCTGTATTGCAACAATCATTCTCTCTCTGCCATATCCTGCTTCCAGTCCTTTCTTTCACAGATGTCATTCCCTGATAAACATCACATACTCTAAACTCCATCTTCACATCTACTTCAGAGACTCTAACTTGTGAGCCCATTTATTCTAGATTCTTCTACCTGACCTCAGAGCCAATGCTAGGGTAAATAAAAAAGCAGTGTCTTTATAGCCCCACCTTTTCAATTCCATTTTTTACTTTTCATACTGTTCCCTATCTGCATAACCCTAATCTAGAATTTACCAATTATCAAAGCTAACAAAAATGTCTTGATGATAAAACTTTAGCTTCTTCCTTAATGAAATAGAGGTGCCATCTTCTAATGGGTTGTTGAAATGACTGAAAGGAGACAATTAAAAAAATATGTAGTGTGGTATGTGGCAAACAGATGTCTTTGGTCACTATTAAGTTTAATCTTGTAAAACCAATAGTCTGAGGTGTCTTAGGCACATCCACATTGGGGCTGGCAAATGAGAGTTACTTCATGTTAAAACTGAACCCCAGAAATGATTTCAACCACAATATTATCAGAGAAAAGAATAAGATATTGTTAGAGTTAGGGGGAGAGGGGAATCTACATATGTTGATTTGTATGGGTCCTAATTCATCTGTTAGTCTATACAGATGGCATGGACATTGGCTCAAATGCTGATCCAGCATTCAAGTTTCTTATACCTAATTTGAATGAGTTTGTTGAGTTGTAAACTTCTCTAAACCCTAGAGATCTAGGTAATCTAAAATATGGTGTCATGTAACATTAAAAAGTCATTTTAAAATAACTAGTCTATCCATTCACTATTTTATAACTATCAGACATAAAAGGAAAAATCTCTTATTGCAAGATAACCAGAGATGATTTACACATCTAGTAACAGAGTAACTAAAATTTTCCCATAAAGAAAAATTTTACTGCCCAGTTAGCATATAACTCTTCCCTCTCCATCCAAATCAGTTTCTTCCACCGTAAATAGACTTAACTTTCTTCATATACTACTTCCTCTGCTAGCCCCAGGGCTGCTGACCAGTTGCCAAGGTGTAACAAGGAAAGAACTCGGGATGAGCTTCAGCAATACAAGAAGTATAAGATCATATATTGTAACAATCCTTGAGGTGAACTGGCTTGGCTATTAACAGAATAGATTTTTATTTGGCCTGCTTTAAGCTAATACAGAGTTTTGAGGCAGTATTCAGGACAAATTCAACCATACAGAAATTTATGGCCTCCTCTCTGCTGTTCCTTTCTTCAAGGCTATTCACACTGTACTATCAGCCTCTGACTTGATAGGTTCCCAACTCATATTGTAATTAACTGTGGTACAGATCATGTTAGATGTTCAAGTGCTGTCAAGAGTGATTGGAGCTATACGGAATTAGCCCCTAAGATGTATTCCAACAGTTCTTATCAAACAGCCGGATTAGGGTGCCTAAGAAGAGGAAATATCCTCAGCCCTAGTAGACGTGTGTGTGTGTGTGTGTGTGTGTGTGTGTGTGTGTGTGTCAAAGTGGAAACAGAAGACCAGTTGCAGTGCTCCAGGTGACACATCCTGGTGACTGCCCTTGGGTAGAAACAACAGCTCAGGTGCCTGTGTGTGTGTGTGTGTGTGTATAAAAATATCAAAAAAAAAAAGAGGGTAAAATTGTTTGGCAGCTCTTGTTTTTCACTTAGAATTAAAGTCATTTTTTTCACTATTCAGAATTTCCCTGTTTTTATAAGGAAACTAATTGAAGTACTTACCAAATTCCAGAAGAAAAAACATTTCAGGAATGTTACATAGCAGTGAAAATGAATGAACTACAGATGTATGCAAAAGTACATAAATTAGTCTTATACAATGTCGAATGAAAAAAAAAAGTCCCAGATGACTCTCTACACTATGATAATTTTAGTAAGTACAGAAACAAGCAAAGCTAGATGTATTAAGGCTTATAGGTGATAATCATCTAAAAAGTAAATAATTCAGAGAATGATTATTAAGTGGAATGTGAGAATGGAAGCAGAGGCATGGGCAGGGATGAAAAATAGAAACATGAAAGATATTTGAAATGTTGGTTTGGATGTTAGGTTTATTATTTTATGTAATCTATATACAGAAGAACATACCAAGTGTATCAAATATTACATAGAAGGAAAAACAACTGGGCTTTTTACCTGTCACCCATTAGGCCAACTTTGGTTCCTTGACCTAGTAGCAACTTTTCACTAACAATCTTTTCTGTATACAATGGCACCTTCTGGGGCAGCTAGATATCTATAGCCAAGTTAATGAGTCTATTTAATCCCATCAAAGACAATTTAAGAAATTCTAAAATCTTTGCATGGAAACATGTAGCCTTCCATATTATATTTTAGAGTGACTGATGGGGGTTTCTTAGGAGCTACTTGAAGTTTGTCTAAGGCAGGAAAATTTTCTTTTACTTTCAGTTCCAGTGAAAGGGCTCCTCAGGAACAAGGGAAAGGCTGGGCCTTAGCCCTACTATCCAAGATGGTATATTTTCACCTGATCTCATTTGACAAAGAATTTTGAGCATTACTTAATACTGTTGCATATCTGCCACCAGAAAGCACTCCGTGAGGTAATATAAGTCAGAACTATGCATACTCTTTCACTCTCCAGTCACATTTGATTGGGTATGTACTGACTCTTAAGCTATGTGACGCTGGATTTCATCTGGATACCCAAGCCATACGAGGTCAGACCATTCTTCCCCCTCATCCCAGTGTCTCCTACAATTTGTGTGGCAGGCTACAGAGGTGTATTGTTCACCACCAGAACACATGGAAACAGACTCTGCTAAGTTCCTGGTACCCTGATACCAGTAAGAGAACCATGCAGAATGAGAAGGCAGGGTTCTTATTTGCATGCTGAAACACTGCTTTCCTCAAATGACCGAAATGTTAGCTTTCTACCTGGAATATCGGACACCATTCAGGCAGGGTTATAGAAATCATGGAGAAGGATAACAGAACCTGGAATTAGTCTTCCTTTATCTTAAATTATGTGAAGAATATTCAAAAGAAAGTTTTAATACCATTATTCCTGACCCAATAGGTAAAAATGATAAAGAGGTTTTTAAAGAAACTGAAAGAAAATTTCAATTTCCGCCATTTCAGATAATGGTGGGTAGCACTGACTGAGTTTCCTTGATACACAAGCAGGTCATGGTGGTCATCACGCTGAATGATGTCAGCTTGCACGACTCTGTTACGTAAGCTCTCAAAGGGCTCACAACTACAGTGCTATGTAGTTCCCAACTTTCCCACAAACGGAAGGGAAGGAAGCTATTTTAGACTGCAAGACTGATGATGCCTCTTTGAGAAACTTCAAATAGATTTCTGGGACCATGCTTTCTGCACAGTACAGAGCTTTGCTCGGAAAATGTCCCTATAACTTGCCTTCTGTCACATTTGTCAGATGCTTACTGCTATTTGGGTTTCTCTGTCAAGTTTGTGGTTACAAATTTTGTGAGCACTCTTCTTAGAGCCCACCATCTGCTTCATATGAGCAAAAGAGATCTTTAGTTAGAGTACAGGGTATTCTCCTGTCTGTGCACTGTGTGTATAGACTGGAGAAAAAGCTCTTATTTCCAAATTCTATTATTTTTGACAAAGGCTTACTGGCACTATTTTCTTTGCTATTGTGTCAAATGAGTGTTTATTTCTCAGGTGCCCTTGAGCTATTCCAGAGCCCAAACCTTCATATTCAACACTCTCAAAACCCTTCCCAGACTCTTCCTTCTCCCAGAAGCAGAGGTCATTCTCCATTCCCAAGGAGGTCAGATTAAGGAGGTTGCAATGTGAAGTCACAGTAACTCAATGAGCCTCCTCTTCAACCTTGTTCATTAGCTCTAACAATGAGACTAGTACATTGGTCTCAGTCATGCCCCCGGTACAAGCATAGGGGACAAGCACAGAATCAAGCACGAAGAAAAAAAATTAACCCGACCATGTGGACAAATTCAAACTATTACTGAGAAACAGAACTAGTGAAGTCAGGCTTTCCACTCAGATTTGATTAGGTTTTATGAAACTTCATACAAAGGCAAGTGGCATGTACATATTGCACAATAAAGATCCTAAAGGCTGAGACCCAATGCTAGAGGCATTCCAGCTGTCCTGAATAGAATCCAACCATAAACATACTGCTCTTTAGATAGTCTGATGAGTTTGTTTTAGTGAGGTGATGGCAGCAGCTTCAACAAGCATCTGTATATACAAGATCCTGTTTCATACATGCTAGTTCACATCACTTGTCAAATGGTTCAGGAAGTAGATAATTTAAATGCAAAGACTATCATTTATAGAAGCATAGAATTAAACAATATATTTCTCTATGAAGGTCTCCTTATGAAAACTGGCAATTTTGGCTTTTCAACAGAAAGATAGTGGGGTCTTCCTGGAGTTATTCTCAGCAGGTGGAATGGTCTGTTTGCTTTGTTTCCTGAATGGCCCTATAGAGGATCCTAACTGGAAGGCCATCCACCAGTTTGTTCTAGTTCATAATAAATTTCTTTGGCATTGTATTATATGAGCTTATCCGGCAGAAGCTGCTTCTCTCACACAGCCAAGATCAGATCATCTTTATTCTGGGCCAGAGGCATAACCCCTCCAAATACTGGTAAGTTAAAAAGTCCCAAAGTAATTCAGAAGCTTGTAGTGGACTATGTTAAGAAAATTAAGAAAGAAAAATCTCATTCTTCCCCAATTCTATCTTCCATTAAACTATCCAACACACTTGATCTAAAATCAATTGCAAGCATTACTGTACTGAGAATCCCTCATTGACAGTATAATGCTTGCACACATCTAGACTGCCCCTTCTAGTCATAATGTGAACATGAACTTCCTTGCAGACTACTAGAGGAAGAAGAATGGGTGGCAGAGACACCACCCTTCTGCTTCCTTTCCATAAGATCAGAGGACCTATTTTCAGAGAGGTTACTGTAAGGATACTTACAGTTCATTTTCTAGAACATTTATAGGGCCATAACTTCACATTGCCTGTTTTCCCTTTGTAGCTATGGGATAAATAAGCCATTTGCAATTCTGGTTTGTTCTGTCTTCTTCCCTTGTCCATGAGCCAAGACTGCTCCGGATCTACAAATGGATACTGATAGGCCATACATCAAATGGTGCCCATCTGTTAAGTAAATGAGTATTTTGGGGGTAAAGAAAATAAGCAAAGCATATTTAGAGGAAAAGTTATGAAGACTTTTAAAGTAAAAGCCAACTAATCCAGTGTCTGAGTAGAGCAACACATTTGGAAACAGTTCCCTTTGGGTACGCTTATCATGGAAAGGCCTTTGTATCACAGAAATAAGACCTGGGCACCAAAGAGGAAGTTTTTCACATAATGTACCAGACAATGCAGTCTGTTCAGACTTCAGCTGACTAAAGGAATCTATTTTTGTGCTACAGACACTTATTTTTACAAAGCACAATGAGTGTTATTGTGCATTAGGATGGTATTCCAGGTAAACTAATTGACCGACTTCTCTGTCTCCCTTCTCTCTGGAGCGAAAGAGAGTGAGAGGCATTCCATATATTTTGTATAAATGGAATTATGCCATATGTGATTTTTTTGTCTGGCTTTTTTATTTAGCATAATGTTTCCCAGGTTCATGCAGGTCGTAGTGTGTATGGCTTAAGAGCATTCTATTGTATGGATATGCACCATACTGTTTATCCATTCACCAGTTGATGGACATTTCAATTGTTTCTACTTTTTGGTTATTTTGAATCATGCTTCTATGACCATTCATGTACAAGTATTTGTTGGAATACATGTCTTCAATCTTTTGGGCGTACAGTTGACCATTCAACAACATGGATTTGAATTGCACAAGTCCATTCGCACAAATTAACACCGATTTAACAACCACCTTAATGAGAGAGTTCTGGAATCTAGGTGAGAGGTTATAGCACCTAGTGGAGCACAGAAATTAGAAAAGATTCATTCAAAAGATTAAGAAGAACAGTTTCACTTTACCAATGTCTCCTATATCCCAACCCAGAACAGCACAGCACCAAGGGTGCTTCCTTCAGCCCACAGTTCTCCCATGTAGGAAAAAGAGAGCAAAGTGAACATCCGACTTTCTCAGCCTCTGGGATGCTACTTGAGAGGCCTACTTCTGTTGTGCCTCACCCAGAACACTGAAGGAATTGGCATGGCTAAATTGCCAGGGGGAAGGAGGGAACTACAAACATAGCAAAGGGTGGGGCTCTCAACTGTTAGCACAGGGATCTCAACAGCTGGCCTGTGACTCCCTGGCAGAAGATCTGCCTGTACATGGATCCTGGCACCAGCCCCACCCACCATGCACATTGGCACCAGAACTGTCTACTCATGGACCCTTGCATTTGACCTGCCCACCCATAGTCCCTGGCATTGAGCCTGCATGGACTCTGCCAGCCAGACCACCTGCATTTTTCACCAACCAGCCTACCAGAACAGTCTGACTATTGAAGGGCCTTTCATGGTGAAGCCAATCTACAGAGACTGAGAGGTGACTATTTATTCAGATATGTAGACACCAACACAAGACTACAAGGATAATGAAGACTCAGGGAAACATGATTATACCAAAGGAACAAAATAAAACTCCAGTAACTGAACCTAAAGAAATAGGGATCTGTGAAATACCTGACAAAGAATTAAAACTCATCTTCAAAAGTTCAATGAGTTACAAGAGAAAAAAGATAGACAATTAAATTTTAAAAAATGTGCATAAACAAACTGAGAAATTCAAATTTAACAAAGAGACAGAAACTATACGAAAAGAACCAAACAGAAATTCTGGAGCTGTAGAATATAAAGATTGAACTAAAATTAAAAAAGAAAATCAACAGCTTCTACAACAGGCTCAATCAAGCAGAAGAATCAGCAAACTCAAAGACAAATCATTTGAAATTATCTAGTCAGAGAAATAAAAATAAAGGAGAATAGAAAAGAGTAAAGAAAGCCTACAGAACTTACAGAATACTAATAAGTGAAACAATACACATTATTGGAGTGCAAAAAGAGACAAGTGAGAGAAAGGCATAGAAATTTTATTTAAAGAAATAATGACTATAAGCCTCAAAAATCTGGGGATGGGGGTGGGGAGAGGGAAATGGACATATAGATTCATCAAGCCTGAAGGATCCAAATATGTAGGACCTAAAGAGGTCTTCACTCAGAGAAATAACTAAATTATCAAATTCAAAGACAAAAAGAAAATTTCAAAGCAGCAAGAGAAATTCTGCTCATCACATACAAGTAGAACCCCATAAGACTCTTAGCAGATTTCTTGATTCTTGACAGAAACTTTGCAGGCCAAGAAAGACTGGGGTGGGTGATACATTCAAAGTCTTAAAAGAAAAAAAAATGGATTAAATTTAACAATAAAAAAATATAGAATAGATAAATGCATTAAAAAAGAATATCCAACCAAATGCTGTCTATAAGAGACTTACTTTAGATTTTAAGACACACATAGGCTAAAAGTGAAGAACTCCAAAAAAGGCAGTCCATGAAAATGGTAACCAAAAGAGAACAGGAGTTGCTACTTATATAAGACAAAATCAACTTTAAATAAAAACACTGTCACAAGACAAAGAAGGTAATTAAATAATGATAAAACTGTCAATTCACCAGGAAGATATAACAATTATAAATATATATGCATCCAACCTTGGAGTATTTTTATACATATAAATATATACGGCAGACACTGAGAGAGAGCTGAAGGCAGATAAAGATAATACAATGATAGAAGTAGACTTCAATATATTATTTTCAGTAATCCAGACAATATCAATAAGGAAAAAGCAGACTTGAAAAATACTATAAACCAAATAATCCTAACAGGTATACACAGAACATTTCACCCAGCAGCAGCAGCAGAATACATCTTTTTATACAGAACACTCTCTAGGATAGATCACACACTAGGTCACAAAACAAGTCTTACCAAATTTAAAAGCACTGAAATCATTCTGAGCATCTCATCCAACCACATGGAATGTAATTATAAATTAATAACAAAAGGAAAAATAGGAAAACTAACAAATACATGGAAATTAATCACACTTTTGAAGAAATCAAAGAAGAAATCAAAATGGAAATTAAAAAAATCTTGAATCCAATGGAAACAAAAACGCAACATACTATAACTTGAGATGAAGCAAAAGTACTAAAAGGGAAGTTTATAGCAGTGAACTTCAACATTAACATGGGAGATCTAAAATAAACAACCTAAATTACACTTCAATGAACCTGTAAAGGAGAACTAAGCCTAATATTAGCAGAAAGGAGGAAATAATAAAGATTGGAGCAGACATAAAGAGTATAAAAATTTTAAAAATCAAAAAAATTAAAAGTCCGTATTTTGAAATGATCAAATCAGAAGTGTAAGAGGAGACATTAAAATTGATGCCATAAAAAAAGATCATAAGAAACTATTATGAATAATTATACACTAAAAAATCAACAACCTAGAGAAAAAAAGATAAATTCCTAGAAATATATAACCTATCAAGGATAGTTTTTTAAAAGATAGAAAGTTGGAAGAGACCAATAACAAGTATATTGAGTCAGTAGTCAAAAAAATCCCATAAAGAAAAGCACAGGATGAGTTGGCTTCACTGGTGAATTCTATCAAACGTTTAAAGAAGATTAATACCAACCCTTTTAAAACTCAAAACATAGAAGAGGCAACACTTTCAAATTCATTTTATCTGGCCACCACCATCTTGATAGCCAAACTAGACAAAGACACCACAAGAAAATAAACCTACAAGCCAATATCTCTGATGAACGTAGATGCAAAAATCCTCAACCAAATATTAGCAAACCGAATTCAGCAGCAAATCAAACAAATTATATACCATGACCTAGTGGGATTTGTCCTTGGGATGCATGAATGGTTTGACATATACAAATCAGTAAGTATGACAACCACATTAACAGAATGAAAAATAAACATATGATCACCTCGAAATACACAGGAAAAGCATTTGACAAAATTAAACTTTCATAATAAAAACTCAAATTAAGTATAGAAATTTTCTTTTCCATTTTTTTTCTATTATGTTCTTATCTCAGCACAATAAAGGCCATATGAAAAAGATCCCAGATCATGTCATATTCAATGGTAAAAAACTGGTAATATCTGGAACAAGGCAAGGATGCCCACTCTCACCACTTTTATGTAACATGGTACTGGATGTCCAAACCAGAGAAATTAGGTAATAAAAAGAAATAAAAGGCATGCAAATCGGAGAGGAAAAAGTTATCTTTGTTCATAAATGACGTAGTCTTATATACAGACTCCACAAAAATCCTGTTAGAACAAATGAATTCGGCAAAGTTTTAGGATACCAAATCAACATACAAAAATCAGTTGCATTTCTATACACTAACAGTTGAATTATCTGAAAAGAAAATCCCATTCACAATAGCAAAAAAAGAATAAAACACTTAAGAATAAACTTAACCTATGAGGTAAAAAACATACACTGAAAACTAATAAAATACTGATAATACTGACAGAGTGGACAGGTCAGCCCTGAATTTTGTCATCTAAGAAGGATATACCTAGAAGTCCTCTCTGACCTTGAGATGAGGACTTTATTCTCATGAAATTTCAAGGGAGGAAAGGAAGTGCATTTCACTTTTGTTTTACATGAGCCAACTCAGTCTGGCAGAATATAAGATCACCAATTCCAGAACCAAAGTAGCCCTACGCAAAAAGGGCTAGGTCTTCCCACCCCAATACAGCCTCTTTTACTTTTGTTTTTATATGGTCTTGTCTCAGACAGAATTTGATCAGAGAAACAGTTTTTATAAGTGATACAGAAGAAACTATTTATTACAGGGATTACAATTGTAGCAGCTCTTGGAGAACTCTATGCTAGGAATGTGTTTCTGCAACTGGTGTTGGGCCTGGAGATGCTTTGGGTCAGTTGGTCTGGCAATTGGGACCAAAAAGTAAATGTGACATGAGAGGTGGTGAGGATAAACTAACCACATCATTTTGCCACCACTTCCAACCATGATGAAATGGATGACCTGTAGAAGCTGGTGTCTTTTTCTGCAGTACTACATATGAACATGGCCCAGTAGTTGGAAGCAGAAAGAAGAGATCTTACGGACCTGAAAAAGTTGCAGGTTCTCATGCAGCCCCAGAATATAAGCCAGCAGATCAATGGTTATGGGCATGAGTTCCCACAGGGCCTGCACTGCATTAAAATAGTTTTATTCATACCTCCTGTAACTCATGCGAAATTCTTTTGTGATCAGCCATAAACCATAACTATAATGTATAAGGCCTTATGCTAAGAAGGCTAACCTAGTATTCATAGGACTGTGATTCTATTTGTACGCTGAAGAACATTCTTCTCCTTTCAGGGCTTCCCTCCACCGCTCCTGGTTAGTGGTTCTAATGCAATGAGAGGATTTAAGTTGAGAGGATAAAATCTTTAGATAAAGCGAGGGTGGATTGAGGGAGTATAAAGCATACAGTGAAGGAGGAAAGCAGCAGTAGGTTACTGTTGCCACACGGCTGAGCATGAAATCATGGAAATTATCGCATCTGTTTGGGAAAGATGTGACATGGAAAGATGAATCTGTTACTAGAATGTCTCAAGGAACAAATGTGACTCTGGTTAGATCTATGTAGTTATCAGCTAGGATCATCCAGTCATTTTGATGAGAAAGGGAGGTTTTTGAAGCCCAGTATGATATCCTCACTTGATCTAGGCAAGTAGGATGACAGTTCATAGCTGTCTTTCTACTTTACAATGTGGTTACTTTATTCCAAAGCCCTGAAGAGGACCACTGTGGGGGCAAAAGATCAAAGATGTTTATACTATGGCAAGTGAAATTCCTAATCCTTGTAAGCAAAATACGTTAAGGTTTTCTATCTAGAAATAATTAAACATTACTTATTATTACTTATTGCATAAATATTAAGCATTGTTCTATTAGACATAGTAAGGAGTTCTTTACGCACATTATCCTCATAGTAAGGAGTTCTTCACGCACATTATCCTCATCCATACATCCTGCTAAGCTCTGGACAATAGCAAGATGGCAGAATAGAAAGTTCCATCCCTTAAACCTCCACAGAAACACTGATTTTAACCAGCATCTGTGGAGGAGAATATCTTTATGGAAAGCAGAGAGTTTGGCTGAGAGGTTCCAGCGTCCTGATGGAACAAAAAACTCTAAGAATAGATGCACAGTTCCACTTTATCCATATCACCCCTCACAGCAGGATAGCTCAGTGTCATGGGAGACCCATTCAGCCTGCAATTTCTCTCACAGGGGAAAGTCAAGAGTTGAAAAGTGCATCAAGCTTCTCCAGCCTTGTGGGACAGTGCCCAAGAAGCCCATTTCTGTCTTGCCCCACCTAGAACACTGAGGGGATTTGCATGGCTGAATAATCTGGGGATAGATGGGAACAGGGAAGAAAAGCAGGGACTCACAGCAGATAGCATGTGGTCCTCAACAACTGGCTACAGAATCTACCAACCAGCTTTTGGACTCCACTGAGGACCCTGCTCATAAACCCTGTAGGACACTTTACCTGTGGAGCCCCCAATTAGTGGACATACACCCCAGTACTCTATGCATCCCTTCCCCCTGTAGCTGGCACCTTGCACTCTCCCACAGATGACATGTGTGAGCCTCTGCAGATGGTGTTTATGAGCCTTCACAGAGAGCATATGCAACCCCCTGCAGATGGCATATGGATATCAGCAGCTGGCTCAAAAATACTGGATTGGGAGTATTTTCCTAGGGTACTACCCTAGGAAAAATAAACAGGGGGCTCCTAGCACCTGGCCTGGCTTTGTGGGATCAAAAGTAAGCACTTATTCCCAAGACTTCTCCCCCAAGAGGGATCAAAAGAGTGGAATGGGAACATCCATAGAAAAGATCTTAGAGACTCCCAGATTCTCTAGCCAGGCTGACCGGTGAAGGCCTTTCTCTCCCCAAACCAAATCATTTGAAATTATCCACTCAGTGGAATGAAAAGAAAAAAAAAAAGTATTAAAGAGAATGAAGAAAGCCTATAGGACTTTTGAGGCAAAAGCAAATGAATAAATATGTATTATTGAAGTCCCAGGAATTGCAGAGAAAGAGGTAAAAAACTTGTTTTAAAAAAAATAATGACAGAAAACTTTCCAAATCTGGCGAGGGAAATAAACATCTAAATCCATGAAGCCCAAGGAATCCCAAATAGATTGAACATAGGTCTTCACGGAGACACACTATAATCAAGTTTCAAAAGTCAAGTTTCAAAAATCTACAGTAAAGATTTTAAAACAAGAGAAATGTGACTTGTCACATACAATGGATCTCCATAAAACTATCAATGGATTTCTAAGCAGAAACCTTACAGGCCAGGATAGAGAGGGATGATGATATATTTAAAGTGTTGAATGAAAAAAGAGAAGACTTTCAACCAAGAGTATACCTGGTATAGCTGTCCTTCAGAAATGAGGAACGATAAAGAATTTCCCAAACAAAAGCTCAGAGAATTCATCATCATTAGACTTTCTCTAAGAAATGTTAAAGAGAGTTCTTTAAGTTGAAACAAAAGGATGCTAATTAGGAACATGAAAATCTATGAAAGTATAAAACTCACTCTAAAAGTAAAGATATAGGCAAATTCAGAATGCTCTGAATATTATAATGGCGATGCATAAATCTCTTTTAATTCTACTATAAAAGTTAAATGAAAAAGGTATTACAATTACTATAGCTACAATAAATTGTTAAACTATGTACAATATAAAAAGATATAAATTCTGATATCAATAACATAAAATGAGGCAGGAGAAGAGCAAAAGTAGAGAGTTTTGTATTCAATCAAAGTAAAGTTATTTTCAGCATAATTGACTGTTATAACAAAATGCTAGCAAACCAAAATCAACATCACATTAAAGGGATCATACACCATAATCAAGTGGAATTCATCCCTGGGATTCATGAATGGTTTAATATACACATATCAACAAATGTGATTACCACATCAACAAAACGAAGGATTAAAACTGTATGATCATCTCAATAGATGCAGAAAAAGCATTTACAAAATTCAACATCTTTTCACGATAAAAATTCCCAACAAGTATAGAAAGAATTTACCTCAATGCAACAAAGTCCATATTCAACAAGCCCGCAGCTAACACACATCATACTCAGTAGTGAAAAGTTGAAAGTTTTTCCTCTAAGATCAGGAACAAGACAGGGCCCCACTCTCACCACTCTTATTAAACACAGTACTGGAAGTCCTAGCCAAAGCAATTAGGTAAGAAAAAAATAAATAAAAGGCAACCTGATAGGAAAGGGAAAAGTTATATGTTTGAAAATTACCTTATCTTACATATAGAAAACCCTAAAGACTCCACCAAAAAACTAATAAAAGGATTCAGTAAAGTTGCAGTATACAAAATCAACATATAAATACCAGTTTCATGTCTATATACTAACAAACTATTTTAGAAAGAAATTAGGAAAACAATCCCACTTACAATATCATCAAATACAATAAATTACTACGGGTAAGTTTAACCAAGGAGGTAAAAGATCTCTACACTGAAAATTATAAAACTTTGATGAAAGAAACTGGAGACACAAATAAATTGAAAGATACCCTGCATTCATGGATTAATGTTAAAATGTCCATACTACTCAAAGTAAACAGATTTGATATAATTCCTGTCAAAATTCCAATGGAATTTTTTACAGAAATAGAAAAACTCAAATTCTATGCAACCATAAGAGACTCCTAAGAGTCAAAGCAATTTTGAGAAAGAAGAACAAATCTGGAAGCATCCCACTTCCTGATTTCAAATTATATTATAAAGTTAAAGTAATCAAAACAGTGTGGTACTGGATAAAACACACAGAGCAACGGAACAGAATAGAGAGCTCAGGCATAAATCCATGCACATATAGCCTACAAATCTTTGACAAAGGTGCTAAGAATATAAACTGGGGAAAGGATGGTCTCTTCAATAAATGGTGCTGGGAAGACTGGGTCTCCACACAGTATGAAAGTAGACCCTTAACTTACACTACATGTAAAAATCAACTCAAAATGGATTGAAGACTGAAACATGAGACCTGTAACAATAAAACTCCAGAGGAAACATAGGGAAAATCTCCTTGACATTGGTAATAAATTTTTGGATACCATACCAAAAACCTAGGCAACAAATACAAAAATAAATGAGTGAGATTACATCAAACTAAAAAACTTCTGTGCAGTAAAGGAAACAACAAATTAAAAGGTAACCTGTGGAATGGGAGAAAATATTTGCAAATCATATATCTGATAAGGGGTTAATATCCTTTACTGGGTTCTCACAGGGCTCTCACACTTGAGCCACTATTCCCCTCCCTTCTCACGCCAGGACTAGTTACCACAACTACTCTTTAACCCAAGGCCCACTGAAATTATTCAAACAATCCAATAAAAGCCTATTTATGCTGCCTTGTCTTCTTATCCTGTGATAACTCTAACTCACATTTTCCCCTTGCTCACTCTGCTTCCTGACCAACCCTGCTGTTTTCCAACATGGCATGCTGTGCCTCCTGTTTCTAGAGATCCGTGAGTATAAAAATTTCTTCCTTTGTGACAGTTATGTCCTTGTCTATGACTTACCGTACCTGATTAAAATAAATCCTGGGTACATTTAAAAACCATCTCTTTACAATTTATGTCACTTGATAGCTGGCTCTCACCCAGAGGCTGCCAGACACTAAGATACATGTGTTTGGAACCCACTGGGCTTGCTTACTTCATACTTCCAGGCAAATGATTTACTGGGTAAATAAAAATGGCCATTTGATCTACACAAAACATTTGATGAAGAATGGGTATTTTGATATTTCAAATGGCAAAAGTGAGACTCAGAGAGGGTCACTGGAATGTTTGAGGTCACAGAGCTGAAGGTGAGTTGCAAAGCTAAGCCTACCTGATGGTGACTCAGTTAGAGAGCCTGCCTGAATGGCCTGCCCCTCAGGCCGAATCCTGAAATGTGCACTATGACCAGGGAGATGTATGAAGGAAACTTTAATTAAATTTGTAGAGGGGAGCAGATATGGGAAGTTTGGTTTACTTGGTGATGGGTCCTGGTGTTGATGCTGTTGCCGATGCCATAGAATAGGAAGTATGGTATCTTCTGGGCCTTTTTTGTTTCTTGTGAAATAAACCCATGCACTCAGGTGTTTGTTGCTGGAGCTTTTCTTCAGGGGTGCCTCCTCATGCAGCTTCTTCATCCACCTGAGCTCTTCCTATAAGAGAGATGGGACAACTAGAAAATCTTCTTGGACATGAACTTCTGGTTCATCTTGTCTACATACTTGATCTTAACACGCAGCACGAGCTTTTCTTGCTGCTTCTGGTCAGCTCAGAGGTAGGTTTTTCCTCCAAGTTTTGGCATAATTCTGAAGTGATGATAAAAACTATGGCATTCTTTCACTAGCTGGCAAAACTCTAGCTTCTTTGTGTTCTTCTCCACTTTGTCACTATTCTCCAGCTCTTACAGTTGTTGCAGCTGCCCCAGTTGATGACTCTTCCCCAGCTGCTTCTGTAGTACTATCCATGCTTTGTTGCCCTGTAGCACCTATGGGGACGCCAATAGCAAAGCTCCACATCCCTGCTTAGTTCTTTGCTTAGGAGTCATAACAGTGTGCACTTGAAGCATTGACTTCTTCTCCTTCTCTTCTGGTGATTACTATCCAGGTTTGGCCAATCGATGCACACCCTGGCCTTGCAGCCTAAGACAGACCTTTTCTGGAGTCTGGCCCCTAAGGAGCAGCAATTTATTGCTCTGAAAAACTACTTCTTACCTCTCCTTACAGAATTTCTTCTCTCTCCACTTTATCTTCTTAAAGGTAACCACGTCAATGGGGGTGAGGTGTCTGAAGGTGAGCTGGCACTCAACCTTGCTCAGGAAATGAGTCTGAAACTTTAGTTAGAAACTCTTGCAGTTCTCATTACCAATAGCTATGAGCAGATTCATCCTGGTCTAAAGGAGAAGAGTGTGGCTGTTTGCTTCAATCTCTTCCTCTGTGCATTTAAACAGGATACAGAGAAGTTTTGATGTGCTGAGTCAAATAAATTCTCTGAGGGCAGATATTCATGCTTCTTTCGCTGCTTCAGACTTTTTTAAAATCAGATTTTTTGGTGAGTAGATTGAAAAGATGTTTTCAGCTGAAAGATTAGTAGACAAAGTACTTAAAGATTACCTCTACATTGCTTGTGGAGTAGAATATAGGAGAGAATAAAACTAAGCAGGAAAAGATGTGGTAGAAATTTTTTGTTTACATTTGAATTTAATAATAGTCATAGGCAAAAAGCTTCTTACTGACTAATCAAAGACAACCTTATTTCTGAAGCAAACCATCAGCACTCCAGCCAGAGACCATCATCCTGGGAACTTTTTGGCCTGTTCCCTAATCATGACAGGTATCAAATGTAAATTTGAGGTGTTATTGCCAGCTATGTAGTCAGAGAAACTGAAATACTGAAAGACAAAGGTTATTAGGCAATTTTAAACTTCATGATTATTTCTAGTTGTCAGTAGGCCAGTATGAATTGATTTTTATAAAACTTGAAACTACCTATGAATAAATTCAATGTTTACATTTAACAGATTAAAAACTTGTATTAACCTCTTTCTCTCATTCATCTTGATAAACTAAAGCCTCTGTATTACACATGATTGGCCTTACCTCAGATTAGACTACATCAGCCTTAAAGGATTCATCTATAAATATGAAGCTATTGTTACACTTAAGAGGGTTCAGAAAAATCCCCCATGTGAAAACTTGTATTTCCAAATTTTTAGACTCTTAAACAGACATGAGACCCTTCATTACATTTACATTTGTGATAGCCTTGTCTGCTCAGTTACCATCTGTGCAGATAATTCTGGCCACTTAATTTTAAACATTAGTTTAGAAAGCTCAGACATTTCTTGCTGATTGCCTCATGTATATGCTGTGTATCTTCTCACTTTGTGTCCCTTGACCTTTTTTTTTGTATACAGATGTGTTGTTTTATTTCTGCAGACATTAAAATAGAAGATTGAGGTAAAGAAGAGACTTCCATTAGCTTTTTATTTCAAGGTATCTGTGTATACTATACATAAAAAATAAGGTTGAAGGAAGAATAACACTCGTATTTAGGGATATTAGTCACTGAGTAGCAATTAAAAACAATATATATCACAAACAAACATAGATTACTCACTACTAAACAAGTCCCTTAGGTCAGACAGGTAGAGTCATTTCTTTCTCTGGGCAATTCCCTTCTGCCATAAACCAGAGAGGTAATTAAAAGAAAAACAGATCATCCAAGGGTTGAATGCTTTCAAGCCAGATTTACCCTCAAAAATTTATCCCTAAAAAATGGAATTAAGGTGTGTAGAGGGCCTTAGAGAATATTGTCGGGCATCTTTATACACCTTTCTCTGCTTTACATCTTAAGTGGCCTTTTGAGCCTAATAAGATTTTGCCATGAAAGCAATTATAAGAATCAGTTATGTTTAATAAAAATATCCAAAAATGTATGAATAAAGTCTATTCTCTCTCCTATTCATTCCTTGTGGAAACAAAAACAAAAACAAAAACACAAATCTCAAAAACTAAAGCAAGCCTGCAAAAGAAACCTAAATTTGGCTACATTTTAGAAGGAAATCAAGTCTTGTGAATCATTCCTTGGCTTTGATCTGATTGTCAGTTGGGATGGACTTGCCCAAGTGATGGCCCACAGAAAGGCCAAATTTCTTGTTTTTCTGCTCTTCCTGCACCTTCTTTTTCATTAAGAATCCCTCCTGGAAGTTTAGGTCAAAGAAACTACTTGGGGCAAAATACAGTGGAGTCCCATCCCAAATATTCTCCAGGCATTTCTTCCATTCTTCCAGGATCTGAATTTGGGCATCTGTGGGAGTGTGCCCAATGCTGTGTATCAATTGAGGTTCTAAGACTTGAAAGCCGCAGAGTGCATAGTGCCACCCTGAATTGGCCAGAGAAGGATATTCATGTCCCCATGGACACTCTGCAGAGTACATGGAGCTGCTGCCACCAGTGGTGATGGAAAGTACTGTCTTCTTTTTCCAGAAAGGTCCCTTGTCATACATGGCAGCATATGTGTAAGCAAACTGCCCAACGAACACTTGCTCAGCCTTTCAAGATAGCAGGGACTCCAAACCACTGCAGTGGGAACTGAAAAATCACAAGGTCTGCAGCTTCTAGTGTCTTTTGTTTGGCCGCAATATCTGGGCTCAGACGGCCTTCTTTATAAGCTAGGACAGACTCAGCAGGATACTGAAAGTTCCCAAGGTTCTTCAGTTTACCTGTGCTGTACTTTCTGGAGATTGAAGTTCATGGCATACAGGTCTGACACGGTGATCTCCCATCCTTTCCTCTTCAAGTCTACAACAGCATCCCTCATGGCATAGTTGAAGGATGTCTTCTCTGTGTGAGCCAGTATGATCAGTGCTCTTCTGGCAGTCATGGCTCAAGCAGTGTGCTGATTGGCTGTGCTGCTGGCTGCACTGCTGGTTGCTGGAGTGAACCTAGCTCAGCCAAGGTACTGAGAGACTTGCGGGTTCCCTTGGCCTTCTGATGCCAAGTAATCTTGCTGTGTACCCAAGAAAGAGTAGCCAAGAAGTGTATGGTAATACCTTCAGAGGGAATTTTTGACCAATTAGAGACAGGGGCCACTGGATCAATGCTGTAGCCTCCAACAGTCGAATTATACTGGAATGTGTTCTATATGAATCTCAGAAAATTATACAGTATAGGGCACCTCATTGGTCATATTGGTCACCTTAAAAATGCATTCTTACACTGGATTTTCCTCATCACCTTCTCCTTCCCCAATCTTCTACTGTGACATCAACTCTCAAATAAAATATTTGTATTCAAGTTATTTGTCTTAGTCCACACTTTTGAGGATTACCCACATTATAGCCATTGATACAGAAGTTATACTAGAAGATAGAAACACAGGAATGGGTACAGATGTTAAACCCCTTGATAGTCGAAGAGTAGTTGACTGAGGTAATACGTTCATAATAATTCCTGGCAATTTTCCAGGCATTCCAATACTTAGATTTAGCCCTTTAATGAATTAGGATGATGCAGAGGTAGAAGGGGAAACAACAGCAAACCTATCACTTGAATAGCATAGAAGTAATGTTAATAAGGATTGTGGTGTTTGCTGTTTTTGTTAACTTTAGAAATCTTTAAAAATGATAAAAACATTATTGTCAGCCAACTATGAATCCAGGATATGCTGAGACTTAATTCCTCATCCCTTGCTGCAATAGGCAACAGTGCTGAAAGCATGATAGGCTAGCTGCAAGAGACTGAATGCACAACAGGCAGCTCTCCTATGTTAAAGTTAGAAAAAAGACCATGATACATGGGATGGGCATTTGAGCGGAGAAACTTGAGAACTATGAGAAGGAGCCACAAATATCTAGTCCATGCAAGTATCTCATAGAGGCTTTGGAAGATAATGGGTGCCTTCAAAACCTGACTCTGCTTCTTTGCATTGCTTCCATTGCATTAACTAGGTACAAGTTCTGAGGGAGGGTAGGGTGCGGGGTGGGAAAGCCCTTTCTCCATGCTCCAGCATTAAGTGTTGATAACATTACACTCCTATGGCCCCTGTAATCCTAATAACGATAACTTTCTTCCGACCTTGTTTACTCTTGAGTATCTCAACATCCTTTTTTGGTTCAATTAAAGATGAAGATAGATCCTTCACTAAGTTCTTTTCAGAACATTGTCAGAGTATGCCTTCTCTTTGTACCTACATTCTTACTGATGAAGCATTCTTTTAAATAAAAAATATCTCCCAGAAAATAAGCCTTCAGTTGAGATTTTGGGTTTGATGAGATATGGATATCCTTCTTCCAAAGGGACAATGTGACACTGATAATCTATCGCACTAATGACATCACAGTTCCTCAAAACATTATTGACAGGTGTCTGTCATGAAATATCAATACAGGAAAATTAGTTAAGAAATTATGATAGCTACTTGATTGAAATGGAGCAATGATTGATATGAAGATTGTAGACTGGGTGCCCTTGAATCTGTTGAAGAACTTATTAAAGAACAATAGGCTATAGGCTTAACCATTCATTTGAAGGTACTGGTGGAGAATCTCAGAAAGCTTCTCTAGAGACCAAAAAGGATCCCTTACCTTATGAAGCCACTGAGCAATATGGTTGAGCATCAGATCCAATAACCAGTTGTACTGGATGTAGAGATGAATTACTTTGTTAAATCTTATGCTAATATTAGGGCATTGGTTGGAATAGGTTGAGATCTTGAGACTTGGATTGAGAGCATATAATTAGACAGAAGTGGCTGAAAACCATGTTTCTCTCAAATTGCCCAACTCTTGTTTGCTAGGCAAAACAGCCTCTCCCCCTCCTAAAAAATCAGCCTTCCTCTGCCTAAAGCACTTTAAAGGACTGCCTAGGACAGTTGCCTCTAGGAACATACTCTCATTGCTCCAGACACAAAGCAAGAACTATATCCTGGGGAAAATGTGAAGGTCTGCTTAAGAGGAGAGAGCTCATACATCAGAAGAGTTATAGGATCTTTCTAAGTTGTATGGAAGAAACTTTGAGTACATATAGGCAAAAGGATGATATAGGATTTTGACCAGAGAGAAGAAAATAAACTTAGGTCATGACAAATTCATCAATATGGTAGCATTCACCTAAGTTTTGTTATTTAATATATTGACTCAAATGCCTGAGATCTCTATCCATTTCTCTGCTTGTTAATTAAAGCCTGGAGTCAACTCTTATATGTATTTAGAGGTCTAATGCTGTAATATGCCTAAAACAGAGAATGGATCCCATTCCTGTCTTCAGACAGGAAGATAGAAATGGTGTTTACCTATTAAATACAAGGTATTCAGTCATAACCATATTTCCTGAGAGGGTTCATCAGTAGGTTAATACCAGCAATCTTGAGATCTCTGTGAGTATTCTCTATTTAAGCCAGAAATACCATTGAAAAAGACTCCCTGGGTTTACAGTAGCAATGGAAGCCCAAAGGAGTAAGCATATTTTATTTTTGGAACTTACCCAAAGTAAAGTTGGGTAATTTCTCTAAGTCAACAGTGTGGAATAACAATCAGATCTTTGACTTGAATGGATCTGTGGAAATAGCCAAGGAATCACAAACTCCTTAGGGATAAAACACTTTAGACATTGTAATCAAGTAAGCATAAATGGTATAGATCTAGTAAACAAATATGAATTGAGCCACCATAGTAAGAATTTAAATTCTTACCTAAGTCTATTCAAAGACCGAGGGCTCCTTGATTGAAGAGGAGGCTGGGCCCCTAAAGGATAAATCCATAAAAACAGTAACAGTGTTTACTATAAGGTTAGCTAATAGTGCATTAGAGAAAGAAAAATCTTAAAATATTCTGGGGTTATTATTTGCTTCGATATAACATTGAATTCTTGAAACATAAAAAATCACCATGATCCACTGTTCTAATATATATTATTTGATTAATGGAGCCTGATGCAAGCCATGTTTCAGTGGGCTTAGTGGGCCCACATTTGGGTTATTTCACCTAAGGGAAACCTGGATATGCCTTTTTACAAAGAAATGTTCTGAGTTGGGTGAAGCTGTGTACAGGTAAAATGTTCCCTTTGAATTTCAAAATGTCTCTATTAAAATTTATGACTTAATAGAATATTTCACGCATGAACTTGGTAGAACTTGGTTCTGTTCTTAGTTCACCTGAAGAACTGTGCAAGTACAACTGCAAAGTGTTTTGTTGTTTTTAAAATCATACTTAGATTCCTGAATTGCCTGAGGTTGGCTTGGGTGGTATCAAGGAGGAGGGAAGGCAGAATATAATCACGCCTACAGTGACACATGTTCTCTATCACAAAGTGATTGATCACTGCAAAGAATGAGGCTGGCCTCTGACTTGCTTAGGGGATGGTAATAAAGACATTTTGGAGACAGTCAACATCCACATATGCAGGCACACAGCTGCAGTTAATGCAAGCCTTGTTATTAGTATTGCCAATTAAATAAATGGATATTTGATGACACTTTCATAATAATGAAAATGAAATCCTGCAAGTTAAAACATCATTAAGAAATTTTAAAACGGGCCTTTAATGCAAGTATAGGATGTCAGTTTTATGTGCTGAGGCGAGAGAATGACTAATTATTTTGTTCAAGCAGCCAAAAAAGTGGCAAGAAATAAAAATATGAATTGTGTTCTGTTGGACTGGCAGTTTGCCTCCAGTTCCTTATTTGTCAAGAAGTTTGCATTAAGTCTCAGAAGCTTTTGTACCAGTTTCAATTAAGGCAAAGGATTCTAGCAGGCTGCCTAACTCTTTCCAGGCAAAAAGAATATTACTTTTTAGCATGAAATTACTGAATTTTTGTCCTGAGAAGTAGAAAAATCTGAAACCATAGACCTTTTATACATCCTGCATAGGAAATACAGATGTGGATCCCTATTGCTGAGAACCTTGTAAAATCAGCAGCGAGTTAATGGCAAGCATTTATGCTCAGAGAGAAATCAAAATGAGTTACTGACAAAAGATCTATCATCAATTGGAAATTAAGTCAGTAACAATTGTACTTTCAGATTAATTCTATAAGTAACATGTGTACGTTCACATGTATCTTTATAGTGGGACAAAAACCACTGAGGTTCAGAGTACAAATTAGCTATCAGCAAGCTTCAGAGTAGAGAATCAGTACCTTGCTTACTACTGAAAACCCAGGACAAAAGGTGTCAATTGTTTCCTTTAGCTGTTTGAGCCACTGAGAGCCATAACATTATCTTGAAAAGGGACAGGGTATAGAGGGATTGGTGATGAGCTTTAGTCAGGTCTTAGCATGTGACAGTGCTACTTCATAAAAAACAAACAAACACAAAACAGTTTGAGTAGCTTTTCTCTTGGGCAGCCTGCAAATTTGGTTCAGAATATCTGGTTCTTACCATATAATTTATTATACATCGTATTTCACGGCATATTCTGTAGGTGATTT
>NW_006442109.1:24484714-24498508 GCF_000325575.1 Pteropus alecto | reverse complement strand
CATTCCTGGCTAATAGTAGTCTTCTGTGAAGTAGGTAATGAGGGTTGACAGGCAGATGCAAACCTTCTGCTCATCAAGCAACACTATCATGCAGTGAGCCTTTCATCATAAGAGTTCATTAGCAAGGACCAGAATCAAAATTATTTTTAGGAAGGTGATACATTCAAGTCTAGATTGTATGGTCGACACAATTAACAGTAGTGACCTGTTTGCTTTTAAACAATTTAGATATGGACTATTGAAGCCAAAATTGGTAGACAGAAGTGTTAAAACACCCAGTGGGGCTGACCTGAACCTTCTCCACAGCAATACAAGCTGAAGACGGCGAAGTTAACTCTCTGAAGGGACTGGGGCTAGGATTTCCATATCATAATGAAGTCTCAAGAACACTGGGGACTGAGAAAGACATGAAGAATTACAGGAGGAAAATTAGGATTGGAGAGATAGAAAGTTAAGCTTCCTTAACCACACTCTTGGGTGGATCCGCCCTGTCCACTTCAAGCCCTATTTCCCTGGCCCTCTCTGTCCTATAATGGAAAAATGAAGATCAATTGCTTCAAATTTAGAAGTTGGTTATAGGAAACAAAGCTGTACAAACATTACCTAGCAAGGGCCCTGAAAGACTGACATGAAGAACAATGTTCTAACATTGATAAACAGTGCTTTTAAAGTTTTTGGTTAATCATTCCGCTTCTCCTCCATACATCCTACTAAGCCCAAGAGTTTGTCAGCCAGTCCCTAGCTACAGTACCAGAACTCATAAATGCAAACTATGTCTTTCACACTCAAGCTTCAGTTATTGATAAAGTCCTGTGATCAGTTCTGTCAGCATGAATTTTTTCTCTGAAAGAAAAATCACGAAGGCCAAAACATTAAACTCATGAAGAAAACCTTATGACATATTAGTCAGAAACTAGACATATTAGTCAGAAACTAGAAGGCTTTTTCTTGGACCATGAAGTCATTGTTTTTCATCTTTAACTTTTTTTCAGTCTGTATTTTCTAAGCAGCTCAACTACGTTAGTTCTCATAATATAGTGTCTAGAATGATATTCTGGCTGACTGCAGATATTCTTGCTTGCTGAAACAATGGCCTCAAAGCTATTTGGGGGTCTTAAAAGCTGTGGGCCCCCTTCCCAGGAGACACACATGTTCTATGCTGTATAAGATACCCTGAAAGCCTATTTGAGATCAGGATAAGAATCTGCTTCCTGGAGACCTCAGTCCCTAGCAATGTGATAAAAGGCAGGTATGAGGAACCACTAGTCTCTGACTTCGTAACAGGAGGTACATGTCCGCGCAAACAAAAAGGAGCTGGCCAAGGGGAAACAAGGCTGAATCCCAGCTCACATTATTTCGGAGTGTTTGAAGGAGAGGCTCAGGGAATTTCCCCGCCCCTGCCATCCCCAACAAAAAAAGCTAATAATGGCTAAAAATGGCCATTACCTCCAACTTCAGCATAACTTTGTACCCCTTTAAGCTACCTATGAACTTCCAGTTTCATAAGAAAATTCCAGGAGAAATAATGAAAGTCCTTTCTAGGTAAGCAATTTCAGCAGACTAGAGTAAACACATTTCCAAGAAAAATGCAGCTCATGACTTAGTCCTCACTCCGTTTTTCTGTATTTGTAAAGACCAGCTTATAGGAGAAGCCTGAGGAACTGTCACGGAAAAACAAAACAAAACAAAACATTTATCTCTAAACTAAGTTAAAAGCTTGAGAATGCTACTCCCTCGTTGGCTTAGCCAAGTCCCTCTCGTGCCTTTCACTTTAAAGAGTCTTTAAAATCACCTACCTCCCTCCTCTCTGAGGCCAGAGCAGCAAGCACCTCTAGACCATCTGTTTTTTCTTATTAAAATCTCTTCACGCAGGTGACTCAGTAGGTGTTATTTCTTAGTTATTTTTTTGGCAGCAGGTTCTGGATTTCTGAGTAGACATTTCCTCTGTCTCTTCCTCTTTAACAAACCCCTCTATTCACTGGCTGGCTCTTAAGGCAGACTCTTTTCCTGCACTTCATCGCTCTAGGTAGCACCTTATTTTATAGCTTTTACCCTCTTCGCTGGCTTCAGGCACAGACCAGGCTGGACTTGTCTTTACTCCAACTTCACCTGTGCTCTCATTTAACATTTGATGCCTGGCTCCTTCTATGGTGAAGCTGATCTCCACTTTCCTCTCATTTTCCCCTCTCTTGAAATCCTCGCTTTCTCCTTTGCCAGCTTCTGCCAAAGTAGCTTCTCCACAATAGATCTTTATTATCCAACCATGGATTCTTCTCATTCTTTTTTGCTGTCCTTTCTTCTAACTTCCTACCATTCCCCCGCTAACCTTCTCTGGCTATCAGCTAAATCCACACTAATTGTATTTTCTTCCTCCCAGCACACAAATACCCTCCTATACCTTTCAACATCACTCTCTACACCTAGTCTCCCAGCTGATTTTACTCTTTTATATGGAGGCAGCCCAGCTGCAACCTCTCTCACTGGTTAGTAAACCTATCCATGCATGGTTGCTAGCCATGTAACTTTCCTTCCACAAACAATTTACGCCCTATACAAAGATTGTCATTCTAGTATGGGGTGGGACCCAGGCACACATATTTTTTAAAACTCCTCAGGTGATTCCAATTTGCAGCCAAGGTTGAGAACCACGACCGATAGATCTGTTTTACACATGGAAAAAACTGTGCTCAAGTTCTTTGCATCCAGACAACCTTAATGAACTGCACAGAAAGATCAGACGCAGTGAACTGCCTCTGCAGTTAGGTTTTAGATTGATCCTTGCATCAAATATGAGATATCCTTGTCTCCCATCAGTATCTTAAAAGTTATTGACTTCTCTCATCATGTGGCCAGGGTGTACTCCTGAAAGTAATTAACTCCACAGCTGAAGAAAATGTTCCCAATTCTCCCAGGCTGATGATTACTACTCCATTTTCCTTGTTCATCATTGTGATGGTCATAAGTCTTTGCCTTCATTTCAAATAGAAACATCCCTCTTTTAGTCTAAGCTGTTTCTTTCATGTTGGCCTCCTGTGGACATGAAAAAGCCAATAAGCTCTCCTTTCATAAAACTGCTCATGCTTTTAAAGACATGAATCAAGTCACACCTTAGCCTTCTGGTCTCTGGTTAAATACAGGTATACCTCGTTTTATTGCACTCCATTTATTGTGCTTCATTTACAAATTGAAGGCAAGACCCTCTACCAGCAAAAAGATTATGATTTGCTTTATTGCAATATTTGTTTTATTACCTGCAATATCTCCAAGGTATGCCTGTAGTCCCCAGTTAATAGAATTAAAGAATATCAAAACTGGAAGGAGCCTGAGGAATCTTCTAGACTAATAGCTGCAAACTTTATTTTTAAGCAGTGGGATCATATTATTAAATGCGATCTTAATCGTAACATGAAAGTTGATACAAGCAGAGTTGCTTCAGGTAAAGTGTTCTGGCAGATGCTATGTGCAGTGGCAACTGAGGCATATAAAAGGAACTTTCGGTACTTTGCAAAGTGGAGTTTGAAAATCTCTTTTGAAAGTCCAGCATTCCAATTTTATGGATAAAGAGGCCAAATTCAGGAGCTTTATGTAAATTTTCAATTTTCTAGTTAATACTAGACATATTACTTTGGGGTAACATGGGGATGTAATGGACAGCACAGGGAATATAGTTAATAATATCATAATAACTTTGTATAGTGATGGAAGGTTACTAGATATTATGGTGATCACATCATAAGGTATATAAATGCAGAATCACTATATTGTACACCTGAAACTAATATAATATTGTATGTCAACATTATATAATTTAAAAAATGATCAATAATGTAATGTAAAAATGCTTAATGTAGCCACTGGAAGGTTTGATTTTGGATTTGACTTTTAATAAGTAACTGAGCCTTTGCCTTATTGAGTAGCTGATAAGCACAGACATATTTTATTCCCACTAACCGAAAATTCCCGCCCCAAAAAAGGAGTGCCTAATATCAGGGAATACAAATAAAGCTCAAATGCAAAGAATCTTTGAGACTGTTCCCAAAGCAGTCCCAAGAGGCCTTCCCTTCCTCCCATCGTGTCACCTTGGTCAAGCAGCTGCATACTCCTACAGGATTTCATCCTATTCTTGGATTCTAAATGGTGGTTGGAGGTCTGCTATGTCTTCTCTAGTCTAGTCACACTGCTCTGTGAATTAGAGTGCTGAAAAATATTAATTTAATCATCAACACCCTTCCAGCCTCTTGACTCTTGAGAGAGCATGTGGATTCCATTGCTAGGAAAAAAAAAGAGCCTAGACATGCCAGATATAGGCATAGGGTTTTTAAAGACTTGAATTACTTATTTCCTTTCCTCTCTCACAAAATTTCTTTTAAAGGAGGACATCTTTAAGTATTCTTATTTGCTTTCTGTGCATTTTTATTCTTACCGTCCCTCATCCTGGAATGTCTTTTAGTTCCTAAGGATGAACAAGCACAGAAGTAGCAGGAGATCTAGGTAATATGATAGGCTGGCAACCATCTCAGGAAAATGTACTATATGGTCAGGACCAGACCTAGATATAGGACCATTCTGGAAAATATAATAATTTGGAATTTTATTAAACATTCTTTGCAACTTCATACAGCAGTTGTTGAGAGAAGAGACCAAGCACTTGTGAGGAAACAGGGGAAAGACTGGTGCTCCTGGTGGATCTCGGTCTTTCTCCTCTCTATTATCTTGGGCAATTTTGCTCTAAGACGTAGTGAAATAGTGACTTTACGGATCAGTGGATCTACTAGTCTCATCCTTTTGATGGCAGGTGCGTGGCCATCTACCATCTGTGGTTCCATGAACATACCTTTTGTGTGTGCATGTGGGATAAAGTCTTTACCACTGCCCCTAAGCCTAAGAAGTTTATCAAATTATTCCTTCTAAGGACACATAAAGATCTGTTAGTGACATTATTAGAACCCCCTATGAACTGGCCATATTTTCCAGACTGAACTCTTTTAATCCACTTCTTGTTAGATAGTGTCAAAGAGACATACTTAGAAGGCTTCTTGGAGCCAAGGCTTATAGCCCTTTGTTTCTAATGTCCACGGAGTTAAGAATCCTCATATGTCCTATCCCTCAGCCTATGGTCTCAGACCACCTTCACAGCCTACGTCTTACAGGATTTCCTCTAGCATAGGGCTTTCCAGATGCCAGGTGATGTCCTGAGTTCTTGGTATGTATTATCCCATTTATTCTCTTAGAACTATGATGCATGAAAAATCATTACCACCATTTTACAAATAAGGAACCAGAAACTTCAAAAAATTAAGTAACCCCTCTGAGGTGAAACAGCAGTGGGTGGTGGAAATGTGATTTGAATGATGACAAATGAACTCCAGAATCCATGAGACTGTCTTCTTCTTTGTATTTATTCCTTACAGTGCTTTCTGAAAATCCTGCTTATTTTCTTCTGAAAGTTTTCTATAAACTCTTCTGGTCATGTTTCCATATGCCTTCCCTCTAATTAACAATATCATTTTCTCCTTAATCCCTATGCTCTACATGCTTTATAAAAAGAATCAATCAACACATGAATACATCTATAGCACATTGTACACTTCAACTGTACCCTGACTAGGCATCATAGGAGATAAAAAGGTTGAGGCCCTGGTCTTCTATTCTTGCACCTCATCATTCTCCTCTGTGTTGTGCTTGTATATATATATTTTTAGATCCAAGTGGACAATTTGCTATTTGCAACTATTGAATTACAGCTTTTTCAAAATCCTTTTTTCTAAGATTAATGTCAAGTCTATTGAAGTCTTTTAGAACCCAAGTGACTCAATTTAAGAATATTCATAAACTGATGGACATATTATTGAACTTTCTTTTCAAGTCGTTGATGGAGACATTGATTCATCCTGATCCAGGTGGAATACCTTGTGATGCCACCCCTAAGATCAGTCTGTAAGCTTTTAGGTATCCTGGAGGGAGACCAACTATTTACCACCTAATAATTCTAGAATGAGGACTATATATTTCAAGCCCTCTTATACGATGATATCACAGGGGTGAAAATATCACAGAAAATTTAGTGTGTTCTATGAATCTCTCTCACACATAAAATTGTTAGTGGCATGATTTTATTATCACACAGTCAAATGATTGCCACTTATAATCTTACAATCTTCCAGGGGATAGGACATTGTATGATAAATTGTATTAGTCTCTTTTCAAGTTTTGATATTAAATTGACCAGTTCTTAACTTCCTGGATTAACTTTATAGAAATCCTTCTATGATTCCTAGGGAGCCTGCGGGTTTCCTTGCTAATTCTCTTAGTGTCTAAGGGTATATGATGTCAGATGCTGTTAATTGCAATACATTATGTTTGGGAAGTTTATACACATACATATTTATTTTAAATATATATATATAATTTCAAATATATTTATTTACTTTTGGCTCTCATTTTTAGACATATTAATTATCAATTCACATCTGAAGGAATAAGAATTAGGAAAGAAGAACTAAAACTCATTTTTTTTGCAGATTGTGTTTGATATCTTTCATTTTCCCTTTGCATCTTCATTTCACCTACTCCATTCTGCTCTGTGCCCCAGGAAACTGACCTGAATGAACTGCATTCACATCTTTATTTTCTGGAATTTATTTTATTTCAGCCAATAGGTCACACCAGGAAAACACTGGAGGGTGAGAAGGAAGGTTGGGGTATTTCCCTGGCTTCCTCACTTTGGCCCTGTAGCAAAGGCCATGAATCCTTCCAGATTGCCCTCTCCATAGAGTTATTTCTTGAGGTTCAAGTAACCACTCCCCTAATTTTCCCCTTCAGGCCTGGGGAGGGTAATCACTTCCTAGGTTACAAATTATGGTTTTTGGCATATTAATTGTTGCTTTCCCTAACCACTGCCTACTTTATAAAGAGTTGCCATTTTGTTAAGTTCTCCTCAACTACCCAGGGTCTCACATACTTTCTACTGGGACCTTGATTAATGCACAAATGACATGCTTTTGTATTTAGAATATCCACTGATGAGAGAACAGAGCAAGGTTGTTGTCATATGTTTGGTATATAAAAATAAGTTGCATTGCTATACTAAAGCAGAAATAGAAAATGACAATCTTTAAAAGGTATAATTTGCAAATAAAAAAATTCATATAATGTAGCTCAGAAAAACTACAAAAAAAAATTTCTAAGGCTTTATAGAAATATTGAAATTTTAGAAAACCTAAATATGAGGAGATATAGTACGTCCATAGATTGTTAAGACACAATGTAATTTAAAATACGTCCACAAATTTTTGATACTTCTCCCTTCAAAAGATAAAAATCCCCCTCAAGTGTGGGTTGAACTTAATGACGTGCTTTCAAGAAACAGAATATGGTTAAAGTGATAGTGTATGACTAGTTTATAAAAGGCATCCTAGCTTTCTCCTTTCTCTCTCTTGAACACTGAGGGAAACCAGCTGTCATGTCATGAAGGCACTGAGGCTACCTCATGTAGGAGTCTATGTAGGGACTGAGCCTTCTGACCAAGGTCCATGGGAGGAAGCCAGCTATCTTGGAAGCATATCCTTTCCCCAGGCAAGTCTTCAGATGACTGAAGTCTTAGATGACATTTTGGACTGAAAACTCATGAGAGACCCTGAGCCAAAACCGCTCAGCTAAGCTGCTCCAAAATTCCTGGCCTACAGAAATTATCTGAGATGATACATATTTGTAGTTGCTGTTTTAAGGTACTACATTTTGTATAATTTGTTACACAGCAACATATTGATAACTAATATGTCCAATATCATAAAGGTATCACTTATTCCCAAATTTATCTTTAGACTAAATACCATCCCAACAGAAAATCCAATATGTATTTTGTATAACTTGGCAAATTTATTATAAAATTGATATAACATTCACTCATTCTCCTGAATAAGAAAAGAGAGGTGAAAGGACTGGTCTTAATAGACAGAAATGCTTACTAGTTGTACAGGGGGCAGATAAGTAGGTTAATGGAATAGAACAGTTATCCCAGAAGAATAATTATAAATAGACACTTGATATGTAACAGAGGTGGTACTACAGGTGAAAGGGGAGAGAATGGATTTCTAATAAATGGTATGGGAAACAGTTATGGTCCATATAGAAAAAAAGAACAGAAAATAACAAAATAACAAAATTGGATCCACTCTTGGTTTGGGTTTCTGAAAAAGCAGACCCTGAAAGAAGGATTTGGGTGTAAGAAGTTTATTTGAGAGATGAACCACATAAAGCAGAGTAAAGAGGAAAGCAAGTAAAGTGTGTATTTATGAATTGGTTATTTCTATGGACAAGGGAGACAATCCTGATGTGAAATCTCTGATGCACTCTGGAGAACACACCTCAGAATTTAAAGGATAAAGAAGCAGGGGTATTTATTGATTAACTCCTACCCCTTATTGGTTGAATGTTGATCCTAGGGGCAAATTCTGGCTGTTGATTGCTTGATACAAATCCCCCTAAAAATTAATGGCATTTAAAAAAAAACACTTCATTATGCCCATGAGTTCTGTGGGAAAAATTTGGACAAGACAAATTTGGAGATGGTTTGTCTCGTCTCCACAATACCTGGAGACTTAATTTAGAAGAATCAAATGACTGTGAGTGACTCAAACAGAAGAGACCAGAATCATTTGGATGCTTCTTAAATCATATCTGGCAGTTTATCTGGGATGACTCATCAGCTGAGGCTAGCAACTACAATACCTCCTTTGATCTTTCTATATGGCTTCAGCTTCCTCTTATCCTGGAAGTCTAAAGGTAGTTGGATTTCTTACATTGTGACTCAGGGCTCCAAGAATGAACAAAAGGTAGATTCTGCATGGCTAATTCTAACCTAGCCTCAGAAGCATGCAGCATCACTTCCACTTCAAGCAAGTTACCAAAGAGAGTCCAGATACAAACGGAGGAGCATTAGACCCCACCGACTGATGGGAAGAGTGTCCAAGAATTTGTGGCCATCTTTAGAACTATAATGGGTGTTGCCACTTGAATTTGTATTCTACAGGCTGATATGTTCACATGGGCAGAGAAAAATCTCAGGGATAGGGGTGCGGGTGTTTGAGCTAGGCCGTTGTTGATGAGTAGAGAAATTGTCCAACAAAACTGCATATGATCTCTGGGTTAGTAACAATTGTTATGAGCAAGGCCCCAACAGCATTACAGTCCATCATTTGTGTCATCCAGAGCTACTTGTGCCCTCTTTAAGTTCACTGTGTCCTATCTCTGATTCATCAAAGTACCAACCTTTCGCAACCTCAAAAAAAAAAAAAAGAAAGAAAAGAAAATCCTAAAACAAAAACTCCGTGAGACAGGGTACAGTTACTTTTATTGAGTCAATCCTAAAGATGAAATTAATTCATATCTCCCCTTCCCTTAACCCCACCCAGAATTTCTACTCTCATAGGTTGTTTGCCCAGTGGAGTGAAATCAATCTTCATCTCTGCAAGGCATGAACCTCTGGCTACCTTGCCCTAGTCTGGCCCATTTGCTGCAGTTTCCCATTCACTATTATCAACAGGTATATAAGGAATAAGAGGTATACCAGAGAATCCTCAGAGTTCCACATATATTTCTCTCTGCCCCTAATATAAAGCAGCAATCCTTGCTTCTCATCCTAGTTACTGTATATTCATTGGCCAGATTACTTTAGCCAGTATAGTAACTTCTTTTTTTTTTTTTCCCCCTATTGATCCACTAGCGAGAGGAGCCCACAATGATCAGAAGGCAGTCATTGTTTTAGGTTCAACTGAATACTACTTATCACCCGGGTAGAGATGTTATACCTTTGAGAAATAGAACCTCTAGTCTAACAGAACCTAAAATTGTGGGTATGGGAATAACATATTTGCCAATTGCACCATTTGGAGTGATGGCAAAGGAGATTAATTCTATTTCTATCTCATGGTGTCTGGACCCATATAATCTAAATATTTGGGAAACAGAAAATAAAATGGCCACTGGTTTATCATACTGCATTTTGAAGGATGATACTCTAAATTTACAAAATATCATCCCCAAACTAGTATCCCAAATGAGTATTGGGCCCCTCTAAAAACTTGTCAGGCCTACAGCTTCCAGGTGATGTGGCATGATAGATACACCTATTTATCATGGTGGGTAGTGGATCCTGTGATAGTGTACTTAATCGTCCCATCTTCTATGATATAAAATGGGTCCTTTTTCTGAAACAATCTTGTGTAATTTTCCATATTAATAAATTAGAAAGTATGTGAGCCCTCAGACAGTTGTGCTGGCAGAGGTCCTGTGAGCAGGGAATACAAACTCTCGTCCAGAATGCATATCAATTTCAATTAGGATAAAATTGCTGCACCCTCCAGAGTGGAAAGGGTCAGATGTAATTTTCATGAACTTTCATCCTCTGTTACATTAAAATCTATTGGCCTACTGTGCAATTTAAATAAATCTTTAGCCAAGCATGATCTTGAAGCAGCATACATTGACCATTTGGAAAATAGCTCTGAGTTAAAAGGATCTTCTAAATGTTGATTCATTTCGTTATACAATGTTAAAAACATCACATTCTTTAATAAAATCGCCTATTTCATCAAAAAGTCTTTAGGTATTTGGAAGTGGTCGAGCTCAAGGTGTAATATACAAATTTCCTGCAATTCTAATTTTCACTGAAATCTTCAAATTGTATCATTGGCAACAAATATTGTCAGTTGTTTTTCTTGAAATGGCAGGCTTACTTTGTTAATTTTTGAGAAAATGACTACCAAATAACCAAGTCTGAATAACCACGTTTTGCATGTCAGTTGTTATTTCAAGGCAAAATGCTATTCTGTTAAAGAGGCTTATTCTGCTTTCAAGTAAAATAATTGCAGAAGTGCTTTTTCTTGATAGAACAATTATACTTTGGTATGCAGCAAAAGCTTTATACGTACTTCCTATTTCTCACATAGAATATTAAAAAGACATGTACTCAAGTATCAAGATTTTTAAATTAATACTGATTTTGACTGCTTCATCAAGAGCATCTCTAGGAAAACTGACTTTAAAAATTGGCAGTGAAGATTATTAGTACATTTTAATGCCACGGCCTTGATTTTTGCTAAGGCACCAGCAACTTGATATACCATTGTTTTGGCACTATCAGTGGCAATTCCAATAAAACAAAAAAATGCAAAAATAATCAGTATTATTATGAAAATAATTTGACCTTGTGGACTCCCTGAAAGGGTCTCTAGGATCCCTAGGAGTTTTGTAGCCCACATTTTGAGAACTGCTGCTATGAAAGTATCATTTCCAAGTGGCATGGTACCATTCCAGCAGCACATCAGGACTGGCTTCAAGCATCTAAATATGATCAATGAGGTGAGACATTGATTTTTATTGTATCAAATTAAATTTTATTTAATTGTTTTGCATCGAAGAGAATATTGTGAATCATCATGTTTTCATGATTTTGATGCAACATAAGTCTGATCTACTCTCACAAGGAAGTGGGGACTTCTCTGGCTGGCTCCTAGGGTTTGGAACAATCTAGGATCAGGGTTTTCAAGTATATATATCCTGGACTTCATGGTCCCATCTCTTTATCAATTTTTTTTTTTAAGCTTAGGAGACTTGCTATTATTATTAATTCATCTCCCTCTTAATTCTTGCTCTATAATGTATAATGAAATATAAATCCTTACTTTCAGTACATTTTGCCCTCTGGCTACAGGAAATAAGGTTCTCTTTAAATATACAATAGAGGTCTTCTTCCTCTTACAGCACTTCTTAAGTTAATATTTGAATGACATGAAGCTCTCTTTTCCCAGGCTTCCAAGATAGTTAACAAAACCCAGACAACTTTACTATCTTGACTACCATTATCCTCATATATTTTAAATAGTGGGACTATGTAAGAGCCAGTATTTTCTCTTTCACCTGTGCTTCTTCCCAACAAACCAGAGGGAGACTCTTAGCAAATGCGATGTGGCATAACAGTGTTCATCACCACCCTAATTACCAGTAGTGGAGATTCTTTGCCATCTGACTAGCAAGTGAATTTTAGTTTTAGAATTTCATCCTATGAGTCTACTTTCCAGAACAGTTTGGGTTATAGCCAAAACCAAATCTGAACCAGGAATTTGGGAAAATTTTTTGAGGGGGATGCGAACTCAAGAAGCAAGTCAGTGAGTGGGGAAATGTAAATGGGAAGGGAAAAAAGCTAATATGTTAATAAGTGAATAAGTGGTTGTCACTGTTGGCAAGTAGGGCTCATGTCTACTGTGAATTCCCTGAAAGACTGTTAAACATACTTAACAATTGTCCCATTTAGGGGTGAAGAAGTTTACTTTTTGACTCATTCTTTTTGTTCATTGGCTGAAGACCATTCCAGGAGCTTCCCCTATATATGGGTCAAGACTGCTAGAGCTTAGCCAGAGCAGCTAGAGCTTCAAGGAAGCTAGCCAAACAAAGCCCATTCTGACAGGCAGATGCTTGAGGTAGAAAGGCAAATGTAGGACTCTTCGCGAAAGCTCTAGGTGAGCTCTGAATTGGGTTAAGAACTAAGGATGGGCTCTGATTATATCTGTCATAGATTCTAACCTCACCTCCACACAAAAACCAAATTCAGGAAGATTAAAGGCTTAAATGTGAAAGGAAAGGCTATAAAACTTTTAGAAGATAGCCCTGTGCTTGTTAGACCTTACAGTAGAGAAAGATTTCTTTAAAAAGATACAAAAAGCACATCCATAAAGAAAAAGATTCAAGAATTCCTCTTTACTAAAAGACACAGAGAATGAATAGAAATAAGCTACAAACTTGAAGATATCTGTAACACATAACAGCAAAGAATTAGTGTACAGTATATTTAAATACCATGAATCAAAAAAATGGATCGATGGAAGGAAGGAAGGAAACCCAACAAAAAAATGGGGGAAAAAATCAATGAGCAGGAACTTTATAGAAGATGAAACAAAAATGATCCATAAACACTTGAAAATATTCAATCTCATTATTAATCAGAAGAAAGAAAATTGAAAACAAATAATTAGCAGAAATTAGGCTGTCAGAATGTATCAGCTATTGACAAGAATGTAGAACTCCCATTCACTTTTCAAGGGAGTATAAATTGTGTAATTTCTGTAAAATGTGAATTGACATTTCATAGCAGAGTTGAACATATGTATTCTCTATGATCTATCAATACCTCTTACAGGTATATAACTAAAGAAAGTTTTGCACACCAGAATGTGCACAAGGATATAGCCTTTTAAAAAATATTACAAAATTAAAAATAAAACAACTGGCATCAGGGGGACTTTGAGTCTTGGTTCTGTTTCTTACTAGTTGGGTAATTCTGTACAGTTACTTAATCTTACTAACCTTCAATTCTCTCATTAGTAAATTGAAAATAACAGCAGCTCGTAATTCATAGGCTTGTTATTAAAATAAAAAATACATGTAATATCCTCTAAAATGTGCTTTCTTGTTCCTTGCTTAATAAATGCTATTAAAATGAATAATTTTTATTTTCATTACAGAGTATCAGAAAGCACCACTGAAAAAAATAGGTTATTACATCTTTTAGTTCCTAAGGTCTTATAAAATAGCATTTTTTGCTTACTTCTTTCTAGTTATCTGATCTTAATAATAGGATCTACCCCATGTGGTTGTTGAGAGAACTGAGATAAGGTAGATGGAAAGACTTCTATGCTTGATGGTGGTGGCATGACAAGCCACTATTATTATTTTTTGTCTTATAAGGATATTCTCTTTGGTTTTAAACTCTATGAAATTTGAGGGTTAGCCTAATAT
>NW_006442109.1:24469449-24482563 GCF_000325575.1 Pteropus alecto | reverse complement strand
CACCAACCTTTTAAACTTTTGAATTTTATTTGCTTCTCAGACTTCTTTTTCAACAGTTTTTTTTTTTCTTTTGATTGGTCTGGATCTGATTTAGATTTCCTAAAGTTCATTTTTTAAAAATCTTGTTGAATTCCCTTTTCCTTTGTGATTTTGAATATTATCATATTTTAGACATTTTCTATCAAGTTTCTGTATTGAACAGGACTTTTCCCAGAAAATGTAGTTTTGATTCATCTCTATGGTTTGTAAATGTAGAGAGGTCTCTTTTGTGACTTACAGGTCAGAAACCTGGGCTTGGTCCTAAAAAATTAGTGTAAGATAATATAACATAAAATAATAAAATGAAAATTTCTGAAATTATTATGAGAAAAAGAATTATAATATTCAGAACTCAATTTAATTAAGAAAAATACTTGATCATCAAACTATGGGTCAACAATATCAGCTAAAATTCACTTAGATATTAACACAAGGTGGCAGAAACTCTCTGTATAGTTATGTGCACAGCAATAAAATACTGTAACATTCAATTGCCTGCAAACCATATTACTTCAGATAAAGTTGAGGTGCTCTCTCCTTGCCACTCAAAGTGAGGGCCGAGGACCAGCAGCACCAACATTATCTGGGAGTTTGCTAGTCTCAAATACTGTCCCTGAACTGCCGAATCAGAATCACCATTTTAACAGATCACCAGGCTATTGCTATGCATAATAGTGTTTGAGAAGTTCAGAGATAGAGTCAGATTTGTTCGTGTAAGGCATCTTCCTCCTTGAGTATAAGTGGATAAATGACCAGGTTCCCTAAACCATAATATAGGTAGGGCAAAGAGGCATTTTGGATGATAGCTACCATTAAGTGAAATGTTAAATGCAAGCAATTACATTGAATAGCATTATGTGTCCAAGTCTCTTTCTCAGCAATTCAATTCTTTGTAGCATTTAATTCCAAATACATTAGCCATGCGTGAATGTGCGATTTATTTGCACCTACCTCACTTGACTTTTTGGTAAAACATTGCTTTTACTATACTACTGTTGAAGCAATAGAAGAAAACATTTTCATTTACTCATTCATTGAACAAGCATTTAATGAGCACCTGTTCTATCCTGTATCAGAGGCTGGGGACACAGAGATGAATAAAACATGTGACCCGTTCTCAGGGAACTCACCATCTAATGGGGAATGAACAGACTTATAATGAAGTGGAAGAAATGCTTTGATGGAAGACCTATAGGGTCATATGGAGGCATCAAATAGCTCTTCCAGGCAGGAGGAAGAGAGAAAGGTGGGAAGAGATAATGAACAAGTTTTCTTAAAGGATGAATATAAAAATCATTTGGGGAAGAGAGAAGAAAAGACATTCCTTGGAGATAAGATGGCATAGCAGAAATTCAGAGAAAAAGTATAGTTTCATCAAGGACTTCAGTAGTGAGGTGCTACTGAAGCATAACGTGTAAGACCAAGAGTACAGGAGGAAGAGGCTGGACAGCCAGACAGGGCGTTTCAAGTCTACATTAAGAATTTTGTAGTTTATCTTATAAGGCAGCATTGAAAGGGTTTTTAAATAGAGAACAACCTGGTCAGATCATCATTACTGGTGAAACACTCTGGCTATAGAGTGGGGGAAGAAAGAAAAATGTGGGGAGTAAAACCCAAAGCAGAGCCCAACTGAGAGGCTATTCCATTCTTGCTGGCAAAAGTTATAGTTTTTGATGATGACTTGCCAGTTTCACACCCAGCCAAAAGGGCAAAGATACAAAGAATCCCCAGAGACTGAAGACTTCTATACTTTTTCTACAACCTTCTTCATGTCATATCTCACTTTTTAGAACAATATTGCAATCACTGCTTTAAATGAACAAATTCTCAAGATACCATCCTCCGCTATCCATTATACTGTAAAAAAAGTGAAACAATTAAATCCTTTATTATACAAGCATCTTGAACAGAGATCAAATGTAATTCATCCCACACGCTGTCAGCTAATTAAAGTATTTGTACCACAGATTCCTCAGCCTTTCACAAAACCTTGGAGGAGTGCTGGGGTCTTATTCCGGGAGAAAAACAAATCACTCTCCGTTTCCCCTTATTTGATTTATGCCACAGTACCAGTAGCTTTAATACAGTGCTGCCATTTCAAGCTTCATATTTACCCTAGAAGTTAAATGTGCACTTTCAGAAAACTGCCTGCCAGTGAGAAGAAAATCACACATTAAAGAAACCTTCAAACTGGGATGAACTGCTTTCTCCTCCTCCCCCTACATCCTAATTGCTATCTTAAGCATTATTCCCCTCACACTGTTATCCATGTTTCTTTCTGATCTCAGCCCAGTGGGAGCTGAGATACTGGAGGAAGACATGTATATATTCCTCAGTTTTACAGCATGACAGAAGAAAGTTAAGTGATGGATAAATGAGGGAAATATAAATCCTCAATATGCAGAACTAATTTGCTGGGTTCTGTGCACACTGAGAAACTCACTAGGTTCTGTGGTCCATCTTTTTCTGAATAATAGCATATTCTCACCTAGAACTGGCAGGGGGTCAGAACTCAGCTGGAGAGATTTCCATTGGACTGCTCATTCTGCTGCCAGGCACCGAACATTTGAGCCTCATGCAGGCAAATTTAGCATTTTTGACTTTTAACAAACATTTACTAGGTACCTACTATATGCAGGATGCTACCAAATAATTGAGAGAGAATACAAATTCTTTCAGTATTTTTTTTAGCCTTGTGCTGGACTCATGCGTCTCAAGGATAAAGCATCTTTGGCCAATTCATAAAACTCTCACCTACTGCACTTGTCACCATTATCTCAAAATGTCTGTTTCTGATTGCCTCTCCTCCTCCCTCATTTCTGATTTGCCTTACAGAAAAGAATGCTTGGGCTAACCTAGGTTGGTTTTCTTGTTATTTTTTTCTCTGAATTGTTCGTAAGATCTTTCTTGACCTTTATGTTTTTATTATTTGTGACACACAAACTCTCTCTCTCTCTCTCTCTCTCTCTCTCTCTCTCTCTCCTATATTCTCATGAATCTTTTTATTATAAGATCTCTAAAGCTCACCTAAAAAAGCAAATTTTCATTTGATTGACAGTGGAAAAATCCGCAGAGTACACACTACTACATGTAGATTAATTTTCTAAGTCTTTCGATAGTATATTTAATATTGGACAATATTAAATTCAACAAGTTCTATGGGTTTCACTAAAACCTCCAACAAAATGTGGTATAAGGAGTGGTCTGCTTCAATTCCTGAGAACCTCAGCTCATCATTACCCTGTATACCATGACAGAGACAATTTTGTAAACTACAGCAAAGTGCTGGTGTTCAGTTCATTTGGCTTTTAGTCTTACAGACTCCACTCGTTTTCAAAGTTGCACAGGTCAGTACGTTTCCCCCTATCCCCTTCAGTTGTCTCATACATTTGTAATATAGTTATATTCTCACAGTCTGAAATCCTTCCTTACATTCTTCAACCTCCTAAATATTTTTTACTTGCGAACATTAAGATTTACTTTTTGTGCTGTGAAGTTCTACAGATTTTGAAAAATGCATAATTCTTTGTAACCACCATTATAATACCATACAGAATAATTTTACTGCCCTAAAGATCCCACCTATCTCTTCTATTCATTGATCTTCCCTTATCCCAACCTCTACCAACCACTGTTCATTTTACTATCTAAATGGTTTGGCTTTTCCAGAATGTTATATAATTGGAATCATACAATGCCTTTCAGAGTGGTCTATTTCACTGAACAATATGTTTTTAAGGTTTCTCTATGTCTTTATGATTTGATAGCTCATTTTATTTCTAATAAATTTTTTATTGTGGATTATTTTAGATTGTAACAAATTTTAAGATGCATTCAGAACTTCAAAATGTGAATAAGATGCGTGTTGGAATTGCAGCAGTTTTTATGATTATAACCACTATGGTTAACATTTATTGAGTGTACCATGTACCAGACATATTTTTAATTTAAAACTCAGACAATACAGATGGAGAAACTGAAGGACAGAGAGGTCAACACACTTTTCCAGAGTCACTCTGTTATGACTAAGTCAGGACTTTAATGCAGGCAGTCTGGCTCCAGAGTTTCATAACCACTACAGACAACCAAGCTTTGTAACCTGCACATAGCTCCAGTTCCCAGGGTGGGCTTTCCTTCCAGCATTTGCTTTAAGGGATAGTCAATAAGTTGAATGCCTAAGATCAGGAATAAGGCAATGATGTCTGCTCTCACCATTTCTGTTCAACCTTTTTCTAGATAGTTCAATAAGGCAAAAAAAGAAATAAAAGACATCTTGATTGGAACAAAAACTGTAGATTTATCTTCATTCATAGACTACCTGAAAATCCTAGGGAATCTATAAATATGCTATTAGAACTAATAAATAAGTTTAGCATGTTTGCAGGACACAAAATATACAGAAACTAATATGTTTCTATATACTGGTAATAAACAATTAGAAATGGAAATTAAAAAATAGTATATTGTTGGTAATAGCATATAAGATATGAGATATTTAGGGATAAATTTGTCAAATTATGTGCAAATTATGTGTATGCTATAAACTACCAAACACTGTTGAGAGAAATTAATGAAGAACTAAATAAATGAAGAGATACACTGTATTCATGATTAGGAATTCTCAATATTGTTGAGATAACAATTTTCTCTAAATTTATATGCCCATTCAGTGTAACTCCAAAGTCCATTCAGATTTATTGTCAAGGAGTTTTCTAAAATGTACACAAAAATAAAATGGGCTTATAATAGCCAAAATGACTTTGAAAGAGAAGGCCAAACTTGGGGGACTTATACTACCTGATCTCAAAACCAATTTTAAAACTTCAGCGATCAAGACATTATGGTATTAGTGTAACGATAGGTGATAGCTCATTGGAATAGGATAGAGTGTTCAGATAAAGACATACACATTTATGTTCATTTCCTACAAATTTGCCAAGGCAATTCAGCAGAGACAGGTTAATCTTTTATAATAAATTGTGCTTAAACAAGTGAATATCCATAAGCAAAAAAAGTCCTTACTCAAATACCACATATAAAAATTAACTTGAAATTGATCATGGATCTAAATATGAGCCAAAAGGTTAAAATGTTAAAAGTTTAGAAGAAAATATAGCAGAAAAAAAATCTCAGTTACCCATATTCTTGGCTAAAATTTCCTAAATATTACACAACATTCACTAACATAAATGAACTTCATAAAAATTAAGAACCTTTGATCTTCAAATAACATGTAAAGCAGGCCACGGACTTGGAAAATGTATTTGCAAAACATGTACCTAACCAAGGATCTATATCTGAAATATAGAAAAAGCTCTTATGACTTAAAAAGAAGACAATCAAGAGGCAAATTTTAAAATGAGCAATAGATTTGCTCAGACACTTTGCCAGAGAAGGTATACAGATGGCAAATAAGTACCCAGAAAGTTGATATCAGCATTATTAACTAGGGAAATGCAAATTAAAACTAAAAGGAGATACCAAGCTACTGCTACTTGATGACTAAAATTAGAAACATTGACCAACTAGAGCAACTACAGGTCTCATACACACTAGGGTTATAAAATGATACATTTTGGAAAAGAGTTTGGCAGTTTCTGAAAAAGACAATCATATGAACAGACCATTCTACTCTAGGCACTTAACTAAGAAAAATGAAAGCATATTTTCATACAAAAGCTTGTTTATAAATGTTCAAAGCTTTATTTGTAAGCCCCAAACTGGAAATAATCCAAATGTCCATCAGCAAGTAAGAAGATAATTGAGATACATCCATACAACGAAATACTGCTTATTAATAAAAAGAAATGAACCAACATATGTTACGACATGGATGAATCCCAAAATAATTATGCCGAGTGAAAGACATGAGTATGCATATTGAATAATTGTATTTATGTAAAATTTTGGAAAAAGAATAATCCACAGTGGTAGAAATCAGATCATTGTTTGCCTGTGGGGGTGGGGCGGGCTTTGGAAAGGTAGAGGGAAGGGCTTACAAAGAGACAAGGGCATATGGGTGTGCCATCTTGATGGTGGTGACCGTTTCAAAGAGATATACATCTGTCAAAACTTATCAAATTGTACATTTTAATATGTGCGTTTTTATGTTAATTATTCCTTAGTAAAACTTTAAAGAAAAAAATAGATTTGTTTTTTAATAGACTTGTTATTACAAATTTGAATTGCTATTACATACTTACTCATATTTCTATTTTTTAGACTCTAAGTTCCTTTAAGTCAGAAATTCATTCTATTTTTGTTCCAAGTGTATAACATTGGGCTTATTAAATGCATATAGGACAGACAACATGCAATATTGTATAAATCAATCAATGAGGACATAATACTGAACATATAGCATACACTAGGGTCTTTGCGAAATTTCTTCAGGCCTTACTTGAGATTATCATGTCTTGGGAAATGAGAAAAAAAGAAGCTAGATTTGTTTAAATTTATAAATTTGTATAAATTTAGAAATTTAGACATGTTCTCCAGAGTAAACTAAGCAGGAGAACATCCTCAGCTGAAGACAGCTGACAATGTGGGATAAAATGATTCACATGAAAGGATGGACAGACAGCTTCTGTAAAACTTTGATATCAAGGTTCACATCATCCTTCTGAAATGATCTTCCCAAGGCTATTATCCTTGAAATAAAATGCTACTTTCATAGTTTTGGGGGGCATCCTGGCACTGCAGTAAACTTAAAAATTGAAAAAAAGTGAACACTGGTAAAGGAAACAGTGTTTGCATTTCACAAGGAATTCTACATGTTCCATGGGTCTACTAAGCTCAGGGAACATCATCAGAAAAAAAACACTTTTCTTTTTTAGTTCAAAGAATGTAAATTATAAGTTAAATAAAATGCAGTGGCAATGACAAGGTCACTTAAAAGTATTTCTGCAATAGTCTATATTCAAACTGTATTGTGACTGATTTTAATAACTGACACCTTGAGTGAAAAGTGTTTTATTTCTGTAGAACTTTTCTACAAAGCAAGCATGCTAAAAGAACATAGTTTTGTGTCTCATTCTAAAGAATACTAGAATAAAATCCACATTTATACATGAGAGGAATTTATATAGTTGTAGAGTAAGAAGTGATCTTAGGTATCATCTAATTCAAACATCTTGTTTTACAAATGAGGATACAGGCCTAGAGGTCAAGATAAAATTGATGTTTAAAGAATATTAGTCTGGCAGTGTAGACATGATACTGCAGGAAGTCTCAGAGGCTAGTATGGGTAGGCTCGGGTCAGGCTGGATTGTTTTCTCCAATGGTTGGAAGTACATGGCATCAGAAGGATAACTATGAATTAGAGCTCAGGTTAAGACAAAAAGGGCAGAGTCTGGCATCAGTTACAAAAGAGCAACGGGAAAAGATGCCATAGCTGAGATAAGAACATTCTGGGAAACAGACTCCTAGGCTCAAAGAAATTAGAGGATGACAACCAATACCTACAAAGCAAGAATGCCAAGGACACATTTTATGAGTTTTGCCTATGATGCAGGAGAAAACTTAGCATTCAGTTGGAGGCTCAGAGTTGGAATGCAAAGATAATGCAAATAAAATTGAGTAATACTGGAGTCTTAAAAAACCTGATGAACTCTCATTGGCCCATCTTCTTCTTCTAGATTCATAGAAACCACTCCCTACTGTTGTTCCTTTCCTTCTTGGAGTATTTTTAATTATAGCTTTCCGAGGCCTTGAAACAATTGGAAAATGGGTTTACAGGCTTAGAAGTAGACAGTGAGATTTGGTTCCTGGCTTTGATCCTGGCCAAATAAATGACTTTGGACAAATTACAAATCTTCCTTGAGCTTAAGTTTTTATATCTGCAAAATGGAGGTGACGGTACTCTTTAATTCAAAGGATTGTTTGGGGAATAATTTATCTAAAATTCCCAGCACAGAATATCCCTTCCATAGATAGTGTTTTCTATAATGCTAGATTTGCTTTACGAAATTACGTCTTTTAGAGAATATATCCTCATTTTGCTCTCCATGAGAATAGCCTGACTCATCCACTAAATGCCGACCTTATAAACTTACTCTCAGGAGGATACCATTGTCTGCAAGTCCTGGGACATTTTACTTAATCCTTCTAAGCACATGGTTATAAATTATAGAGTAATCAGCATAATCCTAGGGTTTGGCGTATGTATTATTCTTCTATCATCATAGCTCTTAGTTATTTCAATCCAATAACTGATACGTACTTGATGACCAGATACTCAGAGAATGGAAGAAACCAGCCAAAAAGGAAGAATCAAGGAGCTATCCATCTCCCCATGAAAAGCACTGGAAATGCTTAACTACCCATGTCACGAAACAGTCAATCACAGAATCAGAAATATTTAGTAAATCAAAGTTTAAGAAGGGGATTATGACTGTATCTGTACTGCAGCCCCACAGTATTTTGAAAACAGAAGAAAATTAAGGAGAAGGTTATTTTTTGACTATTCTAAATGTTCAGTAAACCTTTCGATGGATTTGCAAACTTTCAGTTTTGCTCTCTTTTTCCTTTGTCTTAAATTTTTAGACCTGCAATCTGAATAGATATTGACAATCTAAATGATATTCTGTTCTATGTTAAAACAATAGAATAAAATAATTGGGCTATAAGAACTTAGAGGGACGATTTATTAGAACATTTCAATTTATAAAGAAATCCAACCCGTAAAGTAGCTCACTATGATGATATGCAGTGATTCCTGAGCTTTTGTATTTCATAGGCCGATGCATTAAAAAAAAAATCAGAGGTGGATGTAAGTTTAGTTTTTTGATTGTTGTTTATCCTTTGTGTTTATCATGTACTATCACATCTCTTCATCCTAGGTGACACTAATTGTTGGTTGGATGTTTGGGAGCTACTGTTGTACTTACTCAACAAACTGTGAATTAAGCTTCATTAAAAAAAGTATCTTTAATACAACTGGACCCCATTGGGATATCTTTAAACTCGATTCTAGTGTAGGTTTAAACTGAGAGGGGACAATTACAGTGGGTTAAATTGACTAAGATTACAGTAACCTGGGATAAAAGAGGTCCTGGATCAGAATCAAGAAAGATAATATCTGCATGATTGTGACTGTATGGTCATGACTAGAGAATTAAAACCAGCTCTATGGCCTTAGAGAAGTCATATTACCTCTTTGAACCTAATTTTCATCATATATAATGAAAATTATATATGATAAAAAAATGCCCTCCCACGGATAAAAATTATAAACTCTAGAAAATACAAGGCTCTAAGGAATGAACAAAATTTAGACAGATTCTGAAGAGATGTTGACATTTGGATAAAGGAAATAACATGGCATGACTTTCCCATTTTTTACTGCTTTTAGATCAAGAGCAGGATGCAGTCAGCATAAATGAGGCAGCTAAAATTCGTATAGAGACCTTCAGAATTTCTGGCATAATGAACCAATCACAGCTTCTAGAAAGGAGGAGGGGAAAGTCCCAGGAAGAAAAGAGCCAGAGAAGGTAACTGTTCTATGTACACAATATGTGCAAATCTCTAACTGACTCCTACACCCTGCATGCACAGGGCATACTGCAAACAGCCCAGCTACCGATAAAATTGCTGAACTAATATTTGAGTTGCTGCCCAAAAGAGAGTTTGCAGTTTTGAGGCAAGTCAATTTGCCCACTAAAACAACAAAAGAAAATCAGTAATCTTTGCAAGAACATAACATAACCCAGAGTCACCACAACAGCACTCATAATATCCAGAATATAATAAAAAATTTAAAAATCTGGAACATTTGATTTGTCCTCAAGGGAAAAGACGATCAGTGGAGACATACTATGATAACAAATTACCTGGATATTAAAGGATTTTAAAGTCATTATTATAATGATGCTTAATGACAAAAAATATATGCTCATAAGGAATGAAGAAATATAAAGGTATTTATTTTTTCAGACAATCTGCAGCTATTCATTCAATGCCTTCTGTGAAGAGACACAGTTTTTGCCTTCACAGAGTTTACAGTCTAATAGAATAATTGGTAGGGTATAATGTCACTTTAGCTGTACTATTTGTCCTATAAATCTATGCTTCCAAGAATAGGGAATGGAGAAGCCTTAATAAATACGCATGTATCCAGACACCACTGACTTATACAGCATGGCTCCCACTTAATTAAGGCCAGAAATAAAAATTTGATTTCATAATTTCTATAGGCAGTGGCCACAAAGGGAACTAAGTCAGGTCCTGATACCTAATGACGGATGATGATGGTGGTGATGATGATGATAATGATAACAACAGCAGCAGCAGCAGCAATCATTATAACAGTAATAGCTCATGTATATACACCACTTAACAGCTTACAAAATAACTTGCACTTTCATTATGCAATTTGAGCCTACCAACCACCCTGTAAAATAAGGGGCAAGTGTTCACATTATTAGGGTCCATTTGGAAATAAAAGTAGGAGGAGTATAGCCACATGGAATTTTTCTTTTCACAGACATAAATGGACTAAATAAATTACAGGCATCCACCCAAATCTTTATTTCTCGTAAGCTCTCAGTGGCAATCTAAATTTTATAGGAGGAAAACAAGCTTCACCTGACATGAAAATAATAGTGAATATTTGGGGCTATCAATGCATTCTGGCAACTGCCTTTTTCAGAAACCTAGCTTAAGAATGAGTTGCTCAGTGATAATTAGAGAGTGAAATGCACCCAGCTTCACATTTCAATGCTCTTTTCCAATTAGAATGGCATTAGAGTGAAAGTGTAGCCATATAATTGTATGAAGAATAGATTTAATTTTCTCAATGTCACTGCAATATCACCTTTTGGGACTAACAACGCTGAATGATTACGCATATCATTTGGTAATTGTATTTTATCCATTCCACACTGGGAGCTGATTTTTAAAAGTGGACATGCAATTAGATTAGAAATGAACACACATCAACTGGCCCTCAGAAGACAGTGATATGTCAGCATTAACCCAGCTGCATTTTTAACTACTGTCAGCGACAGAGTTTGTGGCTTGTCAACACTCAGCAGTGATGAACATAGGGATTCTGAGCTTAGCCTTTAATAATAAAAAGAAAGAAAGTGATTGAGAAACTCTGAACTCAGGGAGAGTGGCCTTCATAAATTGAAAGCATGGCTAGCTGTTGGATGTAACTTTAAAACAAGCTATAATAGAGGGTCAAGAGCAAATGCCCACCACTGCTTCTAGTCTTTGAGAGCTGCATAGAGAATATATATTTCTCGAGATGAGCCTATCATTCTATCTCATAGGCTCCAAAACAGATAATCCCTGAGGGGAGAAAAAGGAAGTCTGAAGTGCCAATTAATCATAGCATATATTGCTGGAAATGTTTCAGGTCAGGAATGGAAATTTATATAGCCATCTGCACTTAAATAGCAGTTTCTTAAAGTAAAATGTATAGAAGTAGGTGAGATTGAGGCTCTAAGTTATGAGTTTGAGACCTCCTGAATACTATGAACTATCTAATGCACAATCATACATTTTAATAAATACAATTATTTGGTGTGCAGTTGAAGTCTCATTATCATACTAACCAAGAGCAAATTTATGAACCAGTCTGATCCCTGGACTTGATTGAGAGCAATCTCAGGACATTTAAATGAGAGTATTTTTCATATGGGACAAATGATGAAAAATAATGTTGATTTTCCTGTCCTAACAACATAGCTGTTAACAACCACACTCCCCTTCATTATGACAGAGTGTTTACTCCGTGAAATGGAAATGTCTGTCAAGACCTCCAGTTTCTTTACCATAGTCATTAATGCAAGCTGATGAAAGGCACCTTTCTTGCATAAGATCTTGCCCAGAAATCAAAGCCTGTGGCATTTCTTGTAGGTTTTTGTGAAGGCCTTCTATTGTTTCTTTAAAGTTTCTAATATCAACACATAGATGGGCTATGGCTTTATTTGCCATGCAAAATGGATGCATTGAGTCATTTCCTTAGAGCGTCCTTCCCCTCCCAGAGGAACATGGCCCATGGTCCTGATTTCAGTCCTAGGGTAATGATTAATGTTTCTGTACCCATGGGTTAGACACAAAATTGGGTCTCAATAATTATTTGGAAGTCTTTTTAAGTTAGACACCCATTTTCTATTTCACTTAGACCAGGACCCAAACTTCTTACTATGGACTATGATATGAGTCATTCCTGCCTCTTTAATTTTATCTCAACCTGCCATCTACCTTTTTAATATGCCTTAGTTAAAGTAGTTTATTTTAGTTTCCTGAATGCCCCAAGATCTTGGTAAATAAACTATTCCTTTTGCCTGGACTTCCTTTCTTCATATGGCCAGACTTCGTTTGTGTGTGTGTTTTTTTAAATTTATTTTTAATCTTTCAGTTCTCAGTTTAAATGATACCTCCTCAGAAAGGTTTCCAGGCTATGCAATATAAAGTATATCCTTTGTGTTAGTCTCTTTTATAGTATCCAGCTTTTACCCCTGTAGGGAGGTCAACCATACCTCTTTACCCAAGAAACAGAAGTTTCCTGGGATGCAGGTCTTTCAGTCTTAGGCAAATCTGCATGGTTGGTTACTCTACTTATAGAACTTAATTTAAACTATATTTTTATTCATGTACTTGTAGAATATATATCTCTCCCATTAAGCCTTAAGGTCCATGCATTTTTGTCACCATTGTGTACCCTACACCTCTCACAGACCCAGGAACTCAGTAAATACTGAATGTGTGAATAAATGAATTAATGAATCAAAAAGAAGATACTGGGAGTTCAGATCAAAATTCCATTTGGAGTCAGCTATGTGAAGTCTTTAGATATGGTGAGTTCTGTAAGGAAATAGAGAGCCACAGACACTTTGTTCTTATATATAGATGGTGGGAAGTGTTCTTATATATAGGTGGTGGGAAGGAGAGAAAACAAGAATCGAGGATAGGATCACGTCAGAGAAAACCAGTTCATTTATCATCCAGCCAGCCATACACCCAATGAGCTGGCTATAATACAGAAGAGGCAATAAGGAGAGTCCTAATTATGAACATCTTGGTATTTGCTACAACAAGAAATGTACCCCTGATATAGAAGTTATAT
>NW_006442109.1:24449685-24469400 GCF_000325575.1 Pteropus alecto | reverse complement strand
GTGTGGGAGATGAAATAAAGTCTCTAGATTGATAGCGACATCAATCCAATCTAATCTGTGATTCTTTCTGGCAAAACCTAGGCCCTCATGAGAGTAGTTGGGCTATAAAGGACCTTAGACATTCTCTAGACCATTGTTTCCCAAAGTGCAGCCATTGGAAAACTCTCCCACAAGATGTTCTTAAAAAATATTCCATGGTCAAAACCATTTGGAAAATGTTACATGGCATTTAAAGATTCATAATGCCTGTTAAATTGTACACCTGAAACTTACTTCATTGCGTTAACTAATGTCACCAAAAACAAATTAATTAAAATAAAAATATTAAAAAAAAGATTCATAATGCATATGTGATAAGGATAGCATTTTGAGAGATTTAAATACTTTTCTCCTTTCCCGTAGTTTTGCATTTCTCTCATTAAATCAGGTCCTGTGTTCACTGCCTCAGGGATTGTTGTGAAGGGTAAAAAGCAGAAATAACCCAGAAAGGGAAGAAGGTCTAGAATTATTGTCAAAAAAAGAAAGGATAGTAATTTCTCTGAATTCTCTGGGGCTTCAGAAGGCGATGAAAGGTGATGGTGTTGGTGGACACATTTAGAGGGATCGGGAGGTCTTGGAAGAAAGAGAACTTCTGCCTTGTTTTCTGACTAGAGATGATGTTATGATGCTAAGACCCCAAGAGAGAATGGCTGGGCAGATGGGATTGCGCACAATCTTGAAAAGGTTCCTGTGATACAAGCATGACACAGAAGCATCAAGGAGTCAGTGGTTTAGACCAGAAGATGGCCTACTACAGCCTGCAAGCCAAATCCAGTTCACCATCTGTTTTTTATACAGTCCATAAGCTAAGCTTGGTCTCTACATTTTTAAATGATTTTAAAAAAAGAAGAAAGTTTTGTACACCTTATATATTGTGTATGAATGGCTACTTTTGCACTACAATGACAGAACTGAGCAGTGGCAGAGTTGACTGGTTACAACAGAGGCTGAATGGCCTGCAAAGCCTAAAATATTTTCTATCTTGCCTTTTGTAGAAAAAGCCTGCTGATCCCTAATATAGACAGTTCCATAAACAAACTGTGTGGATTGTTGACTTAGGACAAAATGGGCTACCCATATCCTCTGCCATGGAGATTCCAGAGCCAAGACCCCCAACACAACTATAGAGAAGATTCTCACTAGTTTGGCAGGATAGGGTCTAGAAAGTAGTCAATTTTTCTGGACACCAGAGTTTGAGACTGAGAGTTGTATCCATTAAACATGTTAAGATGATAAAAGCTCTGGGAAATCCTGCGCCAGTAAACATATTTAACTGTTTTACAAAGGTATTTAATCATGGAATTTTTTGATAGACCTATTAATATCCTATGACAGAAAGTATTATTTTCTAAAGAACACACTTTGGAAAATGCTTCCATGGCCTACCCTCATTTTATTTGAGGATAGGCCAAGAATCAAAGCTGGTAACTTGGATGAGGTCACACAACTGGTAAATGGCAGAATTGAAACCCAGTACTTCTAAGTCCTCTAGTATAATTTTTAAGCCTCTACAAAACATTTTGATTTCATCAGTCGAAATTTGTCAAAAGCAGATAGTTGACAGTTGTAACAGAGATTTTGGAACTGATCTGACGGAGTCTTTGACTGGCAAATCAGTCAAAGCTATGTGGTTTTCATGGGATGCATCAAAACTCACAAGCAGCAGGGTTTAGAATAATTCCACATTTTGCAACTTTTTAAAACCATTTTGAATAAATTTATCAATCAATCCAATGCACAACAACATCCTGATGAACAAGACGCTGGATTGAATTTTGATAGAAATGACCATCTGTTCAAACTGTCAGGCCAATTCAGGTTGTATCAAGAGGATGGTCCAAAATAATTTCTGAGAGTAAATACGAAACTTTTTTAAGGTGAAGGAAAATTAAATTTTCTGATCAGGCAGAAAAGGTATAGACTTAGTCTCTGCCTTGAAAGCCTTCTCTTTGCTGCAATTGACAAATTGGTTACTTTCATCAGTTTCAGCCTCTGTCAATTTCAGCAGACTGGAATAGTCATACAAACACATCAATTTTAGCTCTAGAAGTTTGTCTCTTTTGAAACTGACAGGAACAAAAATGAAGGAAAATCAAAGTGACTGGCTCTCTGGAGGCTTTGGGAAACAACTGATATTGAGTGACCTCTTCAACAGGCCTGGCATTCCAGGACCCTGATCCTGCTGCCTTGATGTATTGGCTTCACACCAAGTCACTGTCCCTAGGATCCTATAGTGAAGGGTGTTCCAAAGGGGCCACATGTCAATCAGTCAATTGTACAGAGTATGATGGTTTCAGAATCTGAAATGAGAGTTCTGGGGCCACCACTTAACAGACAGTGAAATCATTTAACTTTGTGAGGTTCTTTTATGATCTATAAATTTTAGTTAATGATATCTGTGCTATTAAATAATAATACCACCAATAACAGTCAACGTTTATTGAGCACAGTATTTTCTATGCATTATCCTATTTAATCTTTGATCAACCTTATTTGATGGTCTTAGAAAACTAAAGAACAGAAAAGTTAAAGAAATTTACCAATTTACATGATTAGTAAGTCCTCACTCACAGATTCATTATCTTGTTAAGGGTTAAATAACAGGGTTAATCAATCTTGCTAAGATTTAAATAGCAATATTAAATCATTCTGGAAACTATTAGGTGCTGTACACTTTAGTTGTTATTATTTGGCATATAATTCCCACAGGAGACACTGCTTTACTTTCACAGTAAAAATGTATTATCACTGCCTTGCATGATTCTGCATAGGCAGAATGCTCAAACTTATTTGAGGGGTGTGAATAAAAGAGTGATCCGATCGAAGTTAAATGTCCTGTACTAACAAACACTTGGGATAAGAACCATAGGATATCCAAGAATAATTTTAAGGTCCCTGGGGATGACCTGTGAATAGGCTAAAATTCACTCTATTCTGGCTAAAATATTTTTCATTTCTATTGTCTCTTTTTGAAGTGAATTTCAAGACTAAATGTGTGTACACCTGACTATTCAAATGAGATCCTTGGACACCATTCAGTGAGATCCATCATCATTGACATAGATATATTCTCCTTTCCTCCTCCCCATTCTTTCTCCTCATTCTTTTTACTCAGTGTAGAATTTATTTAGGCATCTCAGTAAATGTAAGGCTTATATAGCAGCTTCTAAAGAAGACCGATAGAAATGGAAAGATGCTGAAGATTATTTCTCATCTTTTGGGTTATCTCTTGGCCTCCTTCCTTCTATTCTTCCTACTTTATTTATCTCCTTCTCTTTTTTTCTTTCCATAAATATTTACTGAGCTCCTACCATGTGACTAGTATTTGGCTAAGTGCTGAAATAAGAGGCATCTAGTTTCTTTTCTTTTGTCTCTTAGAATTTAGTGAGATGTGACAGACATTAAATAAAAATTATTTATAAATGTTAATGTGATAAGTATGTAGAAAAAAATACAGAATATTTTGAGACGGAATAGCATGTCTCTTACCTAAAGTAAGGGATGAGGAAGGCTTGAATCGAATGCTTAAATTGTTAATTATTAATGCTCCTTTGATATGTACATAATTTCTAAGGTAGTTACATAAATGCCAGCCCACACTCATTTCCTTTCTTCGATGACTACACATAATGAATGGTATATAGCCAGTCTTGGCTTTCCAATTCAGTCACAAAAATGGACAGAAAAAAAAAAATACAGTCTACTATTTCTTAATCTAGTTGTCTTAACAGCCAAGGCTAATAAGCAATTTGGCAATTCAATTAGTTCAGTGGACAAAGATCTGGAAAGAGCTAATCTTATCAATTGTACAAATTTAATTTTAAACTCTCTGCTTCTATTTCACTCATTTTGAGATTTCACAGGTGGCTGTGTTACAGATTTGGAACATAAACTCACGCTTGGAAAGGGAAGGGTAAGGAAAGGAAGGGAGAGGGGTGGAGAAGAGAAGGCAGGAGAGAGACAAGGAAGGAAGGAGAAACCAGTCTGACATGTGACAAAGCCCAGAACATCAGTGTTTTCTATGCCTAATGTGTAATGTCTGCCTAAGTTGACCTGCCAGTTCAGATTGCCTCTTCATAATTTGGTATTTTTTCTCTGAAAGCAGAGGTGAGTGTACTCTCATAGCCTTCCTGAGATTCATTTGTTTGAGAGTTAATTTATTACCTTGAGAATTCTGTTCATCAGTGTCTCCTTCCATGCCCCCACACTGAGAGCCTGTGGCCCTTGGTCGCTTTGATGTATTCACAGCATCTGTATTCAGATAATTTATTCATGGACTGAAATCACTAACCCCAGTTTGGGGTGGAGAAATGTTTACTTGGTCACTCACACTCTGTTAAACTGAGGAAGGGAGGGTCACTCACAGCTGTCCTTCCCCATACAACTTTTGGAGTCCTGTTATAAACCATTTTATCAAAGAGCCACGGGTAGCATTCTGTGAGGACGTACTGGGATTCAGCTAATGGACAGAAAGTACCTGCTCCGACACATTAATTCCCTTCCCTGTCAGCCTGCATCATTGTAGAGCATGCATGATGGGAAGCAAGGTCCCATCACACCATGGCACCTGCTGCTTTTCCATCTGTCGAGTGCAATAGCTCCTTTGATTGCCCATTTTTCAGCCTAATAGCTTATTCCGTTTCTCTTTGTAAAGTTTTTACATTTTTTATTGTGATTTTAATAGTCATTTAAAAATTTTTCTCATCTCTATTTGGCACACCAAGGATGTTGATAAAAACAATAACATAAATAATATTCTAAACCATACCCAAATCAAGATCATTCCAATTCAGTGTTTAGTCTGATAAAGTTGTCATGGCGATAATGTCCCCTGAGAATAAAAGTGCCATGTGCAAGGCTGATTAAAGGAAATAGCTCAGATGGTACACAAACTGGTAAATATTGAACCTACAAACTCTTATACTAACCATATTTTTATTTTGCTTTTTTTTTTTTCCCCTGCTTGGATTTTTCTTTTTTTTTTAGAGTTATGCTATGCTCAGTTTTTTGGAAAGTTTGATGATTCACATTTCTCTCTTTTCTTTTATATTTGAGGATTTATATTGTTAAAAAACCTCAGAATAGATATTGGCAATGCTCCCAAGCTGGCCTTCAGATGCTGTCTAAAGCTGTTGATTTGGCTGGATTAGTCAAAGTAGCAGATCATTATTACTTATTGAACATCTGTCAAAAACAGCACTAACAATTATCAGATACATTCTCTATCATGAAGATTTGGACTTGAGTAGTTGAGAAGAACTTTCTATAAATCTAAGTCAATAGGGCTATTTATTTTTACTCAAGACAAGAAACAAAATTAAAACCATTTTTAATTAATGTGAGGATAAAATGGTAGGCATGCTCTACTTGTATTTAAAATTGGGATGATTTGAAGTTACTGTTTTCTGAGGCAACAAAGCCAACTCATCTTCCTAAGTCTCAAGTAAATGAGAGAGAAGAATGGGTGATTTAAGGGGGAAATGTGAGCCCTGATGTTACCTGGAATATATAATTTTTCTTTGTTAACACATCAGTTTGATAAATTACCTGTAGGAGGAAAGGCTTTACATATGACACTAAATTCATTGGTAGAGTGCTATATGAAGATATCGCAATATGAGGTAGGAAGAGCTCATAGGCTATGGGATTACAGGATAAATAGCATACAAACTTCGAGAACAAGTGAAGGAAGGCACTTCGGAAAGCATTTATTTGTGTAGTTATGTGTTAAAGATCAAAAAGCTCTGAGCTACTAACCATACCTAGGAAGGGAATCCTATAACTAGGAGCCTATCTAAGCCTTATGCCCATAAAGACCAATAAAAGTTCAGGCATTGTCAGGAGGGCTTAGAAGTATACTGGAATATAGCACTCATACTGATAAACGAAGCAGCAGCCATCTTGCAGCTAAAGGGCTCTCTAAAGTTCTAGACCCTGAAATTAGAGAATGTCTGGAAGAGGGATGTTAAAATGGCCGAAGAGATGGAGGAATCTCAGTTTAAGCAAGGGGAGAATTCTTCATTTTGCAAATGTTTACTCTTTGCCTGCTTGGTTTTTAGACATTGGGCTAGGTACTGTAAGGAGAAGCAGAAAGATATACAACTGTATCCTCATCCATGAGGAACTTACAGTTAAACAGAGGAAAAGTACACGTACACGTACACGTACACGTTCTCTCTCTCTCTCTCTCTCTCTCTCTCTCTCTCTCCCTCTCCCTCTCCCTCTCCCTCTCTCATATAATGCAAGAGAATAAATGAAGGAGCAGGCAGGTAGAAGTGTTATGTATTTTGTATTTTGAGCCTGGGGTGAGGTAACTCCAAGTTCCTTGGAGTGGAGGGCCAATGTTAAAGAATGATCATATAGGTGTTTTGTCAGTCTAAGCAAAGTCTACCCTTGACTAGAGGTAGGAGGGCAGGTTCTGTGGTTAAGTAAAAACCCTAACAGTGTAGAAAGTCAAAGGCCAGGAAAGGTATGACATAAAGTCATAAAGACAAAGAGAAAAGGTTGAGCACAAACTTCTTTCTCAGATGGAGAAATGGAGAAGTGCTAGAAACAGGGTCACCTTTGAGTAATACATTAGCATCCTCCCTAAATAAAACAAAAGAAGGGAAAAATGAAGGGAGAGAAGGGGAAAAGGAAAGAAAGAGGGAGGAAGGAGATAAGTTCTGTTTCTTACAGTGAAAAGTAATTTACAAAACTGGTTGCTCTAAGTTGGTATGGATTGATTATATTGTACTTCCCAATACTATAAAGATGTTTGCATAAATTCATGGAAGGCAGATCCATATTCATTACTGAGAGAATCCAAAGTATAGAAAGGCAGAGTGCTCTAGTATAAAAAGCACTAGATCTAGAGTCAGAAGATTTAGGATGGAATCTGTCTTCATCACGAACTATTTTGTATGACTTTGGATAAGTTATAGTACCTTGGTTTTCTCATTTGCAAAAAGAACAAATAATATCTATTTCACAGATGGTTAAAGTACAGGAGACAATGGATGTGAAAAACTTTTAATAAACTTATTAGTAAACACATACATTCCTTGAGACTGATGTTAGAAAGAGCTTTATCTTCCTAGTAAACTATTCTCCTTCTCTTGCCTAATTAATCCCACTATTAGATTTATAAACAGTACTTTTGGTGAGAAATAGAGAGCATACAAAATGGACACTGATGTTGTTATTTTACCTGATTATAGTGCACTACTGTCCTCCCTCCTTTGGACTCTATGCTTCAGTGAAAATGTATGCCTTATCCAGGGACTCAAGCTCAATGTCTGGCAGATGTCAGAGCGCTCCGGCCCCATACTTTATATGCAAGAGGCAGTCATCTCTGTGTGCTACAAGGAGACTTGGAGAGATTAACAAGGACATACAAAGTATTTTCCTTCTAGTATTCCTCATATTTAAAGGTAACTTGGACTATGTATAACATTCTGACAAGGTTATATATTATACTGAAAATAGAAAAAAAAATTCTCAACTACAGACAGAGGCTAGAATTTTCTCTAATGTGCAAAGACAGCTATGACCATACTACAGTACTGTGATGGAGAGCTGCTGGTTTGACAACTCCAGGCTCTTTCCTATACAGTGACATGCATGACAGCAAATGACTCCTCAGCTCGCCTTTCTCAGGTGGCAGAACAGTAGAAAGAAGCTAAGGTGCTTCTTACTAAGCACAGGGTCATCCAAGAATGAAGATGCATTTATGCCATTAACTATTTAAAAGCTAATGGCAAAGGAATTCCCCTCACCTTATGGCTACTCGTATATGTTCTTTGACTAAAGGGTGGAAAAGAGAAGACTATATATATTTTTGCCTAAATATCTGTGCATTCCCTGGGTGTGCAGCTGTATATGAAGGCGGTGTTAAATTGGTCAGGGTAGGGTATCCTCAGAACCACTGTTTTTTGTCCAAAAACGTTATTCACCACCCAATGTTCCATTAAATCGTCAAATCGAAAGTTTTATCTGGCTGCCTAAAGAGATTTTATACCAGTTCATTGATTTCCCTTATTTCAGATGATAGACACTTTGGGTTTTGTTAGCTGGTTATCACTAAAGTTCAAAGCCTAGTAAGAGTTTGCTATCAGTAGTTTAAGGTACAAACTAGCCGTGGCCAGGCCCCTTCAGTCCGTGATGCTATAACTTAACTCCAAAGTGAACTGTCAGTGTATCTGGAGAAAGTATTTTTATTTCTCCTTAACAACCTACACAACAATTAATTCAAGAGATTGTCCTAAATCTATTCTCCAAGGACACCAGAGTCAGGTCCTGCTATCAGCTAGGCAAAAGAGGCAGCTGTTCAGGGTTAATTCTGATAGAGGAAACTACTGCTTTTGGCCTTCTGCCTAAGAAGGCAGGTAGCTCAGTGAATAGGCATTTTTGGAAGAGCTCAAATAAGGGACTATGTACCCATTCTGAAATTCAATCCATATTCCCCTACATTTTTTTTTTCTTTTCTTTTTGGACCATCTTTTGAGCTGTTCTTCTATGGTCCTCACTCCCTAGATGAGTCAAGGCAATATCTCCATACACTTGCCTTCATTCTATTTCTACTAATAGAACAAATAGTGTATTACTGACACTTGAACGCTAACCTAGAATTGAATTATATTTTAGAGGAAATTTCAGAATCTCAAAAATTATGGATGAAGGAACACCATTCTAGAGCATGAAAGGCAAGCGCCCATGTTATCTGAACTGGGACTTGTAGGTAGATGGATAGAACTGAATGCATAGTTGATAGCTAAAATTAGGTACAAAATAGTACTTTAAAAATGGCTTAGAAGAAGATATATGGTAAGCAAATAAGCATGTGAAAACATGTTCTCCATCACATATCATCAGGGAAATGCAAATTAAAACAACAAAATATACTACATACCTATTAGAATGTCCAAAATCCAGAACCCCAACAACATCAAATGCCGGCCAGGATGTAGAGCGACAGGAACTCTCATGCATCGCTTGTGGGAATGGAAAAAATGGAAGTCACTTTTGAAGACAGTTTGGAAGTTTCTTACAGAACTAAACATACTCTTACCATACAATCCAGCAATCACACTGCTTGGTATTCACCCAAAGGTGTTAAAAACTATGTCCACACAAAAACTTGCACAAGGATGTTTACAGCAGCTTTATTCATAATTGCCAAAACTTGGAAGCAACCAGGATGTCCTTCAGTAGGTGAATGCTATGGGATTCCACCAAAAAGACAAATATCAGAATAATTAATATTCCAGAAGGAGAAGAGAGGCAGAAAGGGGAATATTTTATTTAAATAGATAATAGCTGAGAACTTCCAAAACCTGATGACAGACTTGGAAATACATATTCACAAAGCTAATAGATCATCCTATTATCTCAATGCAGACACCTTTCCCAAAACACATTACAATGAAACACTAAAAATCAATGATAAAGAATCTTAAAGGCATCCAGAGAAAAAAAGAATGTAACCTACAAAGGAACCCTGGTTCGATTATCAGTGGATTTTTTTTTTCAGGAGAAATCTATAGCCCAGGAGAGAGTAAAATTACATATTCAAAGTGTTTTAAAAATATCCAGCCAAGAATTCTTTGTCTGACCAAATTATCTTTCATATGAAGAAAAAATAAAGGCTTTCTCAGACAAACAAAAACTGAGGAAGTGTACCACCACTCTATCTACCCTGCAACGAGTTTTTCAAGCTGAAATGAAAAGATGCTAAGCAGTAACATGAAAACATACAAAAGTACACAACACACTGGTAAGAGTAAAAAGTAGACAGAATTAGAAAATTGTAACTCTATATTAGGATGTTACATTAACAAATCAACTATGGTATAAATGTTAAAGGAAAAGAGTAGTAAAAATAACTATAGTTACTATAAATTTTTAATGAATATACAACATAAAAAGAGGCAAATTGTAACATCGATAACAAAAGGGAGGAGTACAAGGGTAAAACCTTTATATGTGATCAAAGGTAAGTTGCTGTCAGCCTAAAATGGGTTGTTTTATCTATTATGTTTTATGTAAGTCCCATGGTAACAACAAAGCAAAAACCCAGAGTAGATCCACAAAAGACAAAGCAAGGGGAAACAGAGTATACCACCATGGAAAATAACCAATTTAGAAAGGTAGGCAGAAACGGAGGGAAAAAGCAACAATGGAAGTACAAAATAATCAGAAAGCAATTAATAAGATGGCATAATAAGTCCTTACATGTCAATAATTACTCTATATGTAAATTGAATTCATCAAATAAAAGGCACAGAGTGGCTGGATAGATAGAAGAAAAAGACTTGGCAACTATATGCTACCTACAAGACACCTACTCTAGTTTTAAGAACACATATAGGCTCAAAGTGAAAGGATGAATAGTCCATGCAAGAGGAAATCAAAAGAAAGTGGGCATAGCTATACTTTGACAGAAAGACTTTAAGTCATGAACATTAACAAAAGAAGAGGAAGGTTATTATGTAATGATAAAGGGGTTGATCAATCAAGAAGATATAACAATTATAAATATATACTTAACCAATATCAGAGCACCTAAATATATTAAGCAAATATTAACAGATATAAGGGAGAAATAGACAATGTTACAATAATAGTAGGGAGTTTTGATACCCCACTTTCAGCAACCAATAACCCAGACAGAAAATCAACAAGGACATGATGGTCTTGACCATATATTAGACCAAATGCACCTAACAGACGTCTATAGAACATTCCTTCTAACAGCTGCAAAATACACATTCTTCTGCAGTGCACACAGAACACTGTCAAGGATAGATCACAAGATAGGACACAAAACAAGTCCTAGCAATTTTGAGAAAATTGAACTCATACCAAGTATCTTTTCTGACCACAATGGTATGAAGTAGAAATAAAAAAAAAATTAGGAAATTTGGAAAATCTAAAATTATGTGGAAACTAAACAACAGATGCTGAACAACCAATGTGTCAAAGAAAAATAAAAACGGAAATTAAAAAACATCTCTAAACGAATGAAAATAAAAACACAACATATCAAAACCTACGTGATCTGCAAAAGCAGTTCTAGAGGGAAGTGTATAGCAAGAAATATAGATATTAAAAAATTATATTAAAAAAATTGAACTTTACACCTCAAAAAACTAGAAAAAGAGAACACATTGAGCCCAGAGTTAGCAGAAAGAAGTAAATAATAAAGAAAAAAGAGAGAAGCCTCAAATGAAATCAGAAAAGAAATAGGAGAAATTATGACTGATACTACAGAAATACAAAGGATCATAAGAGAATACTATGAACAAATATATGCCAACAAATTAAATAACATAGAAGAAATGGATAATTTCTTAGATTCCTACAATCTACCAAAACTGAACCAAGAAGAAACAGAAGGTCTGAACAGACAAATAACAAGTAAGGAGATTGAATCAGTAATCCAAAATCTCGGCACAGTGAACCCCAAGACTTGAGGGCTTCACTGGCAAATTCTAACAAACATTTAAAGAAGAAATAATGATAATCCTTCTCAAACTCTTCTAAAAAATAAAGAGAAGGAAACATTTCCAAACTCAATTTATACCAAAGCCAGATAAAGACACTCTAAGAAAACTATAGACCAATATCTCTGATGAACACAGATGCAAAAATACACAACAGAGTACTAGCAAACTGAATTCAAGAATTCATTAGAAGGATTATACATCATGACTAAGTGGGATTTATCCCTGAGATGCAAAGGTTGTTAAATATATAAAAATCAATAAATGTGATACACCACATTGACAGAATAAAAGACAAAAATCATATGATCATATCAATAGATATAAAAAGTATTTGACAAAATACATCTTCTCATGATAAAAACCCTCAACAGATTGGGTGTAGTGGGAACATAATTCAACATAATAAAGGCCATACATGACAAACCCACAACTAACATTAATTCAATGGAGAAAAACTGAAAGCTTTTCCTCTAAGATCAGGAGGAAGACAAGGGTTTCCACTGTCATCACTCTTCTTTAATGTAGTACTGGATGTCCTAGCTAAAGCAATCAGGCAAGACAAAGAAATAAAAATCCAATCAGAAAGAAAGATGTAAAATTGTCATTATTTGCAGATGAAATGATCTTCTGTAAATTTATTTTTCAATTAGAGTTGACATTTATTATATTAGTTTCAGGTGTACAGCATAGTGGTTAGACATAATTTACAAAGTAATCCCCCCAATTACTCTAGTACTCAATGGGCACTATACATAATTATTACATTATTGACTATATTCCCCATGACTTTACATCCCCATGACTTTTTTGTAACTACCAATTTGCACTTTTTAATTCCTTCACCTTTTTCACTCAGCCCCCAGCTCCACTCTCATCTAGTAACCATCAGTTTGCTCTCTGTATCTGAGTCTGTTTGTTGTTTGTTCATTTATTGTGTTATTTAGATTCCACATATAAGTGAAATCATATGGTATTTGTCATTCTCTGACTTATTTCACTCGGCATAATATCCTCTAAGTCCATCCATGTTGTTGCAAATAGTAACATTTCATTTTTTTTTATGACTAAGTAATATTCATTGTATAAATGTACCACATCTGCTCTATCCAATAGTCTATTGATGGGCACGTAAGTAGCTCCCATATCTTGGCTATTATGAATAGCATTGCAGTGAACATAGGGATGCATATATCTTTTCGAATTCGGGTTTTGGTTTTCTTTGGATAAATACTCAGAAGTGCAATTGCTGGGTAAAAAGATAGTTCTGTTTTTAATGTTTTGGGGAACATCCAAACTATTTTCCATAGTGGCTATACCAATCTGCAATCCCACCAACAGTTCATGCAGGTTCCCTTTTCTCCACATCCTCGCCAACACGTTTTTTTTGATTTACTGATGATAGCTATTCTGACAGGTGTGAAGTGATATCTCATGGTGGTTTTAATTTGCATTTATTTTTCTAATGAATTGTGATCTTGAGCATCTTGTCATATGTCTATTGGCCATTTGTATTTCCTCTTTGGAGAAATACCTATTCAGGTCTTCTGCCCATTTTTATATTGGATTGTTTGGGTTTTTTGGTACTGAGTTGTATGAGTTCTTTATAAATTTTAAATATTAACCCCTTATCAGGTTGTCTTTTCATTTTGTTGGTAATTTCCTTTGCTATGAAAACTTTTTAGTTTGATATAGTCCCATTTAATTTTCTTCTGTTTCTCTTGCCTGAGGAAATACATCAGAAAATATATTACTAACAGTAATGTCAGAGAGTTTACTGCCTATGTTTTCTTCCAGGAATTTTATGGTTTAGGGTCTTACATTTAAGTCTTTAATCCATTTTGAGTTTATTCTTGTGCACGGTGTAAGATCGCTCAGTTTCAATTTTTTTCATATATCTAACAAGTTTTTCCAATACCATTTATTGAAGAGACTGTCTTTACCCCATTGTATATTCTTGCCTCTTCTGTTGAAATGATCTTACAATCCCAAAGTCTCAACTGGAAAACGGTTGGATCTAATCAATGAATTGAGTAAAGTTGCAGATTATAATGTTAACATTCAGAAACCAGTTGCATTTCTATGTACTAACAATAAAATATCTGAAAAAGACAAAACTATGCCATTCTCAATAGCATCAAAAACAATATGATACCTCGGAATAAATTTAACAAAGGACAGTTTTGTACAGTGAAACTGCAGACTTTATGTCTTCTTGGATTTCTTTCAACAAACAAATGGAAAGACATCTTGTGTTCATGGTTTGGAAGAGTTAATATTGTTAAAATATCCATGCGACTCAAAGCCATATATAGAGTGAACACAAGTCCTATTTTTTTCCACAGGAAAAAAAGTCCTAAATATTGTATGGAACCCCAAAAGACCCCAAATAGCCAATGCAATATTAGAAAGAACAAAACCAAAGGCATCACACTTCCTGATTTCAAATAATACTATAATGCTATAGGAATTAAAACAGTATGGTACTGGCATAAAAATAGATGCATAGGCCAATGGGACAAAGAGAGAGCCCAGAATTAAACTCTTGTACATATGATAAACTAATATTTGATAAAAGAGCCAAGAATATTCAAAGGATGGCCTCATTTAAGAAATGGTACTGGGAAAACTAGATAAGCAAATGCAGAAAAATGAAGTTAGATCTTATCTTACATAACTCACAAAACTTAACTCAAAATGGATTAAAGATTTAAACATAAGATGTGATATTATAAAACTCCTAAAAGAAAACAGGGAAGAAGCTCCTCAGCATTGGCTTTGGCGATGATTTTTTGGATGTGACACCAATAGCGCAAACAATAGAAGAACAAAATCAACAAGTGGGACTACATTAAACGTAAAACCTTCTGCACTGCAAAAAAATAAGTAAATAAAAATAAATAAAAAGATAACCTACAGAATGGGAGAAAATATTTACAAACCACGTATCAGATAAAGGGTTAACACCCCAAATTTATAAAGAACTCATATAAGTTAATAGCAACAAAACAACAACCCTCCCTCCCTCCCCAACAATCCAATTAAAAAATGGGCAGAGGAATAAAGAGACATTTTTGCAAAGAAGATATCCAAATAGCCAAACAAATACATAAAAAGGTGCTCAACGTCACTAACCGTCAGGGACATGTAAATCAAAACCACAGTGAGCTATAACCTCACATCTGTAAGAATAGTTGTCTCCGAGAAGACAAGAGATAAGTGTTGGAGAGAATGTGGAGAAAAGGAAACACTTGTGTACTGTCGGTGGGACTATAAACTGGTTCAGTCACTATGGAGAACAGTATGGAAATTCTTCAAAAATTTAAAAACAGAACTCTAGAACTAAAAACAGAATCATACCATTCAGCAATCCCAGTTCTGGGTATATATCCTAAGGAAATGAAAATAGGTTATTGAAAGATAAATGCATTTGAATGTCTATTGCAGCATTATTCACAATAGCCAAGATATGGAAAAAACCTAAGTATCTGGCAATGATACTTAGATGAATGGATAAAGAAGATGTGATTATATAATGGATACTAATGAACCATGAGAATAAGGGAAATCATGCCATTTGTGACAACATGGATGGACCTTGCGGACATTATACTAAGGGAGATAAATAAGAGAAAGACAAATACTGTATGATACTCTTTATATATGGAATCTAAAAGAAAAAAATCTTAAAAAAACCAGAGAGAGGAATGGTGGCTTTCAGGGGCTACGAGGTGGGCAAACGGGAGAGATGTTTAAGGGTACATACTTGCAGCTAGTAAATAAGTAGTGGAGAGCTAATACAAGCACAGTGATTATAGACAATAAAACTCTATTATAAACATTAAACTTGCTGAGGCTAGATCTTAGTTGTTCCAGACCACTGAAAGAAATAATAATTATGTGATGTGATAGTGGTGTTAACTAATGGTACACTGGCAATCATACTGCAATATAAATATATCTAATCAATATGTTGTACACCTTAAACGTATAATATTATGTGCCTATTATATCTCAATAAAAGTACCCTGAAATAGTTTTATTACATACATATACATACATATGTATATTGTGTATATATGCATGAACATTCTTTATTATATTGTTAAATTTTGCATGAGTGATTATTTTCTCTTTTATTTTTTTCATCTGAATTTGGAGGTTATATTTTCCATATCCATTTTTTTTAGTAGTTACCCCAGATATTTTAACATGGATACTTAAAAAGCCTAATGTTAACATCTGTACTCTCTTCCCAACTAAGGAGACATCAGAATGTTTCAGATCTAATCCATCGTCTCTCAAATTATTGTCTAGAATTTGGTTTTATCTTCTCCTAACTTGACAAAATAAATATCATTTTATATAGTCAACATTTATTTAGATTTACCTACATATATATTTACAGAAATATTTCTGCATCTGTGACTTTCCACTTGATATTACTTCTGCTTGAAATTCATTATTGAGAATCATCTGTAATAAGTATCTGTTGCTGGTTAATTCTGGTATCTTGTTTTCTTTTAGTCTGAATGTTATTTTTTCCCTCTTATTTTGAAAGATAATTTTACCACATATTCCATTGTAAGTTGACATTTTTTTCTTGACATTTTAAAATATCATTGTCTTATGTTTATCATTTTTGTTGTAGAAAAATCACTCAACTGGGCTATTTATAAACCTTTGTAGAAATATCTTTACTTCCCAGCTACTTTACAGATCTTTTAATGCTTTGCAGTTTCATTATAATTTATATCTAGATGAGAATTTCTTTGTATTTATATTCCCTGTAATTTTTTGGACTTACCAAATCTTAGAATCAGTGGGTTTTTTAAAAAACAGCTGGAAACTTTTGGCCATTACCTCTTGAACTATTGCTTCTAACATGTTCTCTTTATTATGTCCTTCTGAAATTCCTGTTAGACATATGTTAGAACTTCTCACTCTGTCTTCAGTGTCTCTTAAATCTCCTTCATATTTTATCCCTTTAACACTGTACTGCTTTTTTTGCATAATTCCCATCTGTATTCCACTTCACTGATTTTTTCTCAATAATGTCTAATCAGTAACCTATCCAAGGAATTTTTTTATTTCAAGGATTATAGTTTTATTTCTGGAAAATATGTTTGGTTCTTTTCACATCTGTTGTGCTGATTTTTATAATTTTTCCTTGCCCATATTTTTAAGCCTCTCATATTTCTCTAGACATGTTAAACATGCCTATTATATACTCTTCGGATAATATCTGAATACCTTGCAACTTTGATTCTGCTGTTAGTTTTTTTTTGATTGGCAATTCCTTATGTTGTGATACTGTAAATGCATATCCCTTGGAACTTTATTTGTAGAAATTATTTGAAGATTGATTTGAAGCCGGGTCTCTCCAGAGAGGAGCTGTCTTTGCTTCTGATATTGGTTGAGATACTACCAACCTGCAACTCAAGTAAAATTTTTCAGCATAAGGTTTTTCTGACTATTGACCTGTATGAAAAGCAGCTTGTGGTTATACATTCTTATGGAAGATTTATTTATCCTATACCTTGCTGGGTTTTTTTTTTTCCTGCACAGGGAGTTTGTTTCTCATTTACTTTTACACTGAGAATGTTGACCTTTGGGCTCCCAGCTTAATGCTGGAATCTCCTATTAAATTTTCCTCCATAGGTGGGTCTTGGTTTTATTTCCTGTCTCTTATGAAGGGTGACCCTGAGCAGCTATTAAAACAGAAGCTCGGGGTCACCAAGATTTGGCAAATGCCATGAGAACGAATGCTGGGCTACACATTGGCTTATCTAGCAATGATCGATTGCCTCTTTCACTTTTTTGTTTCTAAAAATTCATTTTAAAAAATTTAGTATTTTTTTTTTTCCAGTGGGAAGGTTATTTAGAAAATCTAATGTGCCATAGTGCCAGAATCAGAGTCAAATCAGAAGTCAGGTGTTTTTTGTTTGTTTGTTTTAAATCCTGTAACATTATATCTAAAGTATTCCACATAATATTCTAATAGCAAGTGGAGTTGCTTAGTCATTCCCTCAGGATGAGACATTAAGGTATCTCCAATTTTTTATGATTATTTTTTAAAAAGTGTTTCTATAAACACATTAATAATTTTATGTTTAAAGTTATTTTTATAGGATAACTATAACATTGCCAGACTAAAAAGATGCATATTTTTAAGGTTGTTGATATACTTCACAAATATACTTCACAAATATGCTTTTCAAAAAGGTGGTACCAATTTACAATTTCATTAATAAAAATGAGAGAACTCTATATCCTCATCATTATTTGGTGTGATTGTTTATATTTTATGTTTGCCAATTTTATAAGGGACTTTTCTTTAAAAGCAAAAGCATGATTTTTGTCATTTTAAAAGCTATTTATGATAAAATGTTTAAATGTTTAAAAATTCTGTCTTCTAAGTTTGCATATTTATACATACAATTATATTATTAGAAGTAAATACAGAAACAATAATCTCCTGAGATAGGTACTAAAAATAAATGTTTGTCAACTCTGAACTATTTTGTTTATCTTTCTTTACTCCTTTCCCCACCCCACTCAACTTCTCCTCTGGTGTTAGGAAAATATTTTTAAACACATAATATACCCTATCTTGAGAATGCCTTCTGGAAGTGCCCAGAGGCCACCCGGATTCCCCATCCATAGCATTCCCGGTGAATTCCTCCTTTTCATCTACTACATCCTGGGAATAAACCAGTTCACTTCTGGTCAGTTTTCCTGCTTAACAACTGACCCCCACTCTCCGCCCCCATGAAAAAAAAGAAAGAAAATGTAAGGAAACATATCTTAAAAATGTGAAAACTATTTTGCCCTTGGGATTATTGCTTTTGTCTGTATGGTCAAAATACTTTGTGTATGTAGGTGACAGTCTGAGAGAAAGAAGACTCAGCGATCAATATTCTGAAATTTTTTCAAGGGAATAAACACACTTCTTCCTACTTAGGATAATTCTTACGTGCAGATAGTGCAAAACATCTCCTTGAGGGCGAGCCCTCCCTGGCAACAGGAAGAGGAAGTCCCCGCTATGCCTTCAGCTCCACCAGCATTTTTAGCCTGAACTTCCTGAATACCAGCTTCCTCTCAACATCACTTGAACCTGACTTCCCAAGGCCTCAAAGCTTTGTTTTCAGGTCAGGTGCCTCTCGCTCTCATCCGACCAGGTGACTGTTGGCCTATGAAGCAAAGCCCTGGGCAGTCCTGATGGGTGCTTCTCCCTTGAACTCTCCAGCAAATCTGGCTGCTGACAGCTTTTCAGCTATTTCCTTGGACTGACTGGTTTCAAATAAGCAGCTGCCTGCTGGGCTTGAATTCTTTGTGTCCCGAGTGGGACAGGAAGGCTCAGGAGTGATTCTCATACAAGGTTACCACTGGTCTGGTAAGGGCCACCATGTCTCCTAGCATCCCTCTTTGAAATAATTGTTATTTTCTATTTAAATTCACTTTTTTAGAATATCCTAGAGGTTGTCCTATTCAGATTCTAACAGATTGACTTTTAAAAATTGATAATGAGCCAAACATACTGTTTTAAAGGTCACATTTGACTGATTGTCCCCAGAAAGAAATTGTAGCTTGAGTTGTTTGTGTTCGATTTATTTTCTGACAGCCTATTGCGCCCTACCCACAGCCACTGGCTGTCTCTTGGCTTAACTTCTCTTAGGCCAAGATAAAGATTATTTCAATTCAGTCCATGTGAGACTAAGTGAATCATTTTAACAACTCGTGACACCAAGAAGGGCAAACACAGCTGCTCCCTCAGGTGTGGGTTCATCTTTGGGTGATGTGATTGGGTATGTGGCTCCTATGCCCACTTGTGACTAGACGATTTAAGAGGGCAGACATTTGTCTCTAGGGGGCCTAGCTTGAATCCCAACATTATACATTTAGCCTTTCTATTTCTAACTCTTCTCCCCATAATTATAAACCACCAAACATCCTATCATCATTATTATTATTTTTGGAAGGGGAACAGAAGTTTGTTTTCTAAGGAAGTATATTACATGAAGAAGGTAATTCAGATTTGATATGCTTTGAAACATGCTTCCTATAGGATAACCACAAAATACACAATGTAGCCAGAAACCATTAGTGAAAGGCATTTAGATTGCCAAGTTGAAGTTTGAATAGTGCCACTTCTTAGCTGTATGACTTTGGGTCTGTTTCTCCATCTGTAGA
>NW_006442109.1:24368402-24449658 GCF_000325575.1 Pteropus alecto | reverse complement strand
CATCTACAGAAGTATGGCCACTGATACTTAGGTTAGCAAATTAGGTTCTTAGGAATGTCTAACGCCAAGAACACTTTAAGGTACTTTCTCTAGTAAAGATCATTAGACTATTATTTAGCATTCACAAAGCGCTTCTTAGGTATTTGGAGAAACTTTCAGTTAAAACGTTTTTTTTTGTTTTTTTTTTGCATTAAGAAAAAGGCCTTGGACTTATAGGTTCTTTCCATTTTTCAAGAGCAACAAAAAGTCCAACTCGAATATTTTGATGAAAAGTGATCTAGATTCAAACTAGGAAACTTAAGAGAGAAAGGTAAAAGCATTTACTTTTGGGAAGTCAAAGGCAAGTATTTATCATATATTTAGATATGATACATATTATATCCCATATATATACACATATATATCTTACCCCCACCATGATTTATTTTAATGTTTTATCTTAATTGTCCAAATTCCTGCTTTCATCTATATCTCCCTAGAGTCTAGTCTCAATGTTAGAAGTAGAAAGATTTTTTAAAATATCAAGGCAGTTCATGTCATTCCTCTGATTAAAACTCTCCAAAAATTCCTAGCCCACTCCAACTAAGAGTCAATATCTTTATAATAATCTACAAAGTCCTAAGTGACCCGACTCCCTCTTAATTCTCGTACTCATCGCCCCTTACTGTGCTGCAGCTAAAGGTACCTACTCTTCTCAGGGCCTTTGCTTTTACTGTCCCCTCTGCTTAGGTCAATTCCCAGCTCTCCACCCCGTACCTCTATGGCTCTCTCCTCCTTTTTCATGTGTCACCATTATAGTGACGATCTCCCTTATCACACCATATAAAATGAAACTCCTTCCCTTCCTACTCCCTATCCTCCTTCTAGGCTTCATTTGTCTCTGCACGTTTTATCACCTTCTAATACACTATAGTTTAGTAATTTATTTGTTTTGTTTTTGGCCTTGCCTAGAAGCTTCCTGAAGGCAGAGAGATACGGTTAATTTTATTAATGACTCCTCAGCTCCGAGAATCATGCCAGGTTCTAGCAGGCGCTCACTGAATATTTGTTGAATTAACAAGGGAGAAAATCTAACAGATGGATTTCAGAAGATAAATTTTTCTGACCTTGTCAGAGAAAATAATTCCTTTTGTGAAACAAGGTAAAACCTCAAAGGAGATTTTGCTTGAAAAAAAAGGAAAAAGAAAAGATGTTAACATAGAAAATACAAGCAACGTACAAATGGTTACATTTGTAAACAAAGCGTTTCTGAAATGACAGAGGCCTAAGACCAGGCACCTTCTTCATTTTATTTTCCTCATCTTTGGAAAGCCCGGCCTAGAAAGTCATCCTTCCCAGATTCTAAGCAACGCCCTCTCTGGGTTTTGCCCTCTCTCTTACAGTGAGAGGTTGGAGCACACATTGCCAATAGAAATGCTGTTTCTCTTAAAAGAACAACAACAAAACCTTGCACATCCCGTGAGTACCATGCAATTTCCAGCAAACGGAGTTGCAGCATTTATCACACAGGAGGTGAGGAGTACACAACTCTAGGTCTTGCCAGCCCTACATTTCTGGTTTAGAGGCTGTTCAGTGTGCACGCTTTCTCTCTCTCTGCCTGCTGTCACACTGAAGACCCACACTTCTTACCTCTCAACATCTCCGTTCCCAAGTCAGATTGCACGCTCAGTTTGCTGACGCAGCTTCCAAGGCCATGTCCCATTTCCAGGAAATGCTAAAAAACTGGCTGCTGCTCCTGATCCAGGGAGATTTTTTTTTTTTTTCTTTTAAGGAATGATCTCGGCTCACTAGATAATTAGCTCCTTAGTGCTAATCCATGTGCATTTACAAAAAGGCTTGCAGGTTTGGAGAAACAAAGACTTGATTAGGTCTTTATCACCGAGATGTAACACCAGGGAGCTCTTACCTGTTAGTTGTATTGCTGATAAAGAGACCCAAGGCTCCTCAGGTTTGCTCACTAATTTGCTTTCCTTCCCCGCTTTTGAAAACATGAAAAACAGGTGGAGCTTGCAGAAAACCCTGGAGTCACAGGTTGCTTTCCTCTAGAATGTTACTTATTTGACTCCTGGGCTTTTGGCAACTCTCCCTTTGTTCTTAGAAGTTCTATGGCCTGCAATCTAACAGCCCAGAATCCCTCTGTACACTTTGTGACCAAGACACTTTGCAATCTAGGCCACTTCTTTTCAAGGAGACTAGAGTACAGTTCCCAGTTCTAAGAGTTTAAAAGAGAAACTGAGAAAGCAGAAATGAAGACAAGAGAGGATGAAATTATGTCAATGAAATCCCGTGACAACTTACTTGCATTTGGAGATCGTGCACATTTTTTTCTTTGATGAAAGGTTTTTTTTTTTAACTGTTCTGAAAATGCTAATGAGACAAGTTTCAAGAAATTGACAGTAATGGAAAACTTGAATGTTACAATGATATCTAAAAAGAAAGAAATTATTTCACTCATCTTAATCTTGCTTGAGAGGAAAAAAAAAAAATGTGAGCAGAGAAATGAGACAGCTGGCAATTGAAGCCTTGGGATTCCTAAACCTTCTCTTTTGTGCTCCCAAATGAACAAGGTTTAAGCTGCCTTCAAGAGAAAGTCAATCTAAAGTCCACGATGACTTTTCAAAATGAAACCTTAGGGAGCTTTTAAAACTACAAGCTGAAGCTCAGCAAGGTCACTTTCTAAAGTGAAAATTCTTTGTAGGATAGTGATGTGGGGTAAGAAAAGAAAGGAGGGCAGGGTGACATGGCTAGATTTGAGTTAAAAGCCATATCATGGAATCTGAAAGCATACACACTTGCTCATTGGTAGTTAGTTGGCTTGATCTTCACTAAAAGTTAAAACGTGGGTCACTGGGGAGATCACATAGTTCAGAGGCAAATTTAAAGTTGCTATAAGATCAAAGGAATGTGACAGAGGGACATAGAGAATCCTGCCAGATACCTGCCAAAGCTGCCTCATCTCAGCCCTTTCCAAGGAGAATGTCTGCATGCTATTCAAAACAAAACAAAACAAAACCAACCAAACAAAACAGGCAGTAAGGAGGCATCAAGAAGCTCCTTAGCATCCACCCCTTGTGTTCCTATTTGTATCCCTGTCCCAGATGGCCCCTGGATACTGGCTTCATTACTTCCTAACAGAGGGACCTTGGGCATATTCCTTGACCTCTGCCTTTTTATCTACAAATAAAATAACGAATCAGGAATCAAAATAAGAGTGAAACTATGTAATTAAATTTAAGTTAATGTTGTAAGGACTTGTTTCTTCCCTCTTATTTCACGTGTGTAGAGTAATTAATAACTATTTGTTAAGAAACAGTAAGTTGACTTTGAGAGTAGATTGTAGTAGCTGTGAAGCCAGAATGGCTGACCCCGAGCACTCTTAAAAATTAGCTGTGTGACTTTAGATATTTTTATTCTCTGTGATTTAGTTTTCTCAGGATGAGAAAATAATAGTACCCACTTGATAAAGTTATAATGAAGATAAAATGATATAATGTAGGAAAATGTTATGATGATGATGATGATGATATGATAGTAGCTTTCCCCACCCACAGCCTTGCTGAGTATATCCACCATCTCTTCCTCACCTTCCCCATTTACTTGCATCACTCAAGTCCAGATATGACACAATCCTTTTCCCCAATTAAATGTATTCTATTTTTCATGAAAAAAATAAAGCAAGAACAAGAAAGAATGTTCAAAACAAATGCCATTTGATTTTACAGATGACATGTTTGTAACGTTACCTGGGAGCTGTCATCAAGGTAGAAAGCCGACACTGTGTGGAGTGTAGAGACTGTTCCAGAATAGTTTACAGGGGAATAGAAGAGGAATGCTGAGTTGCATGCTGCCTAAAACCTTCCCTTTCTGCTTTCCATAAGATCTGAGAAAGAACCATAGGTAACCCAAAACCTTCTGGGATGAAAGTTGAGATCTCAGAATCTCTGCTTGAGCTTGGATCCCCACTGGCACCTTCTTGTGGCCTCACGCTTCCTCTAGGGCACTGACCTCAGGCATGCAGTTGTGCTTTTGCAGATCTGCCTTCTAAAGCATCTTCTTCACGGAGGGAACATTCTGGGAAGGAGTGCTCCCAGACTGAAAATTGCTGTCTGTGATGGCCATTTTGAGCAACACTTTACATTTACTCCGTGTGTAGCTCTTTCAGCAGCAGGTCTCCCTGTGGGTTATGGAAACGGTTTAAATTTCCTTTCTGAGAGCTCTGTGCTGCCAATTCTGGAGGAGGCTCTTTCATTTCTGAAGTTGGATGACATTCATCCAAACAACAGTCACTTTTAAGGACCGAACAGCAGAATATTCTGAACATTTATGCTATTCTCAGCAAGGACTTCTCTGGCCAGGATGTTAGAAGGGAAGCCTCCAGGGCTGGTAGGACAGAGTGGAACACACTGGTCTCTAGCCTTAACATTTTCTAATGTAAGCGGTTGCATAGAAGTAGGATAAAAGGAAGGTGGCTAAAAGTGAGGAACAGGAAATTCCATTTTTGGGTCTCTGTGTGTGTCTCTTAAAATACAGCTACAGTATTTTGGGGGAAAATGTATAAATAAATCATACATTCCATAGACTGCTAAATGCGGACTATTGTTTTCCTCCACAGTCAGAATTGTAATCCACAAATGTGTAATCCACAGACGTTTAGAGAAACTATGAAATGTGAGTGTCTCTGTTTTTTAGGGAAGAGGGTGTAGTTTAGATTAGAACGTGGACTTCAGAGCCAAACTGCCTGGGTCGGAGTCCCAGTTCTTCTGCTTGATGGACAAATTACCCAGCTCCTCTGAGCCTTACTTTTTTCATCTGTAAAGTTGGGATAAGAATAGTACCTTCCTCACTGAGTTATGAGGACTAATGCTATAACACATGCAAAACTTTTATAACAGTATCTGCTGTATAGTTAGCATTAATAAGTAATAGCTATCATTATTCTTGATTATCTTTTTTTTCCAATTATATCTATAACCAAATAAAGTTCAGATTCACTGTTCCACAGCTTAATGAAAAAAATGTTAATGATGAATTTTTGTAACATCACCAATTAGCAGTTTAACAAACTAGCATGATAGTGATGGATGAAGTGAAAACGAGCATAGTTTATACTCGCTCAGTAATTTAGTTTCCAAAATCCTTTTGTATACATTTTCCTACAATTGATTCTCACAGTCACTGTGAGATGGAGAGCATGATCCACATTTTATAGATGAGATTATCTGGCTCAGGGAGAGTAAGTTCCTTGCCCAAGGTTGAATAGACAGTTAACTACAAAACCCAATCCCGTTCCAAATTCCTACAATGATGTGCTCTCCCTTACATTGTGCTGCGTTCCACAGGCAAGAGATAAACATTCTTATAATTAGGCCGTTGGCTGCATAGTATAAGTAGTGCAACTAATTTATCAGGGAAAAGCTGAGGGATTTAAAAACAACACTGCAGTCCCCGAAGCAGTGTAGAGTAAACCTGCACATCACTACCAGTCAATCACTGCTCAAGTTTGCTCTCCGATCACTCATTAGCTCTAGATTCCAGAGAACGCTCTGTGCTGAGCCAACAGAACATGCACTGCTGTCTGGAGAACTTTTGGAAATCCATGCTTAGAGACAGCGCTCAAAAATTCATCAAAAATGGGGGACGAGATGACAAACTGTAAATTTGAAAGATTTATTTATGTCTTTATAACTTAAGTATGCAGCAATATTAGGCTTTAAACAGATTGCTTTAGCCCAGCCCTCAACTTGACCATCAAGTAATTATGGAACCCCGATGCTGCCTGAGAGATTTACTCACTGCTCCCCCAAACCTCACCTTATTTCCTCTTTGCTATTTTGCTTATATTTAGCTGACCGGGGTATGTTCTCCAGGCCATCAACTGTTTGAACGCTACCTATCTTTCAGATTTACCTCGAATTTTACCTCCCCAGATAGAAACCACATTTATAATACCTGCTTTTGAAATCCTAGAGAAATGAGTTAAATTGCTGAATTCGCCTTTAATTTTAACTGCCACACATTTTCTCTGCACATACATGTACCCTATCCTTTCCACACGACAATGTTTTCTTGAGGGCTAGGAATACATTCTTCACTCCTTTGTATTCCTCACAGAACCTCAAATTATGCCCTATAACTACTAGAACAGCAAACACTCAATCATCAATTGATTACATTTTAAGATCAATCTATACATGCATATCAGCCATGTACCTGATTAAAATTGGGAAAAAAAAGGTGCATAAGTCAGCAAAAATAAATCTTTAGTAAACAGAGAAAATTTTTAAAGTTCCTATAATGAGATAATATTTTTTTCTCATAGTTTCACTGCTTCTGCTGACACTCACGATCTGAATTATGGTTCTTTTTTGAGAACCTATAGGTGCCGAAGATATAAAAGAGGTATGTGAGATAGCAGCTGGTGCTGTTATCTAATAGAATAACACTAACAAAAATGATAAATTGATCTGTAACCCCTACCACAGGGCCATCATTCATAAAGGAAGCTAAAGGAAAAGGCCGAAAGGAAATGTGATTGTCACTCTTACAACTCTTTCAAATGCCTCTCCTGAAAAGTTATTTCTGATGGTTAGGTTATCGCGAGAGAAGAGAGTATAGAAGTGGTGAATTGCCTGGGGAAAGAATCCTGTTAAAGCTTCAACTAGCTGGTGAGGGAAGAAGGTATCCTATGGAGACCCACTGGTCCTCATAAAGAGGAACTGATAGAAGGTGAGTTTTCATATGTTAGGGGTGAGAGAGAGGTGAAGGGGATTCTCAACAATGAAAGAAAACTGGACCTGGGCAATGACTGTCTTTTGTGCTGGGTGCAGGGAAGCTTTGCTTACCTAGGCCACTGAAACCCTGACCTGAAACCTGTGACATCAGCACAAGTCACACTCGCAGAACTGCATCTGGGGTTTCAAGCTATCTGAAATTGGTTTATCCTTGTTCTTCCATTAGATTGTACCCATTTCATGGGTAGGGACTCTTTTTCCTATGTTTCAGTTTCTGCCTTGCCTGGACCACTTTGTGCATGAGTGAGTGAGTGAGTGAGTGAGTGAGTGTGTGTGTGTGTGCGTGTGTGTGTGTACACACATACAATGCCATAGTACCCATTTCATGGGTAGGGACTCTTTTTCCTATGCTTCAGTTTCTGCCTTGCCTGGACCATTTTGTGCATGAGTGAGTGAGTGAGTGAGTGAGTGAGTGTGTGTGTGTGTGTGTGTGTGTGTGTACACACATACAATGCCATACTTTTAATTGACATATGTGTACAACCCCTCAAAAGTTGATTGATGAAAGCTATTTCTGTCAATGAGAATGTAGGTATAGGTGGTTGCATATTGGTAGTGGTGATAAACAAGACTGGTGTTTAAAATGCTAAACCTTAGGCAGTAAGGAGAAGAAAATATTATTTAGAGTTGTGTGCTTATGGTGACGCTGTAAAGTCAAAAAAGGCCGAAGGACTAGCATGCCATGGCAGTCCTCCTGGTACCCTACGAGAGTGTTATACACACTATGGGTCACAACCCATTAGTGACTCCTGAAATCAAGTTAGAGGGCTATGTGAGGATTTAAATAAATAAACAGCCTATTCATTTGAAATGAGATAGAACAGAAAATATCAGAATATATTGCATACTGTGAGAGTATTATTCTGTAAACTTTTGTTGATATAAAAGTATGTCTTGATTTATGATTTAAAAAATATATTTATTAATGTGAGTCATGGTCAAAAAATTTTAAGACCCATTATCCTAAAGTGTTGTGAGGCTTTCCTTGATTTAATTGGATAATAAAGGACGAGAGATATGCATTAATGCCTAATTTCGCCTTGTAGAAAAATATTTTTAAAAGTCATAAACCTATTAAGCAAAAGAGAAAGAGCTCTCTTCTCAGAAGAGAAAAGGTAGACATATAATCAGTCAGAGGCACTGTCCTGGAGAAGCTGTAGGCCAATAGGGGAACAGACAAATAAATAAGCACTTACCTACGGTGGGTAGCCATTACAAGGTTGCTTATAATAGCAAACTATTGGAAATAGCTTAAATGACCCACAATTAGAAGCTTGGATAAATAGAGTACATATTTACAACTAAACATTTGCAACCATTACACGTAAAGGTATGGATCTACATTTACTGGCTTGCAAAGATGGGTGTGACATATAGTTTAATTGAAAAATGTAGGTTACAAAAATAGTATAGGAGAGGATAATCTTATTTATATAAAATAATGTGATTATATATCTGTGTTTGTGAAGAAATAGACAATTGTCTGATAGGATGTTTACCAAACTATTAAAGATGTCTATCTCTTCAAGTGGAGTTTCAGTGTACTTTTGTTCTTCATTTCTTTTTCTATTTAAATTTAAGAAGTATCAATTTTATAATTATGCATACATTTTTTTTTGAAAAATCAAAATAATAATGTTATAATGGCATATATATAATGTGCAGTAGGAGCAAAAAGAGGTAATTGTCAGGAAAGGATGAGGGAAGAGATTTCTTATGAAATGAGTATTGTTAAGCCTAACGAGGAAAAATAACCTAAGTGAGAGCAACAAGCGAGCGGAGGTGTGAGAGTGTGACTTTGAGAGTGAGTCCATGTTTCGTTGTCCAGAATTCAGAGGTAGAAGATAATTTTCCAAGGATAGATAGAGGGAAGAGTTTGTAAGCTAAGACAAAGAGGTTGGATAAGTCTGAACTTGGAGACAAACCACAGAAGGATTTTAAGTGGAGGAGTATCAGTAGAAACTGTTCACGTCCCATTCTTTTCCCTTCTTTATGTGCTGATGTCTTCTTATGAAAGCATCTGCAACTCAGCCTAAGAGCCTTCTCAGGCTATAGGAGTGTGCTTGGTCCACATACAGAAAAGGTCACAAGTGCCAGGAATTAACTTCCAAGGAGCAGCTCTCAGCCAAAGACGAACAAATGAGTTGGTGAATAAATAACGCAGCTTTCTTGCCCCTTGGGTGAAACAACCCAAATGTGTTCCAATACGGTCTCGCAGATACCTCCAGTGGAATTGAGTGCCAGTGCCCATGGCAATAATTTTCTACCAAATGTACCCATTTTGGATCTCTTTTTTTCCCTGGCTCACATTCCTAGTCTTCTACTGGTGCTTCCTGGGATCACCTCCCAAATGAAATACTCCTACCCAAATCTTTCATTCAGAGCCGGCTTCCGGGGGGATACAACCTGAGGAACCAGCTTGTGCTGTTCATCTTTCAGTATGAACATCAAAATTGCTAGTGGTTGCCTCTGCATGGTAGAATTTTAAGTGTTTTTTTTTTCTCTTTTATTTTAAATCTGTTTCTTAAAATGTCAACAATTTATTTCCATTACTCTTGTAACAAAGTGAAACCCAAAAGTTAGTTTTTAAAAAAGAAATATATATGTATATGTATATGTATATATATGTATATGTATATATAAAAATATATATACTGTATATACTGTAATATATATGTATATGTATGTGTATATATATATGTATATGTATATATACACATATATATATATTACAGTATGGAACTCCTTGAGGTGGCCACTGAAATAATTTAGGTGGGAATTAATAAAAATAGAAACATACGTCATAGAAGAAGGACTAGAGATAAAGGGTTAGATTTGAGAATTCCAGAGAAAAAGAAGAAAGAAGAGCCAAAAGACGTCAAGGACCCACATGCTTTGGGGTACCTTTAGCAAATACTGATGATATAAAAGAAGAAATATGTTATTGGAAGATGGTAATTTTAGTTTGGACACAGTGAGTTAAAGTTCTTTTAAGTGATTCAGCTGGAGATGTCTAGTAGGAATTAGAAATATGAGTCTGGATAGAAAGTTCAGTGAGAGATGTAGAATTGGAAGTTACAAATATGTATGTGACAGAACAGGCATTGAGGTGTTTAAGATCATCTTGGGAAGTCTACAGAGTGAAAAAGAAACAACATGAGAATGTTACCCTGGGGACATCAATGTTTATGTTCTTGGAAAAAAGACAAGAAACTATTACTGAAGACTGAGAAGCAATGGCCAGAATGGCAGGAAGAGAACCAGGAGACAGAGGTGGCATGAAAGTTAAATTAGAAGTAAAAATAGTCTTCTCTGTCGGATGAATGAACAAGGGTAGTGCAGCCTGCCCCAGGCTGCCTACTCTGTCTTCCCCTTTCCCATCACTGGTCCTGCTTGATCTGTTTCCACAGAGGCTTGGTTCCTCTTGATTCACCCTGGTTAGGTAATTCTAAGAGCAAAACAAGGGATGTTAATAGAACCAATTCTATGCTACCATTTAAAACAATATTTGTTTCTAATTTCTGAAAAATTAAGTGCAACAAGCATCCTCGAGCATCACTTCATCTCTAAATAGTGTTAAAGTAGTTGAACAAGGAGACCAGGGGGCTAAGGTGTCTGTTATGTCTTGGGTAGCCTACTTAAGCAAACCAAAACCTAAACCAGACTCGTTGCATTTAAGAACAACCAATCACAAACAGCCAACTAGACTTTCCCAAATAAGGTAACTGCTTAAGCTATAGCCAATCAAAGAATTTCCTTGCATTGGTTTTAGGGTTTCTCTATTAAAAACCTGTGCTCTACTCCCCATCTTCTGTCCGTAGAGTGCTGCTAATCATTTTCAGTTTGGTGCTGCTTGATTCAAATCGATGAAAATTTTAATGTCCTTCAGTTTATCTTTTAATGATAGGATGAGGAAATAAAAATATCTATTTTAAAACAACTGACTATTTAATGACTTGGTTTTTTTTTTTTTTTTTTTTTAAATTTGTATCACAATGTCTCTACATCAAAACAGTTGAATCCAAATGGACTCATCAACATGAACGGCACCCAACCAACTTCTGAGCGGGCCTTCCTCTCTTGGTTACCAGACTCATCTTCCTCCCTCAGAGAGCCTCATGGCTCTATAAACGGTCCTCAATCTGTAACCACCTAGATAGCTCACCCCCAGGAAATCCCCAACCCTGTGTTCTTCTTATAGGTAATCCTAACTCTAGCCTGTTTGGCTCACAGATGGGACTGAGTCATGGATAATGTCGGGAATAATGGCAGCCTCTGGGTCTCTGAGGGAAAATCTCTGAGATGAAGATCTGCATGAGGGCTCTCCCCTTCCTGGAAATAGAGAATTACTCTAAATATTTAAGATTTTCCAATTCCTGGAGGTGTATGTTTAGGCCAGTATAGTTTTAAAACTGCAAAACCAGAGGAAGCATTTTCGAATTAATATAACTTGAGTGAGGAAAAATGATATTACTCAGGACATTCAGCAGGGTAAGTCGTTCCAAAAATTGTAAGGAATTGGGTTTTTTTCTTAATTTGAAGTTGCTCCGAACGATTTAACTCAGCTGGAGGGAAAATGAAGCCTTTCTGTCAACTATAGGTTGTTCAGCCAGGAAAGGTAAAAAAGCACATACGGGAAGAACAGAGTCTGATGTTCGTGAGAAGTGATGAACTTTTCTAAAAAGGAGTTCCAGCTGAAATGTAAAATGTCTGCTCAAGGCAATGATTCCAAGAGTTTTTGAAGAAGGCATCAGAGAAGAGTAGATCGAGATGCAAATTTCAAGCTGTCTGCACAGCTTCAACCGAGCAAAGATCTAGGGTGAAGAAAGACTATTTCCTTAAGATTTCAGTGCCTGTCCATCTGGAAGTTAAACAAAAATTAGGCTGGAAAAAAGAGAGCCAGCCCAATTTGCTGTATTGTTTGAGCTATGGCCAGAGAAAGTTCAGCCAACGCCATCTTTCCTGTTGAAATCCAGAGAAGTCTCTCCCTTGCCCTTTATACACACCCTCACTCTCCTCCTCAGGTAAATTACATCTTCTGACAGGGCTCCCGCCATTCCCTGGGTTGTGAAGTGAGGTGTTTTCCAAGGAATTGCTTTTAAGAGTAGACCGTGTGTGGAACAGATAAAAATGCACCATTTTCTCTCTCTCTTTCTTTATATGTTTAAAATAAACATTTTTTTTTCTCTCTTTTTCAGGCTTTTATTGTGAAGTACTACAGAAAAATAGCTAGAAAGTAACAAAAATAACCACAATGGCAAAGTTAATCTTCAAGAAATCTTCGAAGTCCTACTTCTATCTTTGTCCTTGCTCTGAAGTAAAAAGCAGAGGGAGCTGGTCAGCTTTGGGCTATCAGACACATGCCAAGAATTAGTTCCATGAAATTCTACCGGCCAGAAGATGGTCCTCATCCCAGGTTCTGCACCATCACAGCTACTGATTATTGACCTCATGTCCACCAGTAAAGTGACCTCGCTTGTTGTTTGTTAGCTGTTTGGGCCCTTCTGCTTTGCCAGGGTTGCAAGGCAAGGGTCTAAGCATGTTCCAGGGTAGAGTTGAAGGTCAGCACACCATCAAGAATGTGAAAACAGCCCAAAGGTGGAGGCAGGAAGCAAATCTGTTCAGCCATAGAAGGAGAAAGTCTAAATATGCAACACACAGAGAGGAAGAGAGAGAGTGAGAGAGACGAGAGAGAGAGAATGTATGTGTGTGTGTGTGAGTGCGCACGTGTGTGCGTGCACATGCGTGTAGTAAAAGGACAGGAAAGAGAGGAAACTGCATTTTATCAGTTTTCCTTTTCCTGGACTTTCTCTTAGACCAAGGTCATCCTTGGGGACACCTGCAAGTGTCTATTAACATCTAATCCTGCGTTTCACTAACTCTGACCTGGGCCTGTGTCCATCTGCTATTTCCTTTGGATTCTTAAAAATGTCAACCCCCCAGCTCAGTTTTAGTTACATGTGAATGATTTGCTGGTGCTGTGACTTTTGAACTTCTCTACTGTGAGAAAAGTTGTGTAAATTCACACGTGATTAAACCATTAACAATAACTAGCACATTGATAGTTGATCATGGGGATGGGGAACATGGCATAGGGAATGCAGTTAGCATTAATACATTGGCTAGGTTAAAGCCCATGGGGGGATCATTTTATGAACTATATACGTGTCTAACCAATGTACTGTATACTTGAAACTAATTTAAATAAATTAAAAAATAATAATAACTAGCACTTCATGAGCACTTACTATATAACAGGTGTTCTGCTAAGCATTTATCTCTAGTAATCCAATGATGTGGGTTTTGTTATTATCTTCATTTTATAAAGGTTAAGTGCCACAAGGTACCTAAAAATTGGCCAAAATAAAATTTTGATATAAGAAGCCTGGCCCCACAGCTGTGTTCTTTAACACTATGTTCACGCCATCCCCCACAATCATACAGTTTTCTCTCGAGTTTTGCTTTGCCCCAAACTGTCTAGAACTTCCTTCTCCCCACTGTTCAGGATCCACTGACTCTGACCCTGGCTCTACTGGCTACATTCTTTTTACTTTTTTTTTTTTTTTCTGTAACATATTCACTGTGTGGCTATTTTTCTTTGCTTAAGCTTCGAGTGTTCTGAATTAATATCTCGGTCAAATACAACAAAGCACAACATTTTAAAAATTGCCTCCATAGCCATCGTGTTAGTTTTTCCATCTGCAAAGTAGAATTAGAATAGTAGCTGTCTCCCGTAGATATTATGAGGATTAAAAGACAAAATATATGTAATACTCAGCACAGTGCCTGGCACAAAATGAGTACTATTTTTGTTATTTGCTCACTAAAATAATCCAGAGGTAATATTATATTCATTTTGTGGATGCCTTAATGTTCATCCTCAGCATCTTGCATACTTCTACAACTTCTGACAGTGTTGGGTGTCTTATTGACTTTCTGTTTATGCTTTGGCAGTGGGGGTTGGGGGGGAAGGTCACTTTGTATTCTTAGTTAATTCCATGAGCAGAGATCATTTGTGTTCCATTTCAGATGATCATAGTCTCAGGTTCATCCTGAGATCATTCAGGGCTATCGGACTTGGGACTGGGGTGGTAGAGAGAGGGGAGAGAAGGATGCTCACGTCAGGTGCTCCTGAGACAGTACGCCAGTGTCAAAGGACATATGAAGAGGGCAACAAAGAGCCTAAAAGCAGAGAATGTTTGAGGATGTTCAGTTGGTTGTGTGGTTCACTTGGACCATAGAGGAAGCCAGACACCTGGGAGTGGGGGAGCCCTGTTGCATAGGAAGCAAAACAAAGAGAAACCAGAAAGGCTATAGCAGCTCTGATCCACAATCACAGAGCTGGGGTTTCCCAGGGCTGGACAGCTTAGCCAGGATCCAATTTATCCATGCTGAGAATAAGTAGACACCCCATTCCAGAATCAGGGACAAACTGTAGTGGACAAACATTATAGGGTAGAAACATTGTGGACGAGAGCAGAACAGAGCGAAATGAAATGTGCTACTTCCATCCTCTCTGGACGTGTAGCCTGGGCAAAAGCTCTATCCGAATTTGAATACAGTAGTCCCTCCTATCCACAGTTTCACTTTCTATGGTTTCAGTTACCTGCAGTCAACCGAAGTCAGAAATTATTAAATTGAAAATTCCAGAAGTAAACACTTCCTAAGTTTTAAACTGTAAATTTTATCTGAGTAGCATGATGATATCTCACACTGTCCTACTCCATCCTGCTCAAAACGTGAATCGTTCCTTTGTCCAGCATAGCCACACTGTAGATGCTACCTGCCCATTAGTCACTTAGTGGCCTTCTCAGTTATCAGATTAACTGTCATGGTATCACAGTGCTTGTGTTCAAGTAACCCTTATTTTATTTAATAATGGCCACAAAGAGCAAGAGTAGCAATGCTGGCAATTCAGATATGCCAAAGAGAAGCTGTAAAGTGCTTTCTTTAAGTGAAAAGGTACGTATGTATAGGAAAAAAGCATGGCATATGTAGGTTTGGTACTGTCCACAGTTTCAGGCATCCACGGGGGTGGTTTTGGAACGTATTCCTTGCAGATATGGGGGGCTACCGTGATGTTTGTTTCTAGAAAGGACTTAGAATATTTGGGCTTTGTCCTAGGAGAGCCTTTGTTTTTGCCTTAAAAATAACTGGCAACATTTCCATGCAAGGAAGAAAAAGTGATATTGCTTTATAGAAGATTCTCTAAAGCTTAGAGAATTTTTTAAAGGATGAAGCAAAGCAAATTACTTTCTTATTTACATTTATGCTGCCATCCATGCACCCAGCAGTAGCTTGAATGTAAGAGGAACTCAGATAATAGAGTAAAAATCTGATGCAATGCCTGATTAAAAATGCAAATTCAAATTTTCCAGTGATAGTCTCTCTGAGCAGAGTAAACACAGGAAAGGAGAAAAGGCTACTTGAGTTTGGTTAGATGATTGAAACGACCATGTCTGCTAAAGGAGGTAAGAAATGTGGAGTCTGGCCTCTGAAGAATAAGGGGAGACTGGGTAAGCCCTGGTGAATAAGAGGAAAATCAAGTCTCACAGAAGGATGCTTAGCAGGGTTTAGGTTATATTTCCATGGATCGAGCCAGTGATGCTTGGAGGAAATTCAGCCAGCAAATTCTAACTGAACACCACGATGTGCAAGGCATCATGATGTGCATTTTCCGGGAAGTAAAGAAAAACCGAGATGAGATAACCTTACAATGTAACAATCAAACATACAAAAAATTCTGTGAGATAGAAAACTTACATACCTAGAAGAAAAGAAAATCATAGGATGTTAAATACAAAATAATGGTATACTAGAGAAATATTAGGATAATTTGAATGAGATGTGGGGTGATCAGGACAGTCTTTCGAGAAAGGGTGGTGTTTATATTGAGTAGGATAGAAATGAAGGATGGAAAGATCATGGCTGAGGTGAGAGATAATCACTTTTCTAGAATCAGAACATTCTAGGGGCAACACTGGTGGAGACAACAGTATCAGAGAGCTCTGTTGTATCATTTGTTGTTTAAATCCACTTGTCTCACCTACACCAAGCCTTCACCATTTGGGTCTATCCACAGAGCAGGGGGCACTGTCTAAGGGAGATAGGTGTGCATGCTACTTGGAGTGCATGGAGCCAGAGTGGGCTTCCCTGAGTTTGTCCAAGACTACTGCACAGCTGGGATACAGGGGCAGCATCTAGTGAGGAGCCATCATGGAGCCATTCATCCTCTCTGTGGGTTACCCACAGCTGGGATACAGGGGCAGCATCTAGTGAGGAGAAGCCATTCATCCTCTCTGTGGGTTACTATTGGAGATCGAGTGCAAAATATCTAACGATGTGAAAGACTGAGGAAGTACAGAGATATGGGATCAGGTCCAAGATCAAGGTCCAGTTTCGAGGTTCAGGAAACTGCTCTGTGAAGTGAAGGTGTATACTTCTAAGTGGCGCCTGCTGAAGACAATTCCTTAAAAGAGATTCCAAAATTACCCACAACTTACAAATGTGTCAATTAATATTTTCCTTAATGTGACCCAGATTTTAGTTCACAATACTTTAGCACTTTACAGCCTACCCAAGGAGCCTTCGATGTTCATGAGAGGAACCAGGGAAGGTTATTAAAAATATAAGTAATCAGGACCACCTCAGGTGGACTGGAATGGGAACCAGAAAACAATATTTCTTAATATTCTTCCAGCTAGGACTAGGAGCTATTGGTTTAGCCAAATTGGAATTCTCTTTTTTTCTTTAAATATGCTCCCAAGTTTCCCTCCTCTATGCTTGTTCTTATGATTTTCATTCTGTTAGCAGTGGAATCCTGTTAGGGGTATACTCCTTCAATAGCTCTGTTGAAATCTTAATTAAAAAAAAATACTTATAAAGGTAACAGGTGGCCAGTTCATCTTACTAGCTCGATCTACATCCTAGTGCTCTTAGATCATTCAGGTTCTGTGTTGATATGAAATTGTTTTGGTTGCTTCAAGGGCTGATGTGAGCACAGCGCTAAAGGATGCCAGGAGAGGGCAGCAGAGAGCTGGGAAGCCCTTTGATAGAGACAGAAGGAAGCAAGGCAGACTGGGCGGGAGAGTCCAGGGCTGGTGGAGAAGGAGGAAATATTTGGTCCTTTATAAGACTCGGGGTATGCCAGTTGTCTGCACTCCATAAATTAACCAAAGACCAGAGTCATTACTCAGACTAGAAACTGAAATCAATAGGTGATGCAATAGGGAATGGCAGTTTTAAAACAAGAAGAGATGAAAATAGGCTCTGAGATATTGCTGGGAGCCTACAAAGGCAAGCCAGCTTGTGGAGTGATGGTAGACCCATGACTGCTTGTAAAACCCAAAGTCCTAGTGAGTCTAGGCCCTTATAAATTCAGATAGAGACAAAATCTTCATCTAAAGGCTGAGCAAGTCTTAACGATATAGAGATGCATGTGAACAGGATAGAAAAGAAAACTTTAGGATAAGATCCCAGGGAACTGGAGAAGTTCTGCCATTTAGGAAGGGCATGAGAGATCCCTGCAAGGTCAGTGCCTATGCCATAAAAATCCTTTAGAAGGCTAGAACAGGACCTAGGGGTATTATGTAGATAGAGGCACACAGGAAGTACTTAATATACAGGCCAAGGCCAGGAAGGATGAGCTAGAGAGATGTTTCTAGAGAAGGTATTTCAAAATAAGATCTGGAAGGGTTTCAAAATTCCCCAAGATTTCATTACTAGTAGTGCTGATTTCAATCTACCTTAGGCCAAAATGAGCAGAAGGTAGTTTAGCACCTTGTTATTTAAAGTGTGGTCTGCAGACCAGCAGCATTGTCATCATTTGGGAGCTTATTAGAATTTAGAAATTTCAGGTCCCATCTCAGACCTACAGAATCAGAATTTGCATTTTAACAAGATCCCCAGGTGATTCCTACGCATATCATATTTGAGAAACACCAGTCTAGCACCGAGTCCAGACAGGGCTGGTGGCACTGATGCCCACAGAGGATTAATAACTGCAACTTGTAATAAGGAAGCGAGGGAGAGTAGCTGCATTTGAATGAGAACAGGTGCATTCGTTAACGATATGTAAACTTGGTACTTTCTATTGGCTTATTTTTGTTAAACCCTATTAGATTCCTTATAGTTACACGCAAAATCAACAAACCAATGTCTTTTTCAGGGGCATGATAGTAAAGAAAACTGTGTCCTACTGCCGTCTGAAAGAGGGTGTAAATCAAAGTTGGAGGCATTGCCCGAGGTGAGCAGGGGCTGTTTTTGCTAGGTATAGTACAGGGTCTACATGTTCAGAAACTAAATTTTAATTTTTTTTAGGCAAGCTAGGAGCAATTAGACATTTAAATAAGGAATCATTAGTACTAATAACACAAGAGACTTTATGTTTGTATTAGTTTCCTATTGCTGCTATAACAAATTACCACAACTTTAGTCACTTAAAACAACACAAATGTATTCTCTTACAGTTCTAGAGACCAAAAGTCCAAAATCAGATTCACTGGGCCAAAGTCAAGGTTTTGGCAGGGCTGCTTTCTGGAGAATCCAGGGGAGAATCTTTTGTCTCTTCCAGCTTCCAGAGGCTGCCACAGCATACATTGCCATCTCTGGCTCTTGGCTCTTTCCTCCATCTTTGAGGCCATCAGCATAGCATCTTACTTTTGTCATCACATTGCCTTCTTTCTTCTCTATCAAGTCTCCCTCCACCTCCCTCTTATCAGTATACTTGTGATCACATTTAGGTCTCACTGGGATAAGGAAAGATAATCTCATTTCAATATCCTTAGCTTAGTCACATCTGTAAAGACACCTTTTCCATATAAAGTAATATTCACAGGCTCTAGGGATCAGGACCTGGACAGCTTTGGGGGCTATTATCCAGCCTACCACAGTGTTAAGTCAGAATGTTAATTAATTGAGAGATAATATAAAATATGCTTTTCTATTGATTAGAGCAGCCTAACCTCTTTCTTGGTACTGGAAAGTCAAATTGTGTCAGAAAATAGAGAGTGAGTACGCAAAGAAGTGGCTATTTTATGTAAGCCAGAATGAGCCTTAAGGAAGCAGCCCTGATCCACGGTGCTCCCTCATGACTGCACTGCTCATGTGAACCACAGCATCTCTCTGCTCTGGTCTGTCTTACACTGTCATGATTTGCTCTTAAGGTTCTGTGTTCTGGTCCTTTCCTTCAGTTGGCAAATTCTTTCTTTGGATGTAAAACATTATAGATGGACACCCAGGTTTAGGGCTTTATGAGCCATTTAAAATTACCTTCTGCACTGGTCCAAGGAAGATAGCAACTCAGGCAGAAAAAGCAGGTAGTACAGGTGAAATATGAATGATATAACCTTAGAAAATTTTGGAGCCTGAAGACCACTTAGAAATTGTCTAGTCCAATCCTTCATTTACTGATGAGAAATAAGTCCTAGAGAGATAGTAGTGGCATGTCCTGGGCCACACTTTGATTTATTATATAGTCAATGAAAATTCATAAAGCACCGTCCATCTTGAAAGGGCTACAAAGAGGAATACAATGTGAAAGGAAATAAAGGATAGTGATCCTGGATCTAACTCACAGGCAGCCCCAATATGTCCACTGGAAAGCAGGCTTTGGAAATTTTTGAGTTCAGACTCTAAGGCTCTGTAGTTAGGGACAAGTCTGGTGCATTACTGCATCATTGATAAAGTAGCATTTGTTTCCCAGTACAAATCAGAAAAATAAAATACGGCTCTCCCTTTTTTGAGCTAATAATAAGTTTGTATACTTCCCTAGAGGCGAGCTCTCTCATGGTTAGGTAGCAACACGCTGCCGGCCCAGCCTTCTGAGAAGCAGCAAAGTAGCAATAAGCCAGTCCCTTCTACTCCCATGGGCATCCTACAGGGACATGTATTGGAGCTGATGGATGTGATTGCTACAGCAACGTGAATCAGGGAGGAGGATCTTCCCTCACACAGAGCACCAGTGTGCCTGAGATGGAAGGAGAACTGAACTGACTATTCTCCGGGAGGTTTGGGGACGAACAAATCATGCCCTTGACTCTCTCCATATACACTCATAATACATGTCTTTTACCCTGTGGCTGCAGCCTGTTTGTTAATATGTGTCAAACACATTCAAAATCTTTTTTGCAGATCTCAGAATAATATGGTTGGGTACAATATGATCATGGTGGCAAAAAGTTGTGAAGTTCTGAGTCATCTTTCTCATGTTAATTAAAGTCATATTCCAGTGATCTTAGATTTAAATAAGGACTATACATCCATTTCAAAATACATCAGATATGCCGGAACTCCTTAGGATTTTTTTTTCGCCCTGAGGAACTCTAAGGAGACTAAAATCCTCTCAGAATAACAAGGACATCCAGGTAGACTAACAAAAACCACAACCAAATATGAAAAGGTAAGTTATTCATCCTTGTCTGGGAACTGAAAATACAGACTGCACATGTCTCCTTTGGGGGAACACTGTTGGCCAGCTAGCCTGCTTTCTACTATGTTTGGAAGGCCCACTCTCAAGAGTTACAAGACCGGCTAACAGGTCTCCTCAGCAGAGATGACACAAGGGATGATTTGATGGCTCAGGACATGGCTTCTCAGATGTGCTGGGACAGGATGGCTCTCAGTAACTGCTTGATCCTCGCATCACTGCCTCGTACATGGTCCCTCCAGTCTGGTCATCTGCTTGCCACGCCACTCTACCATGAGTTGTCCCAACTCATGTCGGCCCCATTCCTGAGTAATCCTAATCAGTTTCCCAAAGGGTAGACAACTGAGATCTCCTATTCTCTCCCCAGTCTAGTATCATGTCATAAACTCCATTCCTGACTGCTCTTGGGGTCTTCCGCTCTCATCTTAGCTGTCTGCTTTATAAGTCAAGCTGACTAATGTTTGCTAATTTACTCTGTCTTTGCATTCCAGCCATAACTATCCCAATTCTCCTAGAGGCCATGTGGATTTCCCTGACTAACAGATATGTCAAAAGTAAAAAAGCACAGAAAAGGAAAGCTCAAGAATATTATCGATCTGCATAAAGGCATAGAAAAGTATAACTGGATGGCCACATATCAAAATATTAACAGTAGTTACTGCTGTGTTGATTTTTTTTTTGTGATGATATATTTTTCAAATTTATTTTAATCATAATGATTCAGAAATAAAATGTGTTGTCAGTGAGAATAACTGTGCTTTTCTCTGTAACTAGAAGGTAGTGTATGGAGAGATGAACCACAGGGAACTATTGGATATTGCAATGGGCCAGGACCAGATTTGGTAAGTAAAGGAAAAAAAAATTGCTCACATGCTATTTTGAACAAAGCAGAAAATCAAACAAAATTTGATATATGGTAAATAAGATGCCCTAAGGGCAACCCCACTTAGGTTTCTTTATATTACTTCACATAGCCAAGGCTAAATGGATCCTCCATCACCCTCCAGACTAATTACATTTGATTAAGGGCTTCCTTAAAAGCTCTTCTTTTACAGTGAATTGAAAATGACCACTAACCTCCATTGACTGAGGCTATGGGGTCACCCATGAATTGATTAGGTAGTGCTGCATTATGCCTTTGAGATGCTAGCTCTGTGGGGTCCCTGGAACCCTGGCTCCATAAATCAATGGGCAGGAATGGTAATTACAATATTCTGTTATTATTTCTGTGCTGTAGCCCCTTTGCATGATGTAGTCACCATTTTATCTCATTCCAAATCGGCATAGTCTCTGCTCATCTGTTTTTTCTTTATACTTCTCAGAGGTATCTTGCTCATAGCTATTTGCTCAACTCGAGGCCATTATCTCCCTGTGTTTTACACCAGAGGGTTTTATTATATAGTTTTATGCTTACAGTGATGGCAGGAGAGGGTGGGAATGGCTAAAAGGTAGGTGGGCTGAACTATTAGAAATGTCCATTAAAAAGAGAGAAATAAATGCCAAGTGAAGTCTGTGACTGACTTTGTTTTTTTGAACAATATTGAAAACAATATGTATTATAAACAGAATGGTGTTGATTTCAGAATAATCTTTTTCAACAATGAGTAGTATGCATATATATTATTATATTGAAATATAATATGATGTTGAATATATATATAATATTAAATATATGTGTGTGTGTGTGTATATATATATATATATATATATATATATATATATATATATATATATATATATATATATATATATATATATATATATATATTTTTTTCAATCTAACAGGCTTTGAAAGAAACGTGGTCACTCTTTTGTGAGTAGATTTTAATCCAGATTTAGCCTTTCCGCTCCCTTAGGTCCCTCGCTCTATCTGTGAATCACACACACCCCAAGAAGAGAGAATGGGAGGTGAAGAAAGAAACTGAAGGTCACACCAGTAAAGCTCACATTAACAGAAGTTTCAGCCAGAGAATCTCAAAGGAAAATAGGTTATAAGAAAGACTAATCATCCAATAAATGTAGTCTTCTGGGAAGAGAAGAAATTTAATTTTACTTCATTAGAAGAACAGAGTTCTCTTAAAGGGCTTAGTCATTAAATAAGCAGGCTCTGCAGCCTCACGCCTGTGTTTGGATCCTGGCTCCTCTACAAACTAGCTATATGACCTTGGGCAAGTTACTTAACCACTCTACTTTTCATCAACAAACTGGGTTAGTTTAAAGTAGTACTTGATTCATATTATTAGGAGTCAATAATCTAATAAATGCTAAATGCTTAGAATAGTTCCTGGTTCTAGTAAGTATTCAATAAATGCTAGATTTTATTACTTTTGTGCCCTTTATCTTTAACTGATATTTTTGACAAAACTTTTTGAAGAAAGGTTAGGTATTGGTATTATATATTTTGTTTGAAGACTGAGATTTTTTTCATTTGTTCTAGATTTACAGCTGCTACACAGATGCTATGTTTTGAGGTTTCTTTTAAGAATTCAAGATATTCTGGCTATTGTCTTTTCCAAACATCCAGCCCTTCCTATTAGAATAATAACACTAATAGCAAATATTCACTGAGCACATTTTATGTGACAGGCAGAGTTCTAAGTGCTTTATAGCTCCTCATAACAACCATATAGCATTATCCTCGTTTGATAGATAAAAGACTTGAAGTCCATGAAGGTTGAAGTATTTTGCCAGAGATCATCCAGCTAGGAAATGGCAGAGCCAGTGGCCAAACCTGGTAGGCTGGCTCTAGAGGCACACCTTGACACTCTCTGCTGTTACCACAAGTAACCACCATCAAGTTGACTGTCTTTGGTTTTCATACAGCCAATATAAGAGCTCCAGCCTTATTGGGGGGTTGATAGCCACTGCAAGGTGTGAAACTATCTCCAACTAGCTCCGTGGCCAACAGACCACATAGTTGCCCCCTTAACCAGTCCCTGGCCTCTCAAGCCAACAAAGCCTAGGAGGTAACACAGCATCTGCAGGTCACAGGCCAGCCTCCAGGAGATGGTGGCCGCCATCTTCCTTTCTATCCTTTAAAGGATGTAGCTGAATTCTTGAACCTTAGTCTATATTTTTAGTCACTCTTTTAGTTAGTCTTTGTTTATTTACTTTAAACTTCTTTAATCTTTTTGTTTCATTATCTTATCTTTTTTATTGTCTTATCTAGTCTGAATTTTTAGTTTGCTTTTTTATCTTATTTTATACTACGTTACCTCCTTTAATCTAAATTGTATGCATTTGCTTTACACATGTGTTTTCAATTTTATTTACACTTTGTTTTCTCTTTAATGGCAAGAGAAAGTGTCTATGCTAGGCGACCAGCTGGAAGAAAGTCTCTAACCTGAGAGAGAGTAATTAGATTCTTGTTCTTCTAAATGTCTCACTAAATAGCTTAAGTTTTCTGCTGTGTGTTCTTCCTTTTCAACAATAAAATTTTAACATAAAATACGTCAATCAAGCTAATTATGTAGGTTCACCTGCCAACTTCATTTTCTCTTAATATTTACCCCATCTTTCCAGGATAATTTTTATTTTTAGTGCAGTGGCTGCTTTGAGTTAGAATTATGCCATCTCTTCACAGTATGACTCAAACTTTCTAATGCTTCCTGACCCAAATTTACAGTGTTCTGTTTTTAAACAACTGCTGGATATTGGCTAGGTCTTGCAGACAAATCATGGGCTACTGAGAAAAACAAATGGGAGAGTCCTTTAGAATAACTTCCCACTTCATGTTTAGTCTTCCTCTAACAGTACAGCTGTTCCCTCCCTTCTTTCCTATGCTCTCAACCCCATTAAAAGATTTTGCTACCACTTCCGGACCACTCTGATCGTTGGATAACTGGTCTCTGCAACATGAGTCTCCTTCCCTGTGCATCTTCCTTGTGAACTTCTTCTACATTGCTTCTCTTGAAATACAGCCTTATTCTCCAATGCCTCCACTATCCCTATGGCCCATGAATGAAATCCAAACTCCTCATTTCTACATTCAAGGCTTCTAGGTTGTCCCCAGCCTCCTTTTCCAAACATATCTCTAATTCTTACTCTTGTATTAGATAAAATAACCAAACTTAATGGTTTGCTATCCTTCATTTATGGTTCAAACATTTCCACAAATGTTTATTGCTCATACTCTGTTTTTCTAATGTAGCTGTTCTTCATTTGTGAATGTCAATAATACACCCCTTTAAAGCTCCTTTCCTAGGAAATAATCAAACTTTCTATGATGTTCCCTGGAGAAATACGATTTTATATTAATTCATGTGGGTTTTGGCCTTAGATGAACCTCAGTTCAAATCCTGACTGTGCTATATATTAATTATTTGACTTAAGGACAGTAATTTAACTGCTTAAGCCTTATTTTCATATTCTTAAAATGAGGCAAATGCAACCTATCTCATAAGGTTGTTATAAAGAATAAATAAAATGAAGTAAGAAGTTCTGAAATCTTTTTATATAAAAAGGTTGAATCTCTGATTCAATTTTTGAAGATGAAGGGAAGAAGTTAAGGGGCCTCTGTTAAGGGTTACAGAGTCATGGGTTATGGAGTATTGGGGTATGAGAGTTTCTCTCTCTCTCTCTCTCTCTCGCTCTCTCTCTCTCAAGGAGCTTCAACTCCTGAAATTCTCATCCTCTCTCTCTCTCTCTCTCTCTCGCTCTCTCTCTCAAGGAGCTTCAACTCCTGAAGCTGAAATTCTCATTTGATATGGTCAGGTTTTCTAGCTTTTCTGATTCTATCTGAATTTTTACATTGGGAAATACATCTCTCTTTGAGAAATGCCAAAATTATCCTAGACAGACCAACTTGAAAACAAGTCAATTTGCATAAACATTTATTTTTTATTTATTATGGAAGTCTATTTGTATCTGGAGTAATTTTAAACTGTGCAAATATACTGATACCCAGTATATTAAATCTAAAATGAGTTAAAAATATTATAGTATTCAACTAAAAATGCCTTGGAAATGATGTTAGCTGAGCAAGAAATTGTAATATGTGCAGGGAAATTGAGGGGATAGGGGTTTCTTACAGACGATGCAGAGAGGGTAACAGCTAACAATAGGTTTGTGAAATAAACACATTCATCAGTGCCGGTGAAGTAGAATAACTTTTACATCATTATTCCAATCTTATGATTGGGATATGTATCAAAGGAATTCAGCCAATGAGGCACAAATTGACTTGAGCAGAGTTGTCCCTAGGGTTGCACAATCTGCTTAAAGCTATAAAGGCAGAGTGAAGCTTGAAACACAACTAGAAAGAAAGAGAGAGTAGTAGTCAGGGGTGAAAACTGGTTTTAAGTGGAAAGATGGCTCTCTCTGATCTCTCTAAGTTAACGCCACTTTAGGTTGAATAAAGACAGACTAGAAGGGACTATACATATTCTGAAACATATTTATTCTTCAAAGGATATATTAAAGAGTGTGGAGATTTCCCTATTCCCCTCTCTTCACAGAAATCGAGAGACCAGATAGGCTTTCAACTTCCTTAGCAAAGGGAACATAGAAGAACTTATGAGCTGAGAGGAGACGGAGGAAATAAGGCCAAGTGCCAGGATGTCAGAGACTGTGGCCTTGTGGGGAAAGTCTATTGTTATATACGAAATATTTCTTTAATATTACCAATTATAGTATTTATATAATATATAAATATATAATCAGAGAAATTATGTTACACATAATTACATATATGGTATGCTATAATTTTAGTTTTATAATAGTGAATATATTACTGAGGGCCTAATGTGTGCTAGTTTATTAATGTTATCTTAAATACTTAAAGCAATGCTGCAAGGTAGATTTTCTTTCAATTTGCAATGTAGGACCTGCAGTTGAAGATGTTTAAGTGACTTAACTGAGGCAGCTTTTAGTGGTGGAGTCCTAAGGCAGACTCACTATTCCGTGATATATCTGATTAAAACCAACCAACCAACCACAAAACCAAAACTATGCACTTTGCACAACACTGAATCATCAGGAAAAGTTTAAATAGTGTAAACTTTATGAATGTCATGTGTATTAGGCAGTTTTGTGATTCTTATTACTCAATATTTTAGGTTTAATTATCTTCATGCCAATCAGAATATTATCGGTTTGTAAACTGTCTAACTTTTGTTTGTTGACTGAAACTATTCTTTTTAATTGGTGTTTTCCTTATGAATCTAGTACACACAATTTCTGACATCACCAAGCTGCTCTATTTTTGCTACTGAAGCGCTGGGCTTTCACTAGCACCTGATGATGGCAATATCCCAGGGGTCAGGTGTTGTTTTCAGTTTGGTTTCCCAAAATTTAGAAAGCAATAAGCACAAACATGGTCAAAACAATAATAAATGATGTAGCAGTTGGCCCTTGTGGTAAGCAGTACTGAATCTTAATGACTGAGATGGAAAGCCAAGGTGTATTGCCCTGGGGGTATGCTTTGTGTTGCACGCCATTCTCCAGCTAAGGCTGAAAGAAAACATCCATAAACCTGGAGCCAGACAAATGGTGAAAAGGGCTCAAAAGGGGAGAGCTGGCATCAGGGAAAGAAAGCTGAATGAAGTGAAGAAGCTGGACAAAAGCAAAGACTCCAGGGAGAATAACAAACTGTGTAGTAGGGACCAAGAGGATAACATTGCTGACTGCAAACTGTCGCGGACATACCACAACTCCATTGTGCCCTCATATTGGCAGGACAATGCCATGTGCTTCCGAATGAACTGTAGGTTTTCCTGGCTTAATTTCCTTATCTTGGTCAAATTATGTTGTGAGGAGAGAGATACACCCTTTATATACTTACCTATGATATGAATATATGCTATATACTCCAAATTGAATAATTCATCTTTTTAGAATTGGTATCATTAATTTTAATGTTTGTCTTTGATAAAACAAACATCCTTAATCTTCATTATACTGAAATGCAACCTCTCTCAAAAACACATATCCATTTATGTTTTCAATTTACTTTGTGCTATTTTTCAAAAAGTCAGGTCAAGACCTAATTTCTAAAGCAATCTTCACAGTGCTTTATTGTTCACCAGTGACTTATATGATTAAGGAATCCATCGGGATTTTTTTTTGTTGTTCTTTCTATAGCATCTCCTTTGCCAATATCTCATTCTCTGTGGTTTGCAGTTCAGCATCTTGAATAAAAATTCATACAAGAAATGGAGGCTATACTTTAGAAAATGGCAGCTCCATCTCAATGGCCACATAATTTCCTTAGAATTTATGCTTTCTTATTGTGAATTCATTCATCTAAATATAAAAATGTATTCAAACTCTTAAATACAACATCTACCTGAGATTAATAAGCACATGGTTTTCTTTCAGCCACAACAATGGTACCCAAACATTTATCACCTCCCCCCGCCAAAAAAAAATCCAAATAATTCATCAAAAAATAAATGAGACTGAAAGGTTAAAACTCAAATTATTGGATTATTGAATGAGCCATTTTGGTGGGAACATTATAGGAGTTACTAAGAATCGAGGAAAGAAGACAAAAAAGGCAACATAGCCCTAGATCCCATCTACTTTTACAGTGCCAATAAAGAGCAATTCAGTTCCAGGCATATGAAATAAAAATCTTTTTAAATCTTCAATTTACTGGTTACCCACATGCCTGGCAGCTAGGTTAGGAAGGAAAATAAGCACTTAAAGGGGTGGTAAATGGACAGAGAAAATGGACTTCTTATTAAGTTAAATGGCATTCATTTAGCATGAATGCTAATGGCTCTAGGACATGAGGAATCAGGAATGACTGTAATCTCTCTCTCATAAGATCTTATGTGCCAAAGTCACACTGATGTGGAATACATGAGAATCTTCTCGCAGTGGAACAAGTGCCATGAAGGGTGGACTGAAATGACTGACTAGAAGACCTAACCACAAGTTATTATTTTACTTAATTTCAGACAGACTTAAACCATATTATGTATAATAAGCCCAAACCGAGTAATATCTAAAAATTAAAATATATTAAATTTGCTGCAAATGAAATATAGGTAATAGTGCCATAAATTGTCAGTGCCTAAAATTGTCCTTGATGAAGACAATCTATTAGTTGAAATAATTATGTTTCTGTAGGAAAGAATATTAGACTGTTGACACAGGAAAAGGTTGAGTGTTAAATATATACATACCATCAAATGGAATTTTTATCATGCCTTTAGAATACATTGTTCTAAGTGAAACAGATTAGATAAAATGATCTCAAAAGACTAAGATACTTTACTAATACTAAATGAAGTGAGCGGATACATATTTAGCATTAATAACTATAAATCTAGTCATTTATATTAGAATATCCAATTGGGAAAACATATGTTAAATATGTCTACTTTTCATTCATTTATTCGTGTATTTTCTTTTTCAATTTTATTCTAAATATTTGTGACTCATTTGATACCTAGAATTTATTTTTTATTATTTTTTGAAATTAATTTTTTATGGTGACATTAGTTAATGAAATCCAATAAATTTCAGCTGTACACTTTAACAGTAAGGCATATATATATTTACACTGTGTGTTCACCTCTCATGGTCAGATTTCTTTCTGTCACCACATATTTGACCCTTTACCCCGTCTACCTCCTCTTTTCCCCATTCCCTCTACCCTCTGGTAATCGTATTCAAAAGATATTTCTGGTAGCTTATAAGACAATATATTGTAATTTGGAAAAAATATAATTTATTGCCTATAAAAAGACCAAAAAAAATAGAAAAGGGGAAAAATATTTCTAAAATTAATTTTTAAAAAGTGACTTAGAGCTTCCATCCAAGCAGAGCAAAACAAATGAAGATATGTTTGATTATATAATTTTTAAGGTCATTTCAGTTTCTGAGGAGAAATATTTTTCTCTTTGGACTTTGATTTAAATTATATTTCTTGAGTATATCTTCTCAAATGGTCATTGAGTTATGTATTGGTAAATACCATTAGCTGTATAAACATGGCAAATGCAATACCAATTTATATAGCATCTAGTGATTTGATTTCTGTGTTTCTGTGTTTCTTACATATCACTGTGGCCACTCCTCCCTAGTGACATGTTTCACTTATCTTGTGTCTCCCATCTTTAGAGCCTGATAGCAAGTACTCTCTCACATTCTCTCTCTCCTTCTCTAACTTTTCCTAAAAAGTGTGTTCTTTAGCCAAAGGTTATATTTCAACACATAAAATGCACGCTACCTTTTCAAATAATATATGATATCAGAGAGTTGTGAAATCTCTTTCTGGCTGTAAAAAAAGGCACTTTTACTATATAACTGAATTAATAAAAAATTCACATTATTAATAGGTTCCTAGAGAAAATAAGTATACTGATGATAGAGGGCAGCTTTAGGACAGCTGGGTTAGCAGTTAGGAAGGGAAGCTGGGTATGAAGTGAAGGAAGTGAAGTGAAAGAGAAACCCATGAGAACACACTAGAACCTACATCTGTCTTATCTTCATTTCCAGCCTGAGTGATGCTGGTGACCTATAGGAGAAGCTAGTGTCTTATGACACAATGTTACACTTGTGTCTGGTCCAGAATTTGGAGAAGCTAAGGAAAAAGGTCTGGGGGGATTGAGGTGCTATGAGTTTGGATGCTGCCCACATCAACAAATGAGCCAATAGATAAATGAAAGTGTTCATGAGTGGCCTTAGTGCCTAGAGTTCTGCACCAGTCTACAGAACATGAAAATTACTACTTCTTCACTCCTTTTGACAAATTCTGTATAGATTGTACAAGGTAAAGCCAATTTTTGTGTAAACCTTTTTACAGAAGACTTTTACACAAGTGGCTAATCCTAACCCAGAATTATACAAGGAAGAAAAGTCTGGAATCTTAGTTTTATCTTAGCTACACTGATACGGCACAAAGCCATCACAGTCCACTTCTTGTCAATATGGCATCCATATATACCTCTTTTATCCATGCTAAACTTTCTTATTAGCCCTCTTACAAAATAATACACAGCCCCTCTATCTATATTTGGGATATGTTCACTCCTCTTCTAGATGAGCATACTTGCGTTTAATTACTGAGATAATAAGGTTAACTACTTTTAACACATCTAAAGTAAAATGAAAAAAGGGAAAATAATGAATATATCCACACTTATATTCATATTAAAATAAAACATTAATACTGATTACAGTTCTTATTTCTATCACTGGCCATCTGGTCATAGCTGGTATTTAAAACTATCTTCTTCTACTATCCATTCTTTATTTCTCTTTATTCTCAAGAAGCACCTCAGCTGAAAGTGGTTCCTTGCTTAGGTAGGGTTACCTAAGACTTAAATCCAGAATGGAATAAGTCCGTAGCAGTTGGTGCTGGCCCAATGCATCGACCTTGACCTGGTTGCTTCCTAATAGTATGTGCTCCCAAGCTACATTGTAGGAGATGGGAAGGATCATTTCAAATCTATCTTGGATTCCACTTTAAACAGCTTGTATCAGATTTCAGAAGGACCTCAGGTAGTCTTCCTTGAATCATTTAGTAAGAATTATAAACTAGGATACATGAGAGCTTTGGAAATCTCACAGATATCTGTAACTTCACCACATTAGTTAAATTCGTCACACCCAGTCTATTTCCACACAGAGCTAATGTGCAGCATTTTTCATGATATATTCCAGCAGGCTTGTTTAATGGATCAAGATGGCAGAAGGAGCTGAGGAAATGGTCTCCTCCTTGGAGGGAAATCATCTAAACAATAGTACAAACAAACAAGAGCTTTAAAAAGCAGAAGAAAACTAGATTCGGGAAAAAAAAAAAGAATAGGATACAAGGTAAGGCAAGATGGGACTGAGGAGACACTTCTGGTTGGCAAGGCCTCTTACCTAAAGGTAATTTATGGTTACTTGGCAGCTTTAAGAAACTTCAGACTGATGAAACCATAGTAGTACTGCAAATTCCTCAGTTTAAACTCTAACTTTAAAAGATGGGAGTAAAAAGAATGGTCAAGTGGAGAATATTATCATATTTTTTATGGAAATAAGGATTATTTACTTTTCATTTATTTATTCTACATATACTATTTGACAGCCTACTAAAAACTACCTTGGCGACATACTGAGGGTAAATAAATGATTCGGACATGGCCCCTACCCTCAAGGAATATACTGTTTATGGAAAGAAATACATAAGATATTTATAAAACAAGGACTATATCAGGTTATGCTAAGTTATGCAGTGGTAAAACGACATCCCCAAAATCTACATGGCTTTACACGACACTTTTTAATTTCTTTCATGCATTGCCTGCCATGGGTCTGAGTGCTTCCAGGAGGAAGGTATCTTCTATATGCTGGGTCATTGTTCAAGTTACTTCAATCTTGTGACAATTCCACATCAACAGGTGATTTCAGGATCATCAGAACAGAGACAGCTATAGATCAGAGCATTAGAACTAAATATTCTGCTAGGAAGTGACGCTTGTCACTTGCACTTGTATTTCATTGCCCAAGTAAGCCATATGGCAATGCTTACTTTCCTGGAAGGGAAATACTACTGCCCCATGTGCTGGTAAGTAGAGTAGAATTGTATATTAGTGAAAAGTGCTGACACCTACAGTGCGCTATATGATAAAGGTTTAGTCAATGGATTCTGAGTCACTAGTCAGTTAGTAACAAAGGGTAAAGTGACCACTGGTTGTATTTTCCTCTAGTTGTGGGATGGAAAAATAATTTGGTAAGTCTTGACATATATGGTAAAGAGAAAAGATAAGAATGATTAAAATAAGAGTCTCTCTATGCACTCTAATCTCTAATTCAGACAATAAAAATGTAAAATTCACACCCATTTATGTAAAGTCCTCTATGAAATGCAAAATAAATAGAAGATATGATTCTGGCTCTTAAAGATCTTACAATATAATGAGAATGTGAGCCAAACCTAAAGAAATGCAGTAAAAGCTGATCAATCTAATAATCTATGAACTGGAAATCTTTATTACTTCCCTATACATATAGGGTAATGAAAATGATAACCTTGAGACTCTGCAAAACCCGAAAGTGCTTTGAGAATCATTAAAGGAAGATTAAAGTATTTTCAGTAAAGTTTAGGTTTGAGGCTATTACTGAATTTTAATACTAGACAATTGGCCATTCATGCACAGTATATATTACACATCTCTAGTTACTTGAACCTGTGATGAACTAGAGTACCACATTCTCTGGTTATTAATAAACAAAATTAGAGAAACAGATAAACATTTGCTTCTAGCAACATCTGTACAAAATTGTTTATGCATATTGAGCAATCATGGTGATTTATAACAGGAGTGAGATTGGAAGTAGGTTAAGCAGGCATTTATATAAAAAGGTTATCTGAAGAAGATGAGTATATTTTGCAGTAGACGCAAGAGGTATTTTGGTGCATAGGGAAATAAATGTTGGAGGAAGAATCTCAAGAAAAGAAATGAGGCAGTTTAGAAACAGATGTGAAGCTTGGTCACATTAATTGTGTTTGCGTGGCTAGAGAGAAGTATGTAATGGAAAGTAGCAGGGGGGGAATTTTTATAATAATTGGCAGAATCTTAAAGCTTATGACCAGCAGTTTTTTTGTGGTTCAAAGTGAAAATTCAAATCCATTTATGTTCTCAGAAGGCAGGTTTGGAGATGCAGTTCCTGAATTTATTTATAAGGTAGATAGGATAAGGAGAAGCTGGTTGGAGCTGGTGTAGAGATGTGGATGCCCAGGAGCTGCCGGAATAGAAAGTGAATCCTAAATACTATAGGAGAGAATTAGTAGGTTGGGTGGGTATGCCCCAGGTTTCTGTCTGAGGTTTCTTCTTTCACTATTTCAGTGATCACATCCATTGCAATGATGTTAATCATCATCTATATGCTTATAATTCTTATCCAGAAATAGAAAAGGCATCATATAGTGGTAAAGTGTGTACTCAATAAACGTTAACCATTATTATATGTCTAGTAAGATCTATTCATTCTGAACCAAAATTTGTATACCCATCTGCATTTTGGATATCTCTATTTGAGTACTCAAAAGAAACCTCTAGCTCAATAGGTCTAGAAGTATCTTCTCTCTGCCCTAAACCCCTCTTGTGCTGTTTCCTTTTCTTTCAGCCTGCTGAATATATCTCCAACGTGTTCATCATTACGTCTCCACATTATCTGACACATAGTACATGCCTAAATATATTAGTATGTGACTATTTAATATGAATAAAGACTAGATAAGAGCAATGAAGGAGCTGAATTTTGAGTATGATTCCAAGGTCATAAACTTAGGTAGAAATGTGATTGAGAATTATAGGGTAAAGAATGTGGGCATGAGAATCAGTTCTAAATTACTGACATTACTCGAGGGCTGCTTTGCTTAGTAAATGCTTTATATTAACAAAGCACAAATCATTAAGAAGGCTTTAGAAAAGGCAATTTTTTCAACAAGCAGTCCTTCATTGCTTTTGAACATTTCTACATCTCACCAATTTTGTCCTTCTCTCCCCCTAAAATACAACACTGTGGCAAAGAAAGAAGATAAAACCGTGTCATCTCGGAAACTCAGTGTCCTCTTGGCTTATATTATTCTTAAAAATAAGAGGTGACAGTTTCTGGAAAGATTCCTGAAGGACACAAGTCAGCATCATTTTATTGAAGGAAAGACATGCTTTGATAGATAGATAATAAAAGCATGGAAAAAGAAGCTATTTCAGATGAAAGAAATGACAGATAAAGAGGATTAGTGAAGGGTCAAAACAATATATGAAGATATCAACATTTCTTGTACAATCATTCAATAAAAATGTCAACAAGCAAAAGGTTGGCTGGCAATAATACAACCAAAATGGGTAATTTAAGTGAAGAAAGTAGTCTAACTGAGCTCAACATGGCTATTAACACTTATTTACTGGTCTCGGTGGAATAAAATACTGAAAGACAAGAGTTTGAAGTGAATAAAATTGTATCCAATTTACAATCAAATGAAAAGACAGTGGGCTCAGAGCCAAAAAATATTCCTCAATTAAGCTTCTTTTCAATGGCTTTAGTTTAACCAGCTGAATTTTTATTTAAAGTTTTTAAAAACTACTCTTATTCAATCTTTTGAAAAGCAGGATTTTTTTTAAATGGGTAATTTATTTCTTTTTATAAAGTGAGAGTCAGCAATAAGTAGTGTTCTGCACACATGGAAACACAATAAAATTGACAGAGAAATGGAAGGCACAGCCCCTATTCTCAGTGACGTGACATTCTGTGAAGAAGAAATATGTGGCAAATGGGATATAAGAACATATAAGTCATGGACATGCAGCTCACTGGAGTTGCCTCAGTTTTTAACTCAAAGGAACATTATTGTTTGTTGGTCAGCTTTGGTGATAAGCGATAATTGAGATTCTATGCTTAATATAACATCATAATTTTAAGGATGACTCCTCAATAAAAGTGCAGCATAAGGTCAAAATGGTCCAATTAAGTAGTTCTCTTGCTGTATACTAATATATGCATATAACTTAGTAAAATTTCCATTCCTAAATATATAAAAATCATTTACAATTCTGGAACTGGAAGAGGTAAGCTTTTATCACCTGGAAAATTCTCTTTCATTACGGTGCTGAATTAATTGGATGTTACTATATTAGGAAACATATTTCATCTTTCATTTTGCTTTTAAGATAAAATCACAACATAAATATAAATACATATGGTGCTTCTGTGTTAGAACATTCTATAAAGGGACAGTTTAATAGATTAAACTTCTGATTTTTTACATGTCAAGTAATCAAATGTAATGTTTTATCTCTACACCTGCAAATGAAGTTGAAAAACTGTGAAATCTGCAGATAGTCCAATCCAATCAACAAATATTTGAATCCTAACCACTAGCAAGTTTAAATGCTGCAAATACTATGGAGGAGTGATTTATAGTCTCTACTCTCACTGACTCAATGGACAGCGACTGAGATGGTCCTGGAAGGAGAGAAAAGGTAAACATATTAATTGGAAAAAAATTAGCAATGGCTTCATATAGAAGATGATATTTAAGAAGGGCTTTGAAAGATAGGTAGAATCAACCTGTAAGGAGATAAGGCAGTGGGCATTTAAAGGACTGTAAAAGCACAAGCAGGTGATAAAGAATGAGATGGATTTGGAAGAAATGCTGAGTAATATAGTTCCAAATAAAGGATACTGAATAGGGAAACTAGTAGATAAACTTGGGTTAGATTGATATAACATTGTAAAGCTCTGGGTGCCAGACTAAAGCTTTTGAACACTTTTCATGTAAAACATGCTTGTTTTGCCATGCAAACTTGCCCTAAACCAGAGGCTATTTCAAAGTCACTTCTGAGTACAAATGGCCTAGATCCCAGAGCCCTCAGCAAAGTGCTTGGGGATTTGTCTGACCAGGTTTCCTTGAGTACGCAGTCTTTTTAAATGCATGTTGCCAAATTATTTCTTTCCTTGATGATTTATGACTTATTCAACAGTTGCTCCAGTGACACTCTTTATAACTATTTATGAATGCATGCATTTTTATAATGGACTTATTGACATATAATTCACATACCATAAAATTTGCACTTTTAAATTATACAATTCAGTGGTTCTTAGTACATTTACAGAATTGTGCTACCATCACCATTATCTAATTTGAGAACATTTTTCTCATCCCAAAAAGAAAGCCCATACCTATCAACAATTGATTCCTCATTCTTCCTGCCCCCAGTCCCTGAAAACCACTAATCTATATTCTATCTTTATGATTTTGCCAACTCTGGATTTTCATATAAATAGAGTTATACACTATGTGGCTAAATTGGTCAGGGTTATCTCAAGAAACAGAACCAATAGGATGTATATATAGTTATATATAAAAGAGAAAATTTATTATAGGAATTGACTCACACAATTATGGAGACTGAGAAGTCCCACAATCTGCCATCTGCAAGCTGGAGAACCAGGAGAGCCAGTGGTATAATTCAGTCCAAGTCTAAGGGCCTGCGATCCAGGGAAGCCAGTGGTGCTATTTCCAGAGTTTGAATGCCCAAAACCAGGAGCATGGATGTCTAAGGGGAGGAGAAAATGAATGCCATCGCTCAAAAAGAGGAAATTCACCCTTCCTTTTTTTGTTCTATTTGAGTCCCCAGTGGATTGGATGATGTCTGCCCATATTGTGAGGGTAGATCTCTTTAGTCTCCTGAATCAAATGCTAGTCTCTTCCAGAAATGTCACAGACATACCCAGAAATAATGTTTTACCAGCTATTTGGGCATCCCTTAGGCCATTCAAGTGGACACATAAAATAAACCATTATGGTAGTGTTTTGTGTCTTTTTTCACTTAATATAATGTTTTCAAGGTTTATCCATGTTGTAGCATTTATCAGTACTTCATTCATTTTTATGGTCAAATAATATTTCATCGAATGGCTATACCACATGTGCTAATCCATTCATCAGTTGATGGACATTTGGGTTGTTTTCACTTTTTGCCTATTATGAGTAATGCTGTTGAGACTATTTACGCGCGCATTTTTGTTTGGACTTATGTTGCATTTATCTTATCTAGGAGTGATATGCCCTGGTAACTCTAACATTTTAAGGAACTTTCAACTGTTTTCCAAAGTGGCTGCACTATTATAACATTGTATGATATATGAGGGTTTAATTTTCTTCATATTTTTATCAATACTTGTTATCGTTTATTTTAGCCATCCTAGTGTGTATAACATGGTGCATTATTGTAGTTTGATTTGCATATCTCTAATGACTAATGAAATTGAATATCTTTTCATGTGCTTATTTTTGCCATTTGTATGTTCTTCAACAAAAGTCTTTTCAAATTACTTGCTCATTTTAAAAATTGGGATATCAGTCTTTCTAGAGTTATATGAGTCCTTTATATGTTTTGAATATGTCCCTTATCAGACATATGATTTGCAAATATTTTCCCTAATTCTGTGAATTCTATTTTCACTTTTTATGATGTACTTTGAAACACAGAAGTTTTACATTTTGATGAAGTCCAATTTACCATTTTTTTTTTTGTCTCATGAATTTGGTGTCATATCTAAGAAAACATTGCTTAACCTAAGGTAACAAAGATTTATGTTTTCTTCTGATAATTTTATAATTTTAACTCATATTTAGATCCATGATCCATTTTCACTTAAGTTTTATATATGGTATGAGGTAGGGGTTTAACTTAATTCTCTTACATGTTGATGTCTAGTTTACATGCACCATTTGTTAAATAGATTGTTCTTTTCTCATTGAATTGTCTTGGCACCACAGATACAAATGTGTTTTAATTGTTACTATACACATTTGAGAACATATTTACCTTTTACTCAGTTCTTTCATAAAGTTTTAATTTAAATAAACTATTTTCTAAGCAAATGTATATGGAATGTATATGGATTAATTTCCTGTATGCAAGTTTGGTGGCCTTAGAAACTGACATAGGAAATTGAAATAAAAATTTGGCCTTGCCTCCGAATTAGGAAAGAGGACCCTATTCAAATCCTGCTGGCTGATTTCTGTTTCAAAGTCTGCTTCTCAGAGAATCTGCCTGAAACATCTCCAATAAGGGGACAGTACCTCTCAGAAGAGAGGCTTACCCAAGGTAGAGCACAGCTGGAAGCTCATGATCTCTGTGGACCTGCTGACTCAGAAGACAAAGTGAAGCGTAAGGTTCTGGCTATACCAGCACAGTTTCTCCTTCCAAACTCACTAATGAGAGTGGAGTGAATGAGGGAATGTAGGGAGGTCAGAATAGTAACGCCAACATACACTTATATAAAAAACAAACATAAAAGGTGGAGAATAAGTATTTTTCCCCAAACCCTGTACCAAATACATTTGGCAAGATGCCAGGCTCTGGCGCATGTCTTAATCCTTTCCTGATCATCTCCCCACTCCACCTTCCCAAGTTATTCAGTGAGGAGAATCTGATACCTTGTTTACTTAGAGCTTCAAGTAAATTGAGGGTTTACCATATACACATTATAATTGTTTCTTTATTGCAATGCCTTTTGTGCAAATGGTCAGTTATCACAGGTGATAAATTTTTCATTTCCTTTCACCCAAAGACCAAATGACTCACGAACTAACTCAAGCAAAAAATAACTTTGTTGGAGAACTTTTCCTTTCTTTATTCTTTTTAACCACTGTAGGCAAAAATGCCATTATTGCTGGCTTTTTGGTCTAAATATACTCTAAATTTTGCATAGAATTGATGGTAATTCTATTTTGGGCCAAGAAATTTCTAGGGCTTACAAAATGACATTTTTGGCTCTACTTTAACATAGATCCAAAGGGAATTGTTCATTAACATTTGCAAGCTGTTTCTTTATATTCATGGTCTGATGAAAATGACTTGGGAGCCAGAAAATATGAATTGAATTTCCATTTCTATCATTGACTCCATGTGTGATCTAGACAGAACTCTTAATTTCCCTGAACCCATTTTCTCTATCTGTAAAATGGGGATAACAACAATAATAGATATTTGCTTCATTATTTAGTTTCCCATACATAATTTTTAAAAAGTCTCTCTCATTAATGAGGACACAATTAAATGTCCTATATGAATAAAAATTGGAAAATAGAAGTTTTATGTAAATGAAAGTTTCAGTGGCATGACTCACTTTAAAGAACATACACATTTTTGAAAATGTAGTATAAAGTATAACACATTGTATTCTTTTCCATTTTCAAAATGACAATGTATCCGCATTAAAAACTGTTGACTTTAGCATGTTAATAGCAGTTGTTAAATTACGTTTTTAGTAACATGATTTTCCCATAAAGCATAAGTGCCCTTTTTCCCAAAATTTCAGTACAATCCACTTTTCTAATAATTTCTAGATTACAGCAGGCTTTTTTTTATATATGGTTTTGTGTTTCAGAGGACAGCATAATACCTAAGCCCACATAATAACGATTCTACACTATAAACCTTAGATAAAATAGACACATTCAGAGGTAGTTTTAGAAACTCTAAATATATTTTAATGCAAAAAAATTCACTTCATGTTTTCTTTAAATAGCAAGCTCATCATTTCAACTCCTTAAAAATTTCTAAATATGCACAACTTTTAAGGAACACATCTGTCACAAGAACAAGGAGAATTCTGCTCTCATGTCACAAAATGAAAACAGCATTTCAGATTTCTGCTGGGTCCTGGAAGTAGGAGGTTTTCTTTAGATGCAGCATGTGGCTTTACTTCTCTCAAGTAAATTTTCGTTATAAAGATACTCCACGTATAAAAGAAAAGCTCTTGGTTATTGCCTAGATCGTACTGTAGCATTTATCTATTGAATCCAAAGAGGTTTATTTCGGCTTCACTTCATTTGTGATATCCAGGGTCTGAGCATATAACTGAGTTATTGTTCTGCATATTACTTCAATTGTGTTAGTAGGTAGATGTGTAGGTTAACCTCGGTTTTGCTAAAATAATGGCTCTTTCAAGGGACTGCATTCTTCTCACAAAGTGGCTCGGAGATTAGGTGAAGGTCAAGCGGAGACTAAGTTGCCTGTTCAGTAGTCGTTATCAAATATAAAGACAGATTCATGGGTGCCCTCCCTGGAGATAGATAGATAGACAGATGATTGATAGACAGGTAGTTATATCTAGTTGGGGATGTGACTTGGGAATTTCCAATAAAAAAGGAAAAAAAAACCCCCAAAACTTTATAGGTGATTCTAACATCCAGACATGCATGAGAATTGCTGTCTTGTAGTTTTTTAAAGGCCTCCACAAATTCAGGATAAATGCTACTTATGTGATTGTCACCCTGCAGTTCCAGCACCAACATTTGAATCAGTAGTCCAGACTTTATGTGGGCTTATTTCTTACTCATAATACTTATATGCAGCTGGTGCTTGGCCTCTTGACTTCTATTTTATATGTGCTATAAACACCATGTTTATTTCCCCCATTTGTGCCCTAACTTGGAATAACTTGAGAATTAGGCCTTATCCAAGTGCTTAGGCCATTTATTAGTTTATTCTTTCAAAATCTGTTGAGTATATAATATGCACCCAGCAGGTATATTTATTACAGACATGAGAGAGAGCACAAAGGAGGGGTCCCCAACCACAGCAAACCTCTCTGAGGAGAATCGAACTGAGATGTTAAAGTGAGTGAGGTGGAAAGGACAAAAACAACAAAAAATGTAGGATAAAAAAATGGTGAAGTTTAATTAATGGTGAAGTCTCTCAATCCCCTTAACTTGTCACACACTTTTGTACCACTTCAGGTTGTGCATATTTAGCATAGTATTGTTTCTTATTTTTTAAAAAATATAGAATATTACCTTGATCATTGAGGATTACTTCAAATTCCTAATTCAAGCTCTTAGGAAATATTAATATCAAGCAGACATTGGAAAGGCAGCCCTTGAAAACCCTACCAGTTTGAAAATCTCTGACTCTACTGTTATGCTTTGCTGCATCCTGCATATAATAACGATAACGTAGGACATTAACTGAAGATTACTTTCAATCTAGGTCATTAGGTCATGTCTTCAAAATGGCATGCTCATATAATAATCCTATTCTATAATGTTGTTTCTGTCATAATAGGCCACTCTTCCTATTAACTATGTCACTGACTGTAACAGCAATGGAAAGGATTGAGATTCAAGTGAAATGTGAATCGGCTGACCTCGGAATTGGAACTGGATTCCCGTTAGGTTAAATTAGCTAATACGGCGACAAAGCTACACACAATTTGTATTTCTTGGTAATTTTTTTCATCAGCCTCTGAAAGCTGAAGCTGTGCTGTCTGGTCAATAGGTGGCTCTGAGGAAGGTCTTAGATTCTTGCCTTCCAGTAGCTATGCCCTTGATGAATGGAATGGCATTCCCATTATTCGATGGATAATGAGATGAGATGTGCTTATCACAGCAATTTATTGAAAACAAAAAAGCTACACATTAGCAAACTAAAATTATAATTAAAGGGAAAAAAGAAAGCTTTTGCATAAGTACTACCAAAATCTCAAGGGACCAATCCTTGGAGGACAGAGACATCAGGATTTAAATTTGATGAGTAATTTTCCTAGGTCGCATAGCACCAAGTATATCATCTGACACAAAACTTCCTTTGATTTCCACTTAGGTTTAATGGTTGAATAATCATGGCTCATAAGTTTATCTTTAATAACAGTCACAGCAGACAGTTTATTAGCAGATTCTGCAGGCTGCAGGGTTGTCATTTGCTGTTATAGTGATTGTCTGTTTTAAATATCACAGCTGTTGGTGTTTTTATTTATTTATTCATGATTTGATTCCTGCCTCTCCCACATCTCTGATGCTCAAAGGCAGGCTATTTTCCTTTTTCTCTTTGAATTGTGAAAGGCTACTGTGACAGTCCCTAGCCCAGGCCGTGGAGTGTCACACAGGGTCCTATGGTACTGAACAAAAAGCCACGTCTTCTTGAATCTGGCAGAGCTCTTTATGAGAGCTGAGCCTTCTTGTGGGGGCCTTTCTCTGTCCGTGAGTGGCAGGCATGAATGGAATCCTATGAGGGGCTGTGGGCCAGTGAAGACCCTTCTTCATGTGTTCTTGGCGAGGAAACTGGAACCACTAGGAGAAATGCAAATGCCCAGGCCTCCACTTGTCCTATGCAAAATTAGATGCCACTCTGAATAAACATAGGAAGCACTGTAAGCTGCAGTTTTTAAATTCAGCTGAAGGGAAAACTTGGTCATAATACATAGCATCTTTCATTGAGTTGTGGGGGGACAGGCTTGGATTGAACAGATGGCATTATTTCATTTGTTTTCAGATGGGCCGTGTAAGGCAGAGTGTATATAGAGTGATACGATTTTGTAAAGAGAAAAATTGGGGCCTCACATTCTCAGCATGATCTGGAATTAGGCATGAAATTAGAGGAGGCTGCTACCACTAGAAAGCTGATTTGGGAAATCTCAACATCCTCCAAATACCCAAACCCTTCCCCTCTCCCCTGAGAAAATATGCCATGCTCCTAATATCCCCTGAGTAAATAAAACAATGTCCCCACCTATCGAGAGGAGATGGACAAAGTCTGATATTCTACGACTTAAGCATGTAATGTGTATCCCCTAAACCATGGGTCCTCAAACCCTGGGCTGCAGACAGGCACTGGTCCATGGCCTATTAGAAACCCGGCCACACAGCAGGAGGTGAGCGGCAGGCGAGTGAGCAAAGCTTCATTTGTATTTGCAGCCGCTCCCCAGCGTTAGCATCACTGCCTCAGCTCATCAGGCATTAGATGCTCATAGGAGCACTGGTACCTGGTGCCAAAAAGGTTGGAGACTGCTGCCCCAAATGGAGGGCACATGAAATGTATGTAACTAATCTCAACAGGCTTGGATCCCTTGGGAGGCTAGTGAAAACAGAGAGGAAAAAAAATATAAGAAGAATAAAGAAGGAAAACAGGAGGCCCATCTTACCCATTTCTTGATCATTGGAGGGACATACTGCCCCCTACATACTCTGGAAGGTATCTACTGTTTCTTGCCAATTCAGCAAAAAGGAGACCCAGAAGACATCTGTGTCCCCTGTTGCTTTGGGAAAGGGGATGCTCCAATATGTAAAGAGGCAATCATCCTCCTCTTTACAACCAGGAGCAGATTTTTTTTTTCTTTTTCCTTTTTCTTTTTGGCTTCCTTGCCCTTCAGTAAGTGCTTCTGTAAAGTAACAATAAAAGGTAACGTGCAATAATATTTCAGAAGTTAATGGTAGGTGCTAAGGATTATGGAGCACTTTAATTTTTTACTGTTGCTTTGCTAATATCTTTATCAAAATAATGAGGACCAGAAAGTGGTATCGATTGGTAAGCAGGGACAGAGCCAGGACTCAGCACTATGAGCCTTTCCACCTACCTGGCTCCAAATGCTCTCCCCAGTGTCAGGTTGAAATCGACAATGATGCTCCTTTTAACAGCTGAGATGCCCCTCATAGAACCCATGAAAAAGCAATGTCAATATCAGCATCATCATTCCTCACACTTGTACAGCTTAGTAATTCTCATTTCTCTGTTCCTAAAAACACTGGGAGTCTGCCAGCTGGGTGCCAAAGTGCTAAGGCTGAATCCCAACAATCAGTCATTATCGATATAATAGAAATATAATAGGCATAATGTTAATGCAGTAAATATGGTTTTTATTTTATTTTAAGCTTCTTTGCCCATAAATGTTTATTAAGTCTTTGGCACTTGGTGACATTTGCTTACTAATGAATGTTGGCCAGTATTTATCTATTTAAACTATTTGTTGAATCCATCATAAAATTCTGTTGACTCTACTTTGATATATCCAGCATTCAACCAATTTTCATCATGAGCGCACCTACAATTTTGGTCTGAGCCACCAAAGATTATGGAAATCATCTTCTAACAGGATTATTGCTTCTGTCTTTACTACTACATAGTCTATTTTCCATACAGCAGTCAGAGCGAGCCTTTGAAAATCTAGGTCAGATGATGTGACTCTTGCTCAAAACTCAGCAATAGCTTCCGATATCACTAATGAGAGAAGCACAAGTCTTTATAGTGCCCTACAAGGCCCTACGTGGCCTGGCCATCCCTGCTTTGCCTGCCCCTCTCCTGTTCCAGGCACTTAGGCCTCCTGGCCACTCTTTGAACATGCCAGGTAAACTTGTACCTTGGGTCCAGTGGCCTATTTTTCTGCCTGGAATGTTTTATCCAGTGGCCTATTTTTCTGCCTGAAATGATTTCTGCTTGCCTGAAATTATTACTTTTTCAAGTTTTTGCTCAAATCTCACCTTCTCAATGCAACCACGCCACTTAATACTGCAACCTGTTTCCCTTTCCAGCTGCCATTCCCTCTCGTTCTGCTCTTCTTTTTCTTCCACAACATCTATTACCTTCAAGCATTTTAAGCCATTAGAATTAGAATGTCAGTACCATGAGAACAGGAATTTTGGTCTTTTGGTCTTTTATTACATTTTATGACTTCCAGTAAGTGCTCCAGAAATATTTGTTAAATGAATGTCTGTTATGTGCCAAACTGTATTATATTCTGACGGTATAAGAATTAACAAGACATATGCTTGCTAATAGGTCAGTGGGAGAGGACATACAATTAACAAGCAGAAATAGAACATAAAAGAGAACAAGTAGCAAGTAACTAATAATGAAAAAATCATCAAGGAATAATTGAGCTGAGTTTAATAGCTTTGTTTGTGAATGTGTGTAGTTGTGATCTCATTCTGCATTATACTGTTATATCTTCTGCCATTAAAATGGTTCCTCTAATGCAATTCAGTACATCAGTATTCATTGTGATGTCCGAAGAGCACTATGACTTTCAGATGCTCCACACCTGAGGACATTTAAGAATTGCTATTTGATTGTATGGTGATTTTCAAAGGGCATTCACATATATTTTTCTCATCTAATCCTCAGAACAATCTTCAAAATGCAGGTCTTATGAGTTATCTTCTTTAATACGTTCTCCCTGTTTTGTCTTTCCAGCTTTAAGCAATGTACTTTAAAGTAATTTTGTAAATTAAGATGCCTACAGGTTCTATGAGATTCTGATATGTTGCTGTTAGTGTTATTGCTGTTACCCTGTGTTCATTTCTCTCTCTTTTTTTTCAATTTCAGTCCACCATTAGGGGTCTTTCTCTCCAAGTGAGATTAAATTACACAATAATTGCTAAGAATGGAAAAAGTGCATCTTACCAGAAACCTATGTTTTCTTATTGTGCAGTCAGCCAGACTGTGGATCATCTTCTCTTTCAATTCTAGACTTTTATCCTGTAGTAATTAAGTAAAAAGTATGGTATAAGAAGTTGTAGGAAATACAAGATGAATTAAATAGTATCCTTGTTTTAAGAGTTTCTATTTGAAGAGGAGTGTTGATGGTCTCAACAGTGGTGGAATACTCTGTGTGTATATAATTTCTAAATCAACCTTTCATTTTAGAATAGATGTAGGTTTATGGAAAAGTCATGAAAACAGTAGAGACTTTCTGATATATCTCACGCCCAGTTTTCTCTGTTGTTAGCATCTTGGATACCACATTACATTTAACTATCATGTCTCGTTAGGCTCCTCTTGGTTGTGATGGTTTCTCAGACTTTCCTTATTTTTAGTGACTGACAGTTTTAAGGTATACTGGTCAGATATTTTGAATAATGTCCCTCAACTGGGATTTGTATGATGTTTTCCTCATGATTATACTGAGATTATGTGTTTGGGGAAAGAAGACCAAAGAGGTAAAGTGCCAATTTCATCACATTATATCAAGTGTACGCACTATCATCATTCCTTATCACTGTTAATGTTGATCTTCAACTCCTAATCGAGGTAGCGTTTGTTAGGTTTCTTTGTAATCACTGTGATTTTTTGTACCCTTTACCTTACCAAATCAGGACTGTGCAGAAGCTCTCTTGGAGTTTCCGTTTTAGGTCTATCCTCTTCAATCCCTGAACCAGCTCACCTTTCTCGCATTTCCAAGATTATTTAAAGATGTTTTTGTTTTTTTGTTTTGTTTTGTTTTGTTTTTTTTTTTTTGCAATCCAGATATTTGCTTGTTATCACCCATGGAGAAATATCAATTTTGGGCATGTAGGGTGCTTTTGCTTTGTTTACCGACTTTAATTAGTGACTTAGGTTAGCTATAAAGTTAAATTCTTTAGTTTAAGAGCAATCAGGTTAAGGAATGCAAAAAAAAAAAAAGACTAATAATTAATTTTATAGATTCACAAATTCTAAAATAAAACTAGCTTGATTTCAAGTTAGAGATGTAATGCACGTGCATTATTTAAAAATTTGGAAAACAGAATTTTAGTAAAAAAACAAAACCATCTGTAATTATCAATAAATAATTACTGCTATTGAATGATTTTCTTCAGTCATTTTTCTACATTTCTATATGTTTATATTTATCCATGTATCTACATATCTTCAGTATCTTTTGATTTTCTAGGATGATTTCATAGGTATAGTTTCATATTTTATTTTTTACACTGAATTGTCTTTTTTCTTACTAAAATTGTTTTAATGAGTCTCAAAATTCTATGACAGATTTTTGGTCAAATCATTTCCATTAAAAAATACTGATTTTAAAAACTAATAACTTAAAACTGTCACAGAAAAAATCTCAGATGATCCATAAAACATCTTTTCTCTCTGAAGATTTTAGATTGCATTGTTATCATTAACCAGACTTTTACTATTCAACTTAAATGGCCAACTAAGACAAACAGTTCTGAGATCTTCTTTCACCACTAGTTAAGCCTGGGGTGTCAGGTATTAGGAATAATATTTATTTAGCCTATTGAGTTTTATGGGCAGACTTGGTGACCTTACCAGCTCCTGCAGCCTCTTGTCCACTGATTTGATGACACCCACAGTGATGGTCTGTTTCATGCCATGAATGACCAACTGATCCTGAGGGAGATAGTCAGAGAAGCTCTCAACATAGCGGCTTTCAAAGAACCATAACAACTATGGCAGCATCATCAGATTTCAAGAATTTGAGGTCATCTTCTAGCCTCTTACCAGATGGTAATCAGTCTTCTCTTTGAGCTTCGCAAACTTTCAAGCAATGTGAGATACTTGACCATCCAGCACAGGTTTACAGCCAGCACTGATTTGGTGTGAGTGGTTCAGAGTAATCACCTGAACAGTGAAGTCAGCTGCTTCCATTGGTAGGGCATTTTTGCTATCATCAGCCACACTGCCATGATGAACATCTTTAACAGACACATTCTTGACGTTGAAACTCACATTGTTCCCAGGAAGAGTTCACTCAAAGCTTCATGGTGCATTTCAACAGACTTTACATCAGTTGTAATGCTGACTGGAGAAAAGGTGACCACCACGTCGGGTTTGGTCTCCACTTGGCCCACAGGGACAGTACTAGTACCAGTACTACCAATTTTGTAGACATCCTAGAAGAACAAACCCACAGGGTTGCCAGTGGATGAATTGGTGGCAGGAAGAATCCAAAGCTTCAGGCAGAGTGGTCCCATTGGCATTGCCATCTTTACAAGTGATCTTCCATCTCTTGAACCAAATAATTTTTGTACTTGCTTCCAACATGTTTTTACCATTACAACCAGAAATTGTCACAAATGCTACTGTGGGTTGTAGCCAATTTTCTCAATGTGGGTGCTGACTTCCTTAATGATTTCCTTCTGGTTGAAGGGTGGCTCAGGGGAATCCATTTTGTTAACACCGACAATTAGTTGTTTTACAACCAGAGGGTAAGCAGGTAGGGTATGCTCACGGGTCTGCCCAATCTTGGAGATACTTGCTTTAAATAAACCAACATTAGCAGCAACAATCAGAACAAGAGTCAGCTGATACGTGCCTAAAGTGTCTCTGTCCTGGGGCATCACTGATGGTCATATTATATTTTTGATCTCAAATTTCTACATGGAGATAACAATGCTGTACCATGCTCATGTTCAGCTTTTAGTTTATCCAAGACCCAGGCATACTTGAAGATCACTCTCCCACCTCGGTAGCCTCCTTCTCAAATTTTCTGATGGTACTTTTGTCAGTCCTATCACATTTGTAGATCAGATGGCCGGTGGAGGTGGACTTACCTGAATCTACACATCTAATGATGTAGATGTTAATATGAATTTTTCTTTCCCCATTTTGACTTAAATTTAGCAATTGTTTTCATGGCATCTGTGTTCTGACAGCAAAACCATTGCAAAAAAGCTACATTAAAATTATGTATGAAGAATTTCCCCTTATTAATTAAGTTTAAAAATAGCCAACTCCAGTATAAGCATTTAATCATACTCTTATTTGGGGGAATTTTAGTTAGGGAATTTGTAATTATTTCCTCTGTCATCAATTCAGTGATTACTATCTTTGATGCATCTTTGAATAATCTTTGACTGCATTTTTGATTATTTCCTTATTATAGTATCTGTGTGAAGTTTATTAAAATCCTCATTCTTGGAGGTGGGCTGGATTATATACTCCAAGTCACAGAATTTATCATCTTCTTTTTTTGAAAACTAAGGTAAGTAGGCTGGTGCCTCTGATGAAAGAGAATTTAATATGATGTTCTTCCACCTCTAATATTCCATGATTTTATGATTGTTGGCTACTCTTAAAAGTTTTTAAAAATGAATTCTATTTGTGTGTGTGTGTGTGTGTGTGTATGTGTACACACACACACACAAACTTTACTGTAGGTTAATACAACTCAGACTAGGATCTTACAGAAATTAATTAAAATTTAAATATACTTAGAAGTTGGATAAATTATTAAGCTTGATATTTCAAATGACACGTTCAATATAATTCACTTGAGAAAAAATAAGAAAAAACAGTTTGGGGGCAAATAAGTAGAAGTTGAATATGGGCTGGTATGATTCTTTCAGTCTGATTCTATAAACAGTTGACTAAGGCTTATATTACAAGATAACAGAGTCAATAACAAATGCTCATCATTTCAAATCAAGCTCTGAAAGACAAGCATGGAAATATGAAGTGGTTCTCCCAGTACAGTATATAGTTCATGTGGTCCCAGTCTTAACTGCTATTGTGGTGAGATTTATTTTAATCCTATTATTGATCCAAGAAAGAGAGAATTTGTATAGGTTCCAGAGGAAATGAGAGTCAAAAAAATGATTAGAGGGTTGACTGGGAAACACTAAACTCATTGGAGTTACTGAATTTGGAACAGATTAAAGAGACTTAATGTCAATTTCTGACCATATAGGTGAGACTATTGATATAGTTAACTCTGTGTAACTGATTTCAGCTTCCGTCAAGGAAAAGGCATATTTACACTAGTATAAATTTGCTTTGGTCATTGAGAAGATATAATAGGCTAGGGGACAGCAGCAATTTGTTATCTACTCTAGGATACACTGTAGCTGGGACAAAGAAGGCTCATAACTTAGAAGAGGACCCATGAAATAGATGAAATTGTAGAACAGAACAGAGTGCAGACAGGAAGTGATATCTGCTTCCTGGTCACACAGTTTTAGTTAGTACCACAAATAATAATGAGAAAACCATCCTCCCATGGAAAGCAAAACTCTCAATATTGTGCCCCACCCCATTTCTATTCAGTCTTTATAATTGGTTTATGAGCCATTAAATATGGGCCATTGTCTTCTCTGTTATTCTGTGCTTATTGCACATTATCAGGAATTAACTGGCATAAATTCCCTTTGTTAATGTAGATAGCATCTGTCAACTGTAGCATGTCACTTTTAGTTCATCTATTCTAAATGCAAATGCATATGTCTGTAAGTCATACTGATTTATAAAGAAGTTCTACTTTTCTCCAGTATAACAAATACTCCTTTGGAGTGTGTTAAGTGCTTTTGAGAACTTCTTTTGGTCACTGGGTCAGTAATTCACTATTTGGAATCTCTGAAGAGCTGATAAGAGAGCTACACAATATATAGTAAATTAGGACAGTAATAATATCAGGTTAAATCATAACTTAATTATTCAGTTACTGGAGGCTACATAATCATTGAGCCATATCTTTTGATAATGTTCCTTTAGACTCTCTGGGAATAACCAAATTTAGAATGATGTGCTGTCATGCCACTTCTCAGAAACATTTTCTGTTCTGTCCCTGGTGATTGGTTAGCGATGCCTCAGAGAATATTGCTTGAGTAAATTTCATTAATTATTTTACTTCAAATATGATGTAAATTTTTTTTTTAATTCAGATGAAGTCTAAAGCAAAACAAGACATAATTTGGGATTCAGAGCCACAAAGTTTTGTTTCAGGAGCAAAACTGTTTCCGTGGTTACAAACCATATCTGAAGTTTATAACTTAGTTAAAAGTATCAAGTATTTATAAAGTTACTATGATGAAAATATGGTTAAGTAATTTTGTAGAGACTCAGACATCTGTTATCAGAGAAAGTTAGGTTTAAAGACAGCCAAAAAAATGAAACTAAACTGCTCTCTCTTAACATATACCAAAATTTAACTCAAAATGGATCAACGACCAAATATAAGACCTGAAACAATAAATTGCATAGAAAAATAAAAAACATAGGTACTAAACTCATAGACCTTGGTTTCAGAGAGGATTTTATGAATTTGACCTTAAAGGCAAGGAAAGTAAAAGCAAAAATAAATAAATGGGACTACATCAAACTAAAATGCTTCTGTACAGCAAAAGAAACCATCAACAAGACAAAGAGGCAACCAATGAACAGAATATATTTGCCAACAATCCCTCCAATAAGGGCCTAATATCCAAAATATACACAGAACTCATACAACTCAACAACAACAATAAGAACAACAACAACAAAATCCAATTAAAAAATAGACGGAGGACCTGAACAGACACTTCTCCCAAGAAGACATAAATGGCTAGCAGACATATGAAAAGATGCTCAACATCGCTAGCTATTAGAGAAATGCAAATCAAAACCACAATGAGATACCATCTCATACCTGTTTGAATGTCTATTATCAACAGGACAAGTAATAACAAGTGTTGGAGAGGTTGTGGAGAAAAAAGAACCCTCGAACACTGCTTGTGGAAATGTAAACTGGTACAGCCACTATGGAAAACAGTATGGAGGTTCCTCAAAAAATTAAGAATAGAATTACCATATGATCCAGGAATCCCTCTTCTAGATATTTAGACAAAAGAATTAAAATCAGAATCTCTAAGAGATATATGCACCCACATGTTTGTTGCAGCATTGTTCACGATAGCCAAGATTTGGAAAAAACCTAAATGTCCATTGACAGATGAATGGATAAAGAAAATGTAGTATATACATACAATGGAATATTACTCAGCCATAAAAGGAAAGAGTTCCTGATTCATAAATAGATCAATTTTGAGAACATTATGCTAAGAGAAAAATGTCAGACACAGAAGGACGAATACTGCATGATTCCACTTACATGAGGCATTTAAAATAGTCAGACTCAGAAGCAGAACATAGAAGGGACGTAATGTAATACACATATGACATATTATTGAATTGTACACTTGAAACCTATATAATTTTATTAACCAATGTCATCCCAATAAGTTTAATTTAAAAAAAGAAATATGAAAACAACAACAAAAAAACCAGCCAAATGTTGAAAATAGAAATGCTAGTCATTCCATAGCTGCCACTCGAAATCTCACTGCATAATTATATTAGCGTTGTTCTATGTTCCCTAGAGGATTCAATTCAGCAATGTCCATCTCACCTGTAGATTTATGTTCTACAGTCCTATGAGCCATGGGGGCCTAGGATAATTGCCTACTTACTTATGTTATTATGCTGGACATCCAGCTATAGCATTTATGTCATATTATTAAGGACAGCTGATATTTCCTCAGAATTAGTGGTTTTCCAAGAAAATAAATATATCTTTTCTCTTTCCATGAACTATGTCTGCATTATAGGTAAATTATTAACAGGTGCATAGTGATATCTGTATAACTTCCTGGTCCAAATGAACAGATATGGTTATAGCCGTGGCTAACTGAGACTGGTGTTAGAACACGCACTCCTCTCATTTACAATTTTTATAAATACAACAAAAAGTCACATGTTAAAACAAGAAATTATGACCATGAACTGATATATAGTGAATAGTGATAATGTTTTAAGGATAGGACTAGAAAAAATAAAGATACCAAAGTATAATTGTATCTTTTCTTATTAATTATTAGCATTAATAATCACTGCTAAAAATAATTCTGGTTTATCTCCGAGGTTAGGTAAGATAATTAACCATCAAAATTTTATTAGAGTGAAAAAGCCATTTTGTGAAGGCATAGCTCTGATACTTTAGGGCTTCTACATGGTTTTTCTACTCTTTTAAATCATCTCACTCTTGCTTCTTAGAAGAAAGAATCCACGTAGACTTTTCAACTTGCATCCTTTAATTATGGCAAAGTATAAAATGAAACAGGGTATCTTCAGTTCTATCTCATTCACCCTGTCCCAGGTCCCCATTTTTAAGAATCAGTATTGTTGCGAGTAAGGTAGTTAAGTGTCTAAATCCAGATCTTTATTATTAGTATTAGATTCCATTTTTCATTTCTAGCCAAAGACTGTAGGAAAATGCATTTTTTTCTCTTCTTCATTTTTTCTCATTTTTATCAAGAAACGAAATGTTTTTCAGTCATATTTCAGGGCCTATTTCAAGTTCCACCTATTTTTTGAAGAGGTTCTTGATAACTCTAAAATGGCATACTCCCTTTTCTGTAATTTAATAATTTTTATTACTTTCATTATGCCTTTTGGATGCTGACTACTAGCAGTACTTGACTTTCTTTATGAATCCTTAAATATGTATATGAAAGTTAAGTATTGAAAGGTGACTTTTATGTTGAAAGAATGAGATGTGGTTTTGTTCCCCAAGTACTAAATACATTATAAAATCTCATTACACCTTACACTTTAGATACGATTTCCAATGATATTTTTCAGACTTTCTTGCCTTTTTAAATTTTATTCTTTTCAGGTACGATTGAATATATAATTGATAAGCCAAGCCCCAATAAGTAACAAATTGAGGCTTCATACACCTATTGTCATTTATACTCTCTCAATTGTATTAAAATTATAAAATGACTGGTAACAGTATTTTCACTCATATTGACAAACTAGTTTTATGTCATCTTAGTAGATACCCAAGATGTAATTATTCATTAACTTATTAAAGTCTAATATTAATTATTGCTTTTATCCCAAACATACTGCATGATACTACAGGAACTTTAAACTCTATTTATTCCCTTTTGCCTTTTGAGTTATTTTTGTTTAATATTTTAATTTTAGATGTGTTTTAACTGAAAAAAGACATTAATTATAATTTTATAAAGTTAATATTCCTTTAAAATGACACAATAATATTTTTATTTCTCTTATGCCTTGTCAGGTTTTTTTCAACTGAGATGAATTTCCATTTGCCTGAAGCATTTCCTTTAGATTTTCTTCTAGTGCAGATGTTCTAGCAAAAACAAAAAACAAAAAACAAAAAAACTCAAACTTTCATCTGAAAATGGCTTTATTTTACCTTTATTTTTGAAAGAAATTTTTATTGCATATAGAATTTTAAGTTGGTAGTTATTTTTATTTTGTTTCCAGCAGTTAGAAATGTTATTCTTTTGTTTCTGGCTTGTACCAGTTTTGTTGAGAATTCAGCTGCCAATCTTACAGTTATTACTTTAAAGGTAATATTATTTTTATCCTTGTCACTTTTTAGGATTTCCTTTTTGTTCTTGATATTTTGTAGTGTCACTGTGATGTGCTAAGATGTAGTTTTTTTTTTTTTTTTTTAATATTTTTCTTCCTTTGATTTGAATTTTTCCTCATTGGAATTCTTTGAGTTGGTGTCTTTTATCAGTTTTAGAAAATATTCAGCTACAGTCTCCTCAAATATTTTTTTCTGTTTCATTCTCCCTCTTCTCTCCTGAAACTCCCAACTATAAGTGCCTTTGGGATATTCTCGTGTGTCTTTTTCACTTGTCCAAAGTTTTTCATTTCACTAATAACATGTCTGCAACATGTTTAAACCCATCTAATATGGTCCTTATTATATATTATATATACTATTTATGTATATTTATTATATACAATACATTAAAATTTTAAGTTCCAGAATATCTATTTGATTATTTTATAGATGCCAATTTTATGCTAATTTCATTTACTTTGTACACCTTGTCCTCTTTCTGTTTGAACATATGAATCACAGCTATTTTAAAGTCATTGTGTGTTAACTCCAATATCTAGATCATAAATGGGTCTGTCTACATTGTTATTAATGTTGTTTCTCTTCTTTTTCTATGATATTTGTCTCTTCTAATTTTTAAAAATTGCATGCTGGACACTGTGTATTAAAGAGCCTTAGAGAATCTGAGTGGTTATATTCCACCAGTGAGTTTCCCTTTTCCTATGTTAAGCAGATAGGATGAGGAACAGATCATCCTAATTCAATAAGAAATTGATCTGGGTCAAAGCATGAGTGCTGGTTTAGAAAGACTCAGTTAACTCCTGTTCATCCTCTTCTCTAGGTATATTCCTCATGAGATATGTGTTAAGAACCTTTAAAATACATGTCTTCTCAGTCCAGAAGACACCTTCAAGAATGCATTCTGCTCTTTGGAGGCTCTCAGCCGAGATTTTTAGCTTCCTGCTCTATAAGCTTTCAAATATGGTAAATTTCTTTAGCGATGGGCCAGTGGAATTTTTCAGTACAGCAAAGCATCATGTGATTACAGCAGTTTTCACTCTCCTTTTTAGAAAATTTGGCCCAGCCACCAGACTTCCACTCAGCACTGGAATCCAGCAAATATCCTTATGGGTAAACTGGATGCCTTTCAAGGTTTTAGTTTGTTCTTCAGCTCACAGAAACATTCAGTATAATGTTTGATCAAATATCTGGGTGCTCTGTGGCCTAGTCAAATTGACACATACAATTAACCTTCATATTATTATTAAATATATAGCAACATATATTATTATTGATGTTTTATAACATATACATGCACATAGGATATAATATTTAAACATTATATCATATATTATTATGTGAACTACCTGACTTGGCATCTAAGACCACCTAATATGTGTATTTGATTCATATTTCTTAATTATAAAAAAATGTCCAATTCAAATATCAACGCTCCTATGTAGAAATATAGCTGTGTTCATATTTTGGAACTATTCTGCATATGTCAAAAAATCCTAGCTCTGCCAATACTAGCTGTGTACTTTAGGGTATTAATTGCCTTATGTATAAAATGATGAAAATAACAATTATCTCATCAGGTTGCTGTGAAGATTAAATAGCCCTAACCAGTGACTGGCACCTGATAGACACTCAATAATATGTGTAAAATATAATCATCATCATCATATCATTGTATTAATTATTTTTAATTTTGAGCCTTACCATTTCTAAGAGATGTACTCTGCTACTTTCAAACCCTGTGAATCCTATCCATGCATTTTTCTAATGGCCTAAAATTTTGGCTCTTTGGGTATATGACTCATTCTTAAACATTTAATTGTAAGGGTTTTTTTCCTTGATCAAGGATTGTGCAATATTTATATCATCATCGATATCATTTTATTATCATCATTTGCAGAAGCTAATATACTAATTCTCAAATGAATGAATGCATAAATGAATGAGGTGTGAAATATTTTTTTATATCTGCTAAGAGAGGTAAATAATAAATCATGCTACACAGTATATTCAGCATTTGAGTTTATGTTTGTTTTAGTTTATTTGGATTAACATTACTACCCTAATTATCTAGGACCAATAAGTAAGAAAAAAGGTTGACTTAATACTTAAATGATATATTAATGCAAATGAAAGCCAAATGCTTCCATGGAATACAATAAGAAGGTCAGTTGCATTGTTTCAAATAAAGAAGAGTGATAGAGAATTGAATCACCACAAAGCATGCGATAATTTAGGCATGACAGACTCAGCAGAACGTGTCATCATAGTAATATTATATCTGGGTTTTCAGGGGAGAGTCATTTTCAGCAAAACAGTATTATCTATTACATTAAATTTCGTTAATTTGAATTTCATCGGTTCATTTTATTTACTTTATAAACTGCTTTGTTTTTTAAATTATGCAAGAATTACTAAGAGAATATATGTGCTCATAGCTTTCACATGTACCAATATTTAAGTAACATAAAATAATTTTAGACTTGTAGTTCATAAGACTTGTTTTCCTTTAAAAGGAGACCATGCCTTACTCAAATCTGTGCAGGCACCATATGACTCAAGTACTGATTCAGTAAAACTCCATCTGAGCACAGCTTTTTAGCCTGTAGATTTGAAAATATATGCCCTCTGAAACATCACTGCAACATACCAAAGCCCAATATATCAGAGTTAATCTGTGATGCAGGCATCAGTCCAGCTGGTACATTCTACTGCTGTGAGTACTTCACTCTATTTTTAGTGCTAATTTATTTGGCATACAGATTGAGATCTTGCCTGGGAATAACAAAACAGACTCTAGTCCTAAGCTGCCCAATAGTCCTCCTTAAGAGCCACCATGTGAAGATGCACAGTCTTGGGCCTAAGACAGTTGGTAATTGCCTGTTCCTCTCCCCTCGTCTACATTTGTATGAATTCTCTTAAATAAATAATGAATAACTTTTTTACTCCAACAACTAAATGTCAAAATTAGAATTTGCTACTTCTTTTAATACATTCAATTATCTGCTGATTCAAGCATCTTCAGGTGAAATGCATTAGAAAATAGCTAATTATATCCTTTCCCATAGGAAGGAAATCTTTAAATTTAATTAAAAGACCTTAACTCAACTCCTTCATATTAGGGTCTATTTCCCAAAGGATTTTCTAGAGAGTGACTTAAAGAACTAAGCTCAATATTAAAATTAGCAGCAGCCATTACTTGTTATTTCTTCTTCTTTAAAACAAATTATTTTTGGTTGAAGGATACTTTGATCATTAATTTCATTCTCTCAATTATGCCTCTGCATTCACTCTCAAAAGCGTAGATTAATTGAGAAAGCTTGCTTGCCAATTTTAAAGTTGTTTACTTTCCATGTCTTGTGCCAATAAAGCACCTTATATGTAGACTATCATTTCTCAGTCTCAATATTCTCTTTGACATACTAATCAACACATAAGCAAAGGTGGCAGAAAGAAAATCATAAAAGAGAGAAAAATGTTAAGCATCACATCTGAGCCATGTAGGGTTCAAATATACAGGATGTTCTGACTTTTATGAGAGAAAGCCACAAAAATATTTTTCTATTTCCCTTTTTTAAATTGAAAAAATTGGAATAGAGAGAGCTATCTTGGTTTAATATATTCCAGGAGAGCATAAAAATCAAGGCAAATTGTTTTTTTCCTTCAGTTTCATGAATTTTTTTTTTTTCTTTACTTAGGACAAACTTGTTGTTTATTAAAAATTGGCTTTCCATGAAAAGGGAAATCCAGATGTTGAAAGGAAGAAAGCGATCTGGAAAGAACTCATCATGTGCTATCCTTAGGTGAGTTTCTTCCCCTCATCCATTCTCTCTCTGCCCGCTTTCTCCCATCTCGCTTCCCTTCCTTCCTTTTCTTCTTTTACCTCCTTCTCACCCTTCTGCATCCCATAATCTTTTTTTTTTCTTTTTCTTTTTTTCTTTTTGTCTGGTTAAGTACTTTTTGAAGACGGTTAATTATGTGAGCAACTTACTGATACCTCAAAGTGCCTGGGATGGGCTAAACCCACTGCTACTTCCATTCCTTGCTTGTTTGCATCAGAGTCTTAGGAGGGTAATTAATGATTATAATTGTTCTTACTGATTCAATAAACAGGCATTGGAGAGCCATTGGAAATTTTTGAACAGACAAATGACATCGGGAAAGTGATCTTTTAGGCAGACTTTTCTGTCAGTGATGGGCAGAAAGAATTAGAATTAGAGGGTGGTAGACTCAGTAGAAGGGTTTATAATTCTCAGGCAGAAGGTGTCAAGGGTTTTGAATAGCCCAGCACAGTGACAAAGAAAAGAAAAGGACCTCATATTGAGAGACATTTAGGAAAAAGAATTAACCAGTGATAGATTAGATAAAGAAAATAATAGAGGAGAGCCAATGACTGCTTTCAGCTTTCAAGCCTGAATGACTTAGGAAAATGGGATTATTATAAATGGGAGCTGATCAGGAAAGCAGATTTGGTGAAGAGGGTAAATTCGGTTTTAGGCATATTGCCATTCAATGTTATAAAGCTACTTCTAGGTGAAAATGGCCAAATTAATTGGGGAAATTTGGAGAAAATCAGAGCAATTGAAAGAAAAACAAACAAAAAAACCAAAAAACACCTCACAGCCCTGTTGACATAAATTCCCTGAACTGCTTGATACCTTACCCATTAATTTATCTGCATGTGTACAAGGATCTCATTTATCTGCCTTTTTTGGAAAACAAATTTAATGCAAAAATATGTGCTATTTATAATCTCTTATCTGTTTTCTAAGGCAGGTGGATCCTAGTAACTAGAGGATGTTTTTATAAACTTAAAGATTTTATTAAAAGAGGGCTTGAAAATGCATGTTCAGAGGAGGGAAATAATGAGTAAGAAACGGTAAAGTGCTTTAGAGAGGCCAGGGAGAAAGGAGGGTGCATACAACTATGGTCAGGGAAGTTTTAGAAGCTATGAAAGCTAATGTAAGGAGACAGAGGAAGTACTGGTAATGAGTGGCAGGTGAGGGACCTTGAGAATAGACATAGAAATAACTAGTGATTAATTTTTCGGCAAAATAAATATATGTCAGAACATAATTATTTCATATATATCCCCTCCTGTGGATTTTGAATATGTATTTCTCCAAGGGGTATAGAGTTTTTGTGTGTATGTGTGAATAAAACAATATTGTGAATCCTACTTTATGGTTAGATAGAATGTGAAAAATATGCTTGGGGGGGGTCAGTCACATATGGTTGATTATTTATGTTTGTGGTTAGATAGAATGTGAAAAATATGCTTGGGGGGGTCAGTCACATATGGTTGATTATGTTTGTATGAGTCTGTGTGTGTGTGTGTGAGTGAGTAAGTCAGGGCGGGAGGCGGGGGAGGGGAGAGGAAATGAGTGTCCAGAGGGGTGGTTTACTGATGAGGGTGGGGCTTGCTGTCCATGCTGTACAAGAAGTTGGAAACCCCAGATGGGAAGTCTAGGGATGAGTACTGGCCTGTGCGGCAATGATGCGTGCAAGCCCTGCAGTGTAGAATGTGCTTGCTGAAGAAGAGTTGAAGCAATTGACCTCCATGATCACAGGCAAAGCTTATGATCAGAAATAGGTGAAACCACTCTATCATGTTGCTGGGACTTCAAAGAAAACAATTTTTACATAAAGGAGAGCCTCAGGACCAGAAAAAGAATTTTGTTTTCTCAACAACCAAGAGCTTTGGCCTTAAATTAATAGAGAATGTATGGAAAGAAGGAGAGAGGAACATAAAGTTTAGGGTATGCTAGAGCTTCTTTTCTAATGTGAGAGAATCTGAGACAAAGATAAACCTCTGGGGAAAACCTGGGTCCTTGTTACTCATTTCATCAGAATGCTGTTTGAACCAAGAGATATCCTCATATTTTAAAATTTCCTGGCTGTGTTTTGTAGTATTAGTCTCTGTAGATAATTAAAATTCAAAATAGAAGAGATGAGACTCTGTGTCCTGAGAGTACGGTTTTTTGAAACAAAATAGATGCGACCCCCATAGCGCTCACAAATGCCTAGATGTTACCCGTGTCACAAAGGGAACTGGCAGGGAAGTTGCTGCCTAGGAGAATCAGAGGACCTATGGCCAGGTCCATGCACCAGAGAGGGAGCTGAAAACCAGTCAGTCATTTGAGGCTATTCTTATAGCTATACCAGGCCCAGAAAGCCCATCATACTTCAAGGGGACATTGAGGTCTGAGTTCAGACCTAGGTTAGCCACTGCTCTAGCCTAAGAGAAGAGGTGCAGGAGTGGGAACAGATGACTGAGTCATGATACTCATTACCTGAACAACCCAAAGGCTTTTATGCCTCCACATGGCTGGTCTCTCAGTCTGGAATTCCCATTCTCCTCTTAACCACCTGTGCTGGCACATTTTGGATGGGCCATCCTGGGGAAATTCTCCCTCATAAAAGTAGGAATAATTGTTAGATAAAGCCTCAATAATGCGCCTATTTATAATACCTAATATTTGAGGCAGAGCACTATTCTTTACAACTGTATGAGGTCAGTGCCTTTATCTTTATTTCACTAACGAAAAATAATTTGCCCAAAGTCACACAGTTGTAATTGGCAAGATCAGTATTTCAATGTAAGTGTCTAAATCTCTCAGATTTACACTCCTTGTTTTTAACCGTTATGTTTTTAGGAAACTATTTCTATTCTCAAATCTGTTGGTGAATATATGAAATAAGAAATGTTTAAGTTTATTGCAATTGGTATTGACCAACTTAGGCATCCTCTTCCCTGTTTAGTTCTGCTGGAAACATAGTGCACAATCAGGTTAGATATTAGGAGAGGCTGGAGTCAGGGAGCGAATAGTGATGATTTTGTTATCTCATCAGATATTTAACACTTTTTTTTACATTCCCTTAACTAAATGTTTCACCTTGTATTTAGGCTACACTTCAAGTCAGCTTACCATGAAAAGGCTTTTGCAATTTGGTTCCACCTTAATCCAAATTTATCCAAATCATTTCAAAATTCACAGGCATTTTTATAGAGAGCTAAGAATGTGCCAGGCACTACAGGGGAGGATAAACAAATATAAAATAAACACATTTCTCCAGGATCCTACTGACTTGTTGTTTGCATTTAAATGTAATGTTCTAAGTGCTATATTAAAGGTATATTTCAAGTATGATCAAAATAGAGACAAAAATGATAAATTGCCTGAAAAGGTAGGATAAGGTAACGGAGAATGTGAAATTTGAGCTGGGTATTGAAATATGAGCAGAAGTTTATCAGGCAGAGGTGGGTAGATGAGCATTTCAAGGATCAGCAGAGTAAAGCTTGAGAGTGTGGAATAGTATGATGTGTTTAAATAATGGTAAAGAACTCAGTGAAGGACAAACCAATTATGTGAATGGAGGAAAATAGCAGAAAAGAAGGCTTAAAATATAGCTTAGAGCCAGACTATCAAGGTCCTTGTGTGCCATGCTAAGAACTGTGGTTTTGGGGATTTTTAAATTAAAATTTATTTTCTTTTTAGCATTCATCCTCAAGTATGTGTATGACAAAAATCTAGAGATATTTAATTTGCCTATGTCCGTTGGCTGTAGAGTAATCCCTAGTCTATACTGCAGGAAAGGCCAGAGAAAAATTCTCTTCTCTCGGTCTCCTAATAGAATTAATTTTGTACATCTTTAAACATGAGATGTATACGTATGATTTTATCTCCCAAGTATTCTAGGAGGAAAAAAAATACAGCTTAAATCATGAGTTTAAGAAGGAGAATTTTGTTTTTAAAAAGCCCACTCTGACAGTGTCAAGATGAATTGAGAAGGGATCTTTCTCCTTTTCCTTATATAATTTTTTAGTGCAGTCATAATTTTCTCCTCATTGTACTCCAATACGCCATGCTAGTTCCTGACTCCAGCCTTGTCCTTTTATCGTACTGTTTATTCTGCTTTCTTAGGAATAGAGTGTTTTTTCCTCTTCTAAACCCAATACGATCTCTCCTTCAGGTAAGCAAGTTCTGACCTCTCAATAGTGTGTATTAGGTCAGATTCTTTAGAAGCAAGTCCTGTGACAAGGATTCTTCAAGAAGCGTTCTCAGGAAAAAAATGGCAAGAACAAGAAAGAGGAAAAAGCCAAACAAAGGTTCAGACCTCAGTTTAATCCTATGGGAAGCTCTGGAGTGAAGATTGTACCTCCATTTTGTCCTGCCTCCTTGCAAGGGAGCTAGACTTTCATATTCCCACACCAGTCAATCACTGGCTCTTGGCTTCTCCTGGGAGGGAGATATTGGCAGTGTAAATTACTAGGAACTTCTGATTTTCTGCACTTGCTCCACTATTCCAGGACCAGTCCTTTGAAGACAGCTGAAGATGAAAACCATTAGAAGCAAAGCACACAGAAGTTGGGGGTTGGATGCATAGAATGAGTAGAAAAGATTCTAGGTGATTTGGATGGAGCAGTTGCAGGTTCTAGTAGAATAAGGAAGCATTCCTCTCCTGCTCCAGCCAGACTGGTTCATTCTTTAAAGTTCTCTGATAGTTATTTTGTCTGCCACTCAGATAGTAAACTTTTGCTTCTTTTGGGTGTTCCTTGGTGCCTAGCCTACTACCTTGCACATAAAATGGAAGCATTTTTTTCCCAAAGTAATCTTGGATCTCTAGGAAGAATTTCAAACTGATTTACCTCCTTGAGATTTCTACAGTTCTGAGGAACCAACCAAAGCCCATGGAAGATCCTACAGCTCTGGGGCCCATCTCACTTCTAATATAAACCCTAGCTAAGGCTAGTTCTCGGAGTTTACCTAGAGTCCAAGAGTGTGAGGTAGTGCATTCATCGATCCAAGTGTAAAATGACAGAAATGGAGACTGATTTAGTCAGCTAATGGCAAAGCATCAAGGGAACCTTGGTGACTCCAAAATGCAGTCTGCCAGCATAGAACCTATTCAAATGTAATAGCTCTCCCAAGTTAATGCATTGGAAACTGGCTCAATGAAAACATTTTTAAATAAAAAGTATAGCAGAAAATCGACTTTCAGCCATGTGAGCAGATGGTAGACATTTTCCTTCTTTTACTTCTCAAATTTTCATAGATGGATAGCAATCTAAGACATTTACATGTAGAACAAGGCCTACTAAAGTACCTTTCAGCCAAGGCTGGTAGGAAAAAAGTGAGGCCCCTTTACTGTTTTTGAATTCAAATACAAAATGAATACATTGTATTTATACATGTATTTTCTCCCTTACATCACTATACCTTTTTTGAGGGAAAAGAAAAATAGCATGGAGAAAAGTGTTGCTTATATGTATAATATTCCCTTTAGTCTGCTGTCAAGATTAAAACAACTTCCATTTTGTGAGACAAAGAGACAACCAAGGAGTATCTAGGCCCTTGTTATTGGCTAACAAAACAGCAAGTAAGCATATATCCTGTAGCCTGACTCCATTTGTATTTCTTTCTAACCTTGTCTTCTTACGTTGACCTTTTTAGATGTAGAGATTTGAGAAGCTGGCTTCTTAATGCTTGTCCAAACTTTTCTGGTTGGAACACTGAGGGAGGGCTCCTAGCGCCATTAGATACCTTAGATTAAATCTGCTTAATTATCAATCACTAAACTTAAAAAACAAAAACAAAACAAGGAAATACTGCATGTAAATATCAGCTCTCAATAACCTATAAATAATCTCTCTACTTCCTTCTTGTTATCTGCACTATCATGAAATTCCTATCCCCCTTTTTAAAAGTTGTTTCACCTCTCTGAAAATATCAAAAGCAAGGTTGACATATTTATGGTTTTAGATTACAGATAAGTTTTGCACATTATGCTATACAATTTGGAGTAAGTCACTTTCTTTAGATGATGGGGGTTAGAGTTTGAATAATTAGTAAAAATTATAAAGGTTGACAGCAGAAAATGTCAGGGAGCTGATAGCATAATGAAGGTATTTATGACAAACATTTTAGCACGAGGCAGAAAAAAAAACCAAATAGAAACCAAGTTTTCTTAATACAAGTCTAACAGGAAATGGTTATCTCAGATAAAATGGTAGTACTCCTTGTCATTTGTGCAAGAGATTACTTTATGTAGAAATATTTAGAAAAATTGTTATTGTTTATTGTATTTATTATTAGAATTACATTAGTATCTTAATGCTATTCTAGTTTTAATGTATTAGTTATTTTAATTACCTGGACCTCATTGCCTTAAGGGCAAATATGTTTCTCGCAGTCACATCATCTTTTTATTTATTCTTACAACAAGCATTTATTGAGCACTTCTAGGTGCAAGGTTATACACTCTGAGTTCAATGATGAGAGGCACAGTCCTTACTTTTAAGTTGTTCACAGTTTAGAAGTTAAATGTGACAGTCAGGGTTCTTAGTTGCGAGCTACAGATACTATACTGTCTAAGCTAAGCAGGGAAAGAATTTCATTAAAGGATATGAAGGAGCTCAAAGAATCATCCAGAAAGAAAGAGAATCAGAGACAAGTCTAAATGGCCAGAAACACTGTTCAAAATGGCACGACTATAAAAGCTATGAGGGCATCAGTGCTGCAGTCTCAAGCACCAGACCCTGCAGCTTGCCCTGCAAACACATCTGGTACCGGCCACTGGAGGCCGCCACTTTCACCTCTACCCCTGCTGCCTGCCCTAAGTGATCTGATCTTGCTGCAATTGCTGTCTTTATTAACTGGAAGAGTTCCTACCTCTGGTCTCTGCACTTTTGTATTATTAGTCTTTGGTTTAAAAAGACCCCGTGGGCCTGTCCACTGGTGAGTTTAGGTTTTGTGCCTGGACCTAGGTAAATGAGAAGCCAGGAGAGTAAATATCTGATATTTTCAGCATCTGCAGTGGAATTCTCCAGAATTAAGAATGGTATTGGCATACAGGACAACTCAGTGACAAATGTCCACTATCCTCTGAATAACTGTGAACTCTTCTTTCCTTACTTACACAGCCTGCTCTGATAACGTGTGTGTCTATAAAGAAATGCGTTTACATGATTTGTTGATAAAGGGAATGTTGTCAATATAACACAGAAGGTGCATTGTTCCATTTATGATTTTTCTCAGCGTACAAATGTTTTGTTTTATCAATGAGCGAATGCTCTGACTGCCGAACACAGCAAGCCATGAGGAGCACAGTACCTGTACACGCTGCCATTTACACTCCCTCCTGTTTTATTTTGAGCACGTGTTCTACTCAACAAGTGTTTACTGTGTGATTCTGCCCAATGTTTGTGTGTTTTGCTCTTGTCTCCATAAATCAGTAGCCACAACCCTTTTTTACATAAAACCACTTAAAAAGAAATAAAGTCTAAGATATTCTGTAGTATTTAAGGATTATAACATCTTTTTAAAAACTGGGCTAGAATAGTTATTTTATCTGCTTACAAAATTGCATAGGTTTTGAATGTTTGCCCCGACCTATTTTTTTCTGATAAGCCCTATAATTATTTGTAAATGATTTTGTAGGACATGAGGTTTCCAGGGACATGTAGATCTGTTATAGCAGAAACATTTGAACTTTAAAAAAAGTGCTTTCATTAACATGATACTAAAATTTCTCATATAACCACAAACACTCTTATTCTGTTCCCAAGAGGAGTAAAATTCACACTTTCCAGTGCCGGGAACAAGCCGAGATGGTTGGGTGATGTCTATTCTCTTTTAGTTCTGTCACAAGTCTAGCTATAATGTGTGAACTAGATTGGAAGGGTCACCACCAGCAGCACATATATACAAAATAGTGGAGAAAAGGAGAGAAAAGAAGAAAAGAAGTTAAAATCTGTAATTATATACAACACAGAGCAAAAATCTATATAAATATAAACAACCATAATTTTCATCTTTGAAGCTGGTTTAGAGGCAATAATTGGACTTGATTTCCCTCTTTTATTAACAATTCTGTGTGTCCTTTGCTGTCAGCTACCATCTCTCCTGGTTTGGGTTCCCTTATCAAGCTGTTACCACTGAAGGATCTGAGTGCTCTGTGGTACTCCTGTACAGATGGGCTATTATTGATCAAAAGGGAATTATGGACGATTAGATAGATTCTATCCATTCTTCCCCCATTCTCATTTTACATTAGAAAATCTATTAATAGCTCAGATAAGACCTCCATGGGCTGAGGGAAAAAAACAAAGTTGGTTCCTGCTGCTAACTGACTGATCACTCAATGGTGGAAGTAAATAGGTCACCCTTGGGGAGGTGAGGTCCATAGTGTTGAGCTCCTGCAAAACCTTTATCCTTGACACCAAGGCCACTTTGCTTTTGAGCCTATTTAGCAGGAGTTGGAGTGAATGTGCAAAGAGGCTGACCAACATTCACAAAGAGAGTGATCTTGTCCGCCTGATTATTGAAAGCCTTCTCCACCAAGGAGTCCTTTTGAGAAATATTTACATTGGAACCAAGGTTCTCCACTTAGAGTCCATTACAAAAGTTTCATCCATGCTTCATCATACCTCTTTGACATCAATTTTCCAATTTTGTTCTCTTAGGATGAACAGCCTTCACTCAAGTCATATATCTTTCAAGGAAAAGTAAACAATCAAATATACCACTCAAAGTTCTGCCTCACCGGTAGGATATTTTGCAATCCTTTAAGGAAGGACTAGTTGCCTCATCTGTCATCAGACTGGCTCCAGTTGTCAGAGCCTTCAGGGTTTGCTTTAGTTATAAAAGACACTTTGCCCAAGAGCATAATTTTCTAGTGTAGCACACACCCAATGATGGATTGAGGTAGAAGGATAAAGGCCTGGCCATTTTGGCTCAAGGCAGGACGGTGCTGATGAATACACTCTCGAGTTCCCCACAAGGTTGTCCAAGTTCTGTTGGTTCTCTATCACCATTTGACTTCTTCTATTCAATCCTGCTTTTCCTCCCTTCATTTCTCAGGTGTTGACTCCTAATAAATATTCTATATTCCAAACTCTATCTCAGTATCTATTTCTGGAGAACCTAACCTGAGATACCATGTGTAAATCAAGCTGGAATGTTTTCTTTTTCACTCAACTAACCTAGGAACTGATCTATAGGTAGAGGCTGAAGGAAGTTTGGCTATTTGGCAAGATTAGCTGCAATGGAGTGAAAGATTCATGCTTGTGCAAAAAAATTATGCTTTCAGGACTTGCTTAAGCCTGAACTTCTGTGTACCACTTTCACCTGACGATGGGGTGATTAAGGGACTGCTTGATTTTATGGCTAGTGTATTAGATAAAACTCAGTTTACAATGAATTGCTCAGATAATATCATTACCAATTAATCCATGATTAGGCATTTAATTACAAGAGTAAAAGTTGACTCTAAAAAAGAGTCTAGTAATTTTCCCAAATAGGTGTGACTTCACTCCCAAAGCCTGTAGATCTCCCCTGAAATTTTCTTTTCAGAGAAACTTGCTCCAGGAACAGCCAAATCTTTCAAAGACACTGTGAGCACAGCAGGTCTACTGCATGATAGAGAATGAACTCTAATTTTCACCAAGTCTTATAAAGTGGAGCATTTCCTAAAGATCAAAAAATGGGGCTTAGATGCAGGTAACAAATGACCACTACTAGACCTAATTACTATTACATTTCACAAAAGTGTGATAGGCTTTGTAATAAAACCCTCTTTTAATCCTTGGGGATTTGCCCTGGAAGGTTTATGCATGCATATACCACTTTACAATATGCCATAGTGATTAACAGTATAGGCTCTGGGTTCAGAATTCCGAAAGTTATTGGCTATGAAACCTCAAGCAAGTTACTTAACCTTTCTAAACTTCAGTTTCCTTGTGTGTAAAATGGAGAGGATGTGTCTCTAACTAATGAAGTTATTGTGAGGATTAAGTGAGACAAGGCTAATAAAGTACTCAGCAAAGTGCTAGGCTCTGAAAAATCTCCAAAATTAGCTATGACTTTATTATTATTACTTGAGATGATACCCTCCAAATATCAGAGGGTTTATATAAGCATAACAGGATGGTGGGCTTGTTTTGGTTCTCTCTTCAGTCTCTTTTACTGTGATCTTGACTCTCTCACTTTTCCCCCATGATTTAGGATGGCCACAGACCAAGTTTTAAGTTCATGTTCATGATTATGGAGATAATAGAAAATCCATTCTCTAATGCCGTCAAATCATTACATTTATGTATGTATTTAACACTGCCAAATCCTGAATGAAAGTTAATGTCCATGGCAGAGAACAACCATTTGCAAATTTATTAATTTGAATTCCACTTAGCTTTATTGACAAAAATAATCACTGAAAAATGCAAGCAATTAACTTATATTAATGTCAGAGACACCAGGTAAATTTGTGAAATCTGGACTAAACAGACATGTGTCCTGTCTTATACATACCCTCTGTTTCTTACTGAAAAAATCAGGAAGAATGCTATGTAGGAAACAAGACCAAAGTTTCTCAAACATTGTACCTCATATAGTATTTTCCAAAGTGGGTTTTGAAAACTACTAGTTGTCGGAGATTATGAATAGTTCTTGTGTGAAAATGGGTTCCACAGTCAAAGAGCTTCAGTAAATATAGGGTTTTATTCCAGTTTTATTAAAATTGACATATAACAATGTGTACATTTAAGGTATATAACATGATGATTTGATACAGGTATATATTGTGAAATGCTTACCACGATACGGTTAGTTAACATGTCCAGCATTTCACATAACTACCTGTGTGTGTGTGTGCATGCGTATTGAGAACATTTAAGATCTACTCTTAGCAACTTTCAAGTATACAATACAGTATTTTGAACTCTAGCTACCATGTTGTAAATTAGATCCCTAGAACCTATTCATCTTATAACTGGAATTTTATACCCTTTGACTAACAGTTCCCCCATTTTGCCCCATACCCCAGGCCTTGGAAACCACCAACCTGCTCTTTGTTTCTATGAGTTTGTCTTTTTCAGATTCCACATATAAGTGAGATCATACAGTATTTGTCTTCTCTCTCTAGCTTTTTTCACCTTAGCACTCCAGGTCCCTTCAAGTTGTTGAAAATGGTGGGATTTCTATTTTTAATGACTGAATAATATTCCATCATGTGTATATACATATCACATTTTCTTTATCCATTAATTTGTTGATGGACACTTATCTTTTTGTTTCCATATCTTGGTTATCACGAATAATGCTGCAATGTGAAAGTTGCAGATATCTTTTTGAGATAGCAATTTCATTTCCTTCAGATATGTATCCAGAAGTAGTATTGCTGAATTAAATGCTAATTTAATTTTTAGGTTTTTTGAGGTCTCCATAATAGCTGTACCAATTTATATCCCCACAAATGGTGTACAAGGTTTCTTTTACTCTATATTCTCACCAATACTTATTTCTTGTCTTTTCTACAATAGTCATTCTAACTGATGTGCGATGTTATCTCCTTGTGGTTTTGATTTGTATTTCCCTGATGATTAGAGATGTTGAGCATCTTTTCTTGTGCCTGTTGGCTAGTTTTAACAATGGTAAGCTGGATTCCTTACAGCAAAATCTCTCAGAAATTTTACTATGTACTTATAAATTGTGGATTTCTAAGAGGGGTGAGAACAGTGTTCTTCAAAAGAAATATAATCTGAGCTCAACAGTTGTGTGTAATGAGTGGCTGTGACAATTGACAGTGTAGGGCTAGACTATGTAGTATTTCTCAAACTTGTTTTTCCATGGGACATGTTGAAAAATTATATTACATGAAATACACGTTGGGACACACTTATTTATGGAGGAAGCTAATGGAGACATCACCAGATACAAGAGAAGAGTGAGGAGATGGAAAATGCCATTGAGATGTGAGCTCTGAGCAAACATGAAGCCTGAGTGGTAGGTATATAGACCTATATGTGCAGAAGCAGACTGACACTTGATTTGATTACCCTGATAAGCAGGCAGAAGAAAAATGAAAATGCAACATTTCAGCAAATATAGTGGACAGCACTCAGAGCGAGAGCCTGGAGAGCATACCAAGTAGAGCTTCACAGTGGAGATGCTGGTGTTCAAACAAGGACTCTAGACCTCACAGGCCCTAGGAGGTAATGATTACCTCTAAATTCAGTCATTTTTTCAGTGAAAAGATTTTTAGATAAGAAAGTAGTCAGCCCTTAGAACTCCCTGTACAATCTAAGTCACTCCTAGACATTTTAGATGAAATCCAACAGATGAGGGTTGTTAGAAGGAAATGCTGAATTTTTCATCTTAAACAAGGCTTGGCTTCAACCCATAAGGATTTCTTTTTTCATCTTAAAGTGTCTCAGGCCCAGTTGTTTCTCCCCTACTCTGTAGGGATTACAAGATAACCTTATTCAGGGATCAGTCCAGAGCCTTTCTCTATTGAAATCGGGATGATTTAGCAAGGCAAACAAAAACCCCTTTCCCAACATTTGCTTAGGGGTTCTTGAATTTAACCTAAAGAGGAAAGAAAAGAGGAAAGGAAACATGTAATTTGTATAATTGTAGTGCCATGGATGGGAATACCAATACCGCCAGATTTAATTATTCCTTTCATCTTGCCTTACTTCATTCTCAAAGATCAATAAGCTTGTTCTCTTCTTAAGCAGCAACGATTTCCACAATCTAAACATAAATTTAATCATGTGCTGCCAACCCAGTGTTTATAGACTCTGTCAAAGACATAGCCCATTGTAATTATTTTCTCAATCATTCTCTGCAAGAGAAACACTTCAGGCAACACTAAAACTTAACTTAATCACTAGAAACAATACCAGTTCAAGAAATGGATCTTATTAGATGGCCATTTTAAAAAGGGGATAAAGCTCATCTGCCAATACTTTAATTTTCAGCTAAATTTCAAATTGTGTTTACATACAGAAATTGAACTATTGCCATATTTTATATGAACCATAAATGGAATAGTGTTATGAAGACTGCCGTTAAAACTGATTCCCAATGCAGCATATGCAAATTTCTAAGTCATAAATTATTGAGGGTAGTTTATTTACTTCCACTCTAAAAAGGAACTGTATGTTAATGCTAAAAATTAGTAGTAAGTGTAGATTATAGAAATGGCTTAAAAAATAAAGTTGAACTATTAGAAAACAAAACAATTATCAGAAAAGTGGCAGATGACCTCCATAACTCAGATCCAAGATATTTCAGATTCAGTATAAATTACACAAACAAATATAAAATTGTGAAAGAAGTTAATGGTGCTTTAACTATGATCCAGGAATGGCAGAGACCTATCTCATGTTGTCTCTGTCTTACAACATGACTCTACAGCATTAATACAAAGAGACTCAAGTAGATATCAATTAAAAAATAAAAGCTTGATAGTTATTCAATATTATTAAAATCATGTACAGTAATATACATTATGATAGGAAATTAGAAGTATGATGCGCATGTGAATGAACATGTATATTAGCATGTAAATGTGTGTATGTACATATGTGTTTGTGTATGTCTGTTTTGTTTATATAAATGTACGGCTGTATGTATATGTATTTGCTTTCAAGTGTGCTCTTACTTTTTATATATAAAATAGCTACATTTTTTCCTTTGATGAAAAAGTCAACTTGCATAAAGTTGTTTTAAGGACAAAAACACAATCGATTATAACACCAAACACTTTGTTTTAAAAATAGGAATTTAACGATATGTAGAAATTCATGACAGAAACAGGTAAAATTCTCTCATTTTTTTTTCAAAGTAACAAGGAGAGATTTCTAATTAAAATGACTTTAGAAGTTCTAGAGAGTACATTTAATTATTTTGTTAATATTTTATTATGACCTATTTAAAACTCATAAAATGTCTAGAGAAAAATAAAACAAATACCCTGTAGCTACTACCAGGTTCAGTTAAATCTACCATTTGGCCATATTAACTTTAAAAAAAATAATGCTACATTTTTAATTGAAGGTCTTATATGCCCTTAGAAACTCATTTCCCTCCTTGCCTCCCCATGAGTAATTACTGTCCTGAAGTCTTGTATTCTTTCATTCATGATTTTGTACTTTTAATATTTAATCATGTTAAACATGTAACACATTATCTGCATGCTTTTATACTTTATAGAAATAAGATCCTACTGTAAACGCCACTATATTTATCTTTGTTTAAAATTATGTTTTTGAGATTTACTTATAATGATACATATTTACAGTGATAGGAATCACTATAAATTATGACACTTTTTTTATCTGTTCTCAAATTGATAGACATTTATTTCCAGATTTTTTTTTTTTATCTGTTAAACCCCATGGTGTGGGAACCACACCTTTTGTATGAGAATCGGACTTGGGTAACGTCTGGGTTGGCAACGCTGCATGCTCACCTTCTGTTTCACTGTACTTTCCTCTCTTCCCTGCCAATTTACCCACCCAAAATACCCCCACACAAAAAAGCCTTCCTCAAGCCCCATGTAAGTTTCAGGTACCTTCGCATTAGGGCTGACACCACGTTAGGCTCCGCCGGGCTGTCACTCTGCTACAATAAACTTTGCCACCTTTGGCCTTGTGCGTTCTTCCTTCGGTGAACCTAACAGAAATTTCATATTATCCCACATCCTCACCAAACCTTGTTTTTATCAGGGTGTTTAATTTTGTCAGTTTGAAAGATGTAAAGTGGTAACTCATTTTTTTTGTTTGTTTTACTTTGCATTTTGCTGATTGTCAGTAAGCCCATTGCAATATGAGTTCCAAATATTTTTCCAGTTTAGCATTTTCCTTTATACTTGGTGATTATCTTTCCAACCTTTTTTCCTCCCCCCAAAATTTTTGCTTTTCTATTTGTAATTTTTTTATAATGTATTTTCTTTGTGTTTAGACTTCGTCCTATTGCTCCAAATTTTTAAGGCGAATTTTTAACTAAATTTTTCCTGTCTTCCTTTATTATTATTTCTTCTTTAAATAGGCATTTAAAACTTTGCTTTCATTCTCAAGACTTTCCTTTGGAAACAATGATTCATCCTATGCAATAATTTAAGCAGTGAGAATTTTAAGAATAACAGGCTAAGTATGTGACAATGTTTTAAAGCCAGGGGATTCTTGTGGGTTCCTTGCAATCACGTAATATGGGTGTCTACCTAGGCTGACTAGATTGTTGGAGCAGATTTTTGCAATACACAGTACAAATTTAATTGTGTTTAAATTGGCATGCCCAGTAATCATGAACAAGTGCTTTTTCCCATTAAGAATCTTCAGCTCTGTTCTCCTTAGATATTTTATAAATAAAGAAATTAGAATTCTGTTAATAAGGAGATGAGTGAGCCCTAGTCAGCAGAACAACTTCTAGAAACATGACTGTAACTAGAGAGTTATCCTTAGGTACTATCAGCTTAATCTAGTATCCTCTAATTATGCCTCTCAGTACATATTACTGTTCTTGGAGAGCAATCAAATACCTTAACTGGAGCCACGCGCAAGAGTGCGTGTGTGTGCGTGCGTGTGTGTGCGTGTGCGTGTGTGCGTGTGTATCCAGAATGGTTTAACATATATATAAGAGTATGTAACATTTCCCTCTTAAAACAAACGACTTACTTGCAGAGAATTGCAAGCCGATTCTATGGAGGAGAAATCATGTCCCTCCTTTGACCAAACTTAGTTTTTTCTCAAATTAAAACTAATGTTGAAACCTGAGTAATTCAATAAGACCATTTTACCTATACTTACGACTTACTGATTTTCCTAAGTTTTTAGACACTTTTTTTTTTTTGGTTTTTAAAAAATATTGTAAAATACAAAACCTTTACATAATAGACCACTAAAATCTCCACATCCCTTTGAGATGCGATAGTCATGCATTACAACATCTTATAGAGTGCTGTCTTTGCAGATTCGTTCATTTCATTACTCCATTTTGATTGGTTTCCATTATTATGGTTTCCTGGGTTTCAAATAATTTTAATTTTTGGAGACTTTGTCTATCATTGTGTTCCAGAAAATATGGGGGAAAAATGAACTTTATTGTAAATAGATAACCATTTCCTTCTCTCTCTTTTTTTAAATCTACAAACATGAATAACATTGAAAATAAATCCATCTACAGAGCCTCCATTCTGTGGACCCCCCCATATACAATATCTAAAAAAAGAGATTATGAATCTAGAACCACAATTCTTACTGAAAGATGGAAACATTTTGCCTTTTACTGTCTCTTTTTTTATTTCTAGTTTGTTTTTTTTTTTCTTTTTGAACCTAGATGGGTATGTTTGGTAAACGATAGTTGGAAAAACAGTTTCTAGGATCAACCAAGAGAATGATTGGCCAATTTTTATCACTAGATGTTTTAATGGCAATCTATAAAAGTCATGAAGTTTTTTCCCCCTTAAAAGGCTATGAATTGCAAATTTATACATTAATGCTAACAATGAGAGTTGAGTCTGGTGATATGTTTATAATTGTTTAAAAGTTAGCTTTATGGAAGAAAAAAACTTTAATTTTTAGCATTTGCTGAGTCTGTATTGTAAATATTCCCACAAGGCTGATTGCAAACTACCCATGTGATGTCATTAACCATAGAGTTGGGAAGAAGCCATAACAGTGCACCGTTATATACACTTCCACCATACAGATTCATTAGTTATAAGTAACCTCAAGAGTGTAGATAATGTTAAATTAATTAGGAAGTAATAAGTTTTGAATGTATATTACCTTTGTTTTATTTACTTCTAGGTTTATATAATTACTTTTTAATCAGTTGGCTGTCTTTAACAATCGTTTCTCAAAATCCCTGAAAATTTCGTGATTGTCTCTCATGAGCCAAGTATGAGTGTCTGCAGCACATCTGGTCGGGTCTTTCTGTGCCTCTTTAGTTTTATGACTTGACTTTATAATCAGTTTCTAAGTGAAACAATAGTTGACATTTTCAGGAAAATTATTCCTTTACGTGGTAAATAAATTTATTTCTTTTAGAAAAATAGATATATAGAAATATGTTTTGTTATCAGTCCACAAATTTTTCATAATTTCTGGTCTATGTATAATATATTTTCATCAGAAATTAATTTTAATTTTACTAGTACTTAAAGAGAAAATTTTTTCCTGTGGATGAATTTAGTCATATTAAATCTTTGCTTGAAACAAGCATATTTTATCATAATTAACTAGAAAAGTTAAAATTGAGATACTTTGTTGTTCAAATTTACTTCATTTTTGTAAAGTTACAAAAATAGTTTCATTATTCTGTTTTGGATTTTGAAAGGACTTAGGAATCAAATCATCTTGGATTGAAATTCTGGCTCTGCTATTCACTAGCTATGTACACTTGAACAATTTAGTTAATTCTCAGTTTCAGTTCCTTTTCCTTAAAAAGAGAATAATAACATCCACTTTTGAGATTGTATAAATAAGATTGATAAATATATATATTGAAAACATTTGATCTCTGAACAAAGTTTGAGAGAGCTCATCAGCCTCCTTCTCTGAAATCTGCACTGAATTTTGCATTTACTTATTTTCAAATTGAAAAAAGTATTATAAGCACATAGTTAAATGAGAGTATACAGCAAAAATAAGTCTTCCTCCTGCCCCAAGCCCTCCTATCCCCTTCTCCAGAGGCACATCGTCCTACTAAATATTTCCGATTTCTTAATCTCTTTACAAAAATAATCAATGCACACTAATACACATCTATGTATATATAACTGTTAAGCACCTTATATTTTTACATAATAATATATCTTAGCAATTTCCCCATTAAGGTACACGTAGAGCTGCCTCATTCTTTTACATGGCTGCACAGGACTATACCCTAGGGATGTCTCAACATTTATTTGATCAGACCCTTATTGACGAAAATTTAGGTCTTCAGTGGTTGTTTAAAAACATATTTACAGTGAACATCTTTGTACATACATCATAGCACCAGAGTATATGTGTATATTAATACCAGTAAAACAACTTCATAGAAGGGAAATTATCAAATCAATAATTTCATTTATATTATGCAGGGTGACTGTGGAAATTTAATGAGACAATTCAGGTAAAGTGCTTAATACAGGGTTGGACATATAGTAAGCACTCAGTAAATATAATGTATTATTAGTAGGGAACATGTGGCTCTCAATGTTTGCAGGCAAAGCAGGATCCAGAAGCTACAGCTCCAAACAAAGAGAGGGAGGTGCTGACTGTTGGGGGCCTGAGCACTCTGGGGCAGCTATACAGAATAGCAGAAGTTTCAGAGGGAATGTGGGCAGAGCACTGATGGTGCCTGCTCCAAAAACATTCATTACATGATTTCATTTCTCTTAAAGAGTGGCATGGATATCACTAGAAACTGTCTTACTGGACCTAATAATTAGGTTTTAGGCTTAACTGGTAAATCGTTCAGTCTAATGATCAATTTTGTTCTACATGAAATGAGACAACCAGTATGACTTTAACTTTTTATTTTTAAGTTGAACATTTTGGCAAACTTTAGACATTTTTGCATAAGCATTTAAGGCAAGAGAAGTTTAGGCCTTATTACTTAAGTTTATTCAATAATATTTATTACTGAAATCAGAACATTAGACTACCTCCTATGATGACAAAGCTAACAGACTGAAAACTTTTGTATAATCTCCAATATTAGGCATCCACAACTTTGGCTTTAGAACTGATGTATTGACTGCTACGTGGTTCATGCCAAAGCAGGGGCCTCACAAACTGCACTTTCTAACTGGATTTCTTCCCTTCTTTGTAACAAATGACTCTTTATCTTTTTATTAGGAAAAATGCTTTTTCCCTGCTGAGTGCTTAAACATTCAGCATTTAGGAAAGGAGGCAGATTTATTTTGGCTTTATATTTTCACATGTTAGATTGCTTTCTTAGTATTTACTGAGCATTCAAAATGTGAAAGGTTCTGAAAACTAAGATACCTTGCTTCTTTTCCCTGGAGCTAATTATGAGACGAAAAACCCATTAGAACTAATTAGATATTTATTTATAGTTGAAAGAAGGATGACTGTGTGCCCTTTTTTTCAAAAATAATCAAGGTATTTAACCTCTTTACCCACCATAATATTTATACTGATGAGTGTAGCTTGGAGCTATGAATCTTTCTGATCACTGTAAATGATGTACATAAAATATGTCTATTGTCCTATCCACTTTGGGGACATTATCTCAATTTCAGAATCCAGATCCTGCTTATGGTCCTGGCTGCTGAGCTACTTTTGCCACTAGGCTGTTTAAAACATTTTGTCAACAGTTATTGTTTCTAATGACCTGGGCACTTGTCAGCAAACAACAGTGGAAATCAATACCAGAAGGCAGGAGGAGCTTGAGGAGGAGAAGAGGGGTGTTTACCTGGGTGAGAGGCAGAGCTGAACTGCAATCTATTCCTTCCCTTCTCACTCATCCCCAACTTCTCTTAAATCCTGCTTCCCTCTGCCACGGCTCCCATTCTCAGAACCGTGACCAAGTGTTATGGACCAAATGTTTGTGTCCTTCCCAAATTCTTAAGTTGAAACCCTCTCCTCCAAAGTGATGGTATTTGGAGGTGGAGCCTTTGGAAGGTGATTAAGATTAGATGAGGTCATGAGAATGGAGTCCTCATGAATGGGATTAATACCCTTATAAGGAGGCACTCACAAAGGTTCTGCTTCCCTTCTCTGCTTTCTACCATATGAGGATACAAAAAGAAGGTAGCCATCTGCAACGTAGAAGAGGCCCTCATGAGAACTTAACCATGCTAACACTCTGATCACATATTTCCAGACCTCTGAACTGTGAGAAATAATTTTTTTTGTAAGCTACCCAGGTTATACTATTCTGTTATAGCAGCCCAAACAATCTAAGATACCTAGAGAACTTCTTTCATCAAGGCTAATGTTATTTACATGACAAGTAAATGTTTCAATACCCAGGGACCTTAATCTTTCAGTGGAACAACTGCATTCTCAAAGAAGTGTTTGCTAATGCCTTTCCAGCTGGTACATTATGCTAACGTATTTTAGGCTATCACTGTTAATTCCTCTCTATGCCACAGGACGGTGCTGCTTGTTCTTCCTCTTAAAATCTGTCTATTTAGAAGATACAATAGAAGAAATCTTATAGGGCATCACCACACTATGGCTCTGACACCCTTGTCCCAGTGATTTTGAGGATGAGGGAGCAGGAAGGAGGGTTCTCATTGAAACCTTAGTTCTCACCAAGCATCTTCCTAGTGCTCTTCCCTTAGGGTTCTTCATGGTACTTCAACTTTTTACCAAATCTATTGACCCCTTCTTTGCCTGCAAACATGTCCAACTGACCTTCTAGCTATAGTTTATGTTCTTGTTTTCCTCGAGAAATCTCTAGGATGAGTGTTCTTCACCCCTCTTCTCCATTTCCTCCTCACCCCGCACGCTTGCTCATTGCTCAGCCCAAGCTGTCTGACCTCTGTTGCCACCACTCAACTCTCCAACACAGCCAACAGGCCAATCACACTGCCTTGTGTAGTCAGCTCCCTGACCTTTTAGAATTTTTGACTCAACAACCCACTACATTTTCACCTCTGTCCCCGCTTTCCACGGGAACTACTCTTGCCTGAGACATCAGTGATTCCTCCCCACGATATCTACCCATGATAGAGAGTTGACCTTCTCAGTTGACCTTTTAGCACAGTTTGGTTTAGTCTTTAGTGTAGCTTACACTTCCTCCTAGTTGACACACTCCTCTCTGGTATTCCAAAACATAGACTTCTGGTTTTCCTCCTACTTCTCTGGCAACAGTTTCCCAGCCTTCATTGTTATCTCCTCATCCTCCATCTACCCATTAAATACTGATATTATTCAAGGATCTATTTTAAGCCCTTTCCTGTTGCCCCACCTTGGAGTGTATGTAGTGAGCTTGTGCTCTTCCATGGTTCTGGTTTTCATTTATATGGTAATGATTTCCAAATTTATATCCCCAGACTTTCTCACGTACATCAAACATATTTAACTGTCCTTTCTATTAGACACCTCTTTTTAGATATAATCTCAAATTTAACATCACAAGACTGGACCTCTTCCTACCTCTCATCAAATCAATTTAAACCATGCATGTGTGCACATACATATGTACACACACACATACTATCCCGAGTTACTTTCACAGTTTTTACTTAACGAACAGTAATACCAACCACCTGGTAGATAAGGAAAAACTAGGTATTTCCTTTGACTCTGCTCTCCCATTCCTCCACCCCCATCAAAGCAAGCACAGAGTTTCTACCTCTACCTCGTGAGTCCATTCTCATTGCTCAGTCCTCATGGATACTATTGAGGAACAGGTCTTCTGAATCGCATTGCTCATTTTTCCCTTTTTTCTCTAGTCCCACACTGCTGCCAGAGGGATTTCTATAAAATTAAAATCTGATAGTTCCTCAGTTTAAAACTGATCAGCTCCTTCCTATGACTCTTGAATAAAGTCCAAACTCCTTAATGTAACCATTGAGGCCCAGAATAACTGATCTTATCTTTCCAGCCCCCTCTCTTATTATTCTCCATTGCGTGTTTTCTGCTCCTGTGTACCTTGCTCTCATTCTAAGCTGGGCTTCCACTCTGCGTGGAAATGCTTGTCCTGATTCCTTGCCTCAGATCTCTTGCCACTTAGAGGTCACTTTCTGCTAATTCCCAAAGTCTAGATAAGGTGTCTTGGAACTTTTCCAGATGCCATAACACCGTGTGCTTCCCTCCTTTCCTTCACAGCAGTTACTATCTTGCAGGGAACTAATGGGTTGACTTGTCTGCATTCCTCATTGAACTGTAAATTCTGTGATATCAGAAGCCATTGACCTCACTTATCTCTGTAACTCCAGTACCTCACACAGTGCCCAGCACATAGTAGGTTCTTCATAACAAATTGCTAAATCGATGATTCCCAATTCTATATTTTAGCCCTAACCTATTTTGTATCATTTTGCTGCCGACTAGGCATTTCTAACTCAGTTTCTAGCTAGTACCTTTATTTCAATACACCCCAAACAGAACTCCACTTCTTCCAAAACTCAAGACTTCCTTTCTTTTCCATGGCAACGTTATTATTCCAATCCCTTGGGTTCCAAACCCTGGCATCATCTGACTCTACTCTTTCACTTGCCAGCCACATCACTGCATTGTCAAGCCTGTAGATTTTACTTTTTCGAAGTCTCTCCAATCACTTTCTTTTTATTATTCCCACTTCCACAATCCTAATATAAAAGATTTGTTACATTTTGACTAGATGACTAAAATAGATAGTCTCATGGGTTCCCATCTCTAATCACTTTCCAATATATCCCATTATTAGATTAATTTCTGTAAAGCATAGTTCTAATTATCACTTCCTTGTACAAAAATCTTCAGATTCCATATTCTTTATTTAGTTAAAAACCAAATACTTAGCCTAACATTTTAGGCCTTTACTAATATGGCTCTGATCTGTTTATCCTTATTTTTTTTTATTATTTTCCTATAAGAATGTGATGCTTCGGTCAAACTACACTATTTCACCAGCAAGTCCTGCACCTTTCTACCTGAGCACTTTTGTTCACCCTCTTTCATTAGTAGAATGCCCTTCTTTCCATTTTCTTTCTTCATATGTTGAAAGCCTTTTCATGCATCAAAGTTTATCATAGAGACTTCCTCTACCATAAAGTTTTCCCTCATTTCACTTGATTAAATATGATCTCTCCTGCTTTTAAACCCCATGTTCTTTGTTTCTCTCATATGGTATGAATCAGTACCGTATCAGTAGTTGCCCTTTATTATAATCTTATGACTCTAATATTCTTTTTTTCATCTCCCGTAAATTCATTGAAAATAGGAATGATGGCTTACTTATTTTTGTTATAAACCCGCCCCTGCACCAACTACAGCTCCCCTTATATATGGCAATGTATATACCAGAATGCACGAGGTCTCACACATTCAATGCTTCTGTGCAGAAATGAATAAGAAACATCCATCGCTCTGCTCTCTTCTGCGTATGCTGATCAAGAAAACACAATAATAGTAATCATGGCTATCCTTTTATATTCCCATGGCATCAAAGACAAATCTCACTACTTCGGCTCATAGCCCTTTTGTAAACTAATGAAAACTAGGGACACTGCTGTATGAGCTCTGTGCTCTCCTGCATTTTGGATAGACTCCCTTCATGGAGTTGTACACCTACTGAAAAGGGGCCTCTCCCAAGAATCGCCTGCATCTCTATGTCTCCCAGGGCTTCAGACAGATCTCAACTTCTGGGCAACTTCGTACTGCCTTTCCTAGATAGGATTCATTTTCACATTTCCAGATTAAGTGCCCAGCCCCTCTGGGACTTTGGGAATGAGCGGAGGTTGTTCTTGGCCTGAACAAAAGGAACTTCATGCCTGACTTGTTCCCCAGGGAGAATAAACATGGCCATGTTTGCCTTCACCAAGGCACAGTTGCAAGCTGAAAAAGATGGGGCACAGTCATTCTTTTGCTGTTGAGAGTAATGGGAAATCCAGCTGGGGTAGTTACGAGGTTCACAAAGAAAGAGGCAACATTTTGGCAAGTCTTCGGGAGACCTAGCAACAAAATTCACTTCCCCCAGCCCCTTTCCCATCCATTTGAAATGCAAGTTGCTTCTAAGCAGCATGAAATCCCTGGGAACTTCTTATGCCCTTTCAACAAATCAGCTCTATGACGGAGATGACTCAGTCTCTTTTGTCCCAGAAAGCCAGAGCCAACTCTAGCTATTGCAGTCTTGGCTTCACAAAAGAACAATTTACCCCAGGTCCCCTCCCTGACTCCAATCAGTCTCTTTGCTGCTTCAATGGCCTCAAAGAGGGTGTGTGTACTCTAATTATCACTGGTCTTCTAGAAGTACCTATTCGATGGCCTGTATGTGGAAATGTGCCCATTTACAAACGGACACCTTTACTTGCCAAGTAGAAGAGGCCAATGCAAATGAAAGAGCTCTTCTTCCTTTACATTGAGTGAACTTTTTTTTACAATTGGGGCAGATCAGCTCTGGCCAATTATAAACTGGTTCTGCTGACTCTCAGCAATTTGCGTTAATTAAATTGAGAACTGCATGCCTTCTGT
>NW_006442109.1:24348022-24368203 GCF_000325575.1 Pteropus alecto | reverse complement strand
ATATATATAATTTTTAAAAAACGTGTCTGCTGATTCTTTGTATTGGTCTGTAAACCAGTCTTGAGTTGGTCTGGAGCCAGAGTGCCGATGGAATTGAGACCCAGACACATCTCATTGCCTGATAGATGGGAGAAGTCACCCAGCCATGTTGCCTCATATTTCTCAGAAGGAGGAGGGGCTGCACCTCCACTCAGAGGAAACAAATCACAGGGTCATAAGAAATAAATCACAGGGTCAGAGGTCATTGGTCTATAAAACTTGATGACCTATAGCTGATAATTATTTCTCCTGGATGGAGAAGCAAGAGAGAGAAAACTGCTTACTCTCTTTCTCATGTCCTATCTCTCCTTGAGTTTAATTTCCTTGTTTTTACATTAAATCTCAAAACATTGCTTTCTTAAGTGTTTCTATTATTTATTCTTCCCTATCTCATTCCTTTTTCACTACTCTTTGTTCCAATATTCTGTTTACCTTTTCTTGGTTGTGTTATTACTGTTTTGTTTGTTTCAGCTGGCTCTTCATCCTTCTCCAAGAACTTACTGTTAGTGATACCTTGCTTACTGACAGATTCTTGCCTCCTTGAAGAAATGCTGAATTAAGATAAACTCTTTGTGCTCTTGTATTTTTTTCTATTATTGAGGTTATTTTCTTAATTTTTATTTTTTACTTCTACATTTTAGTTTGGCTTAGATGAAAGGATATAGACATGAGGGAAACAATAGCAGTACTCTTTATTTCTACATTTATTTTCAATTCTTGCTTTCTATTTTATTCAAAAATATAAAAAGTTTAGATGAAAATTAGGCTGAAAAAAGCCATTTTGGATTTTTCAGCAAATTTAAGAATAAAATGAACCTCAGTAATTGTATCTATGTAATTTATTTGGAAGGATATATTTTTTAATATTAATAGAAAGCTGCCTATTTTGGTTGTTTAAACAATGAAAGGAATAAGAATGAAATAGATTAGAGCAGCAAGATTTAACAAACCTCACACAGTTTGAGAAAATAAAAATTTTTTAAAAATGAGTCTGGAAGAGAAGTGAAAAAGATTAAAGGTAGAAAAAATGTTACAGAATGAATTTGGGATGAGTCATATACCTTTCCACATCCATCACAACCCCCATAAACTGTCAATTTGCTGCTGTGACATCTCAGCAGATTGAAAACTCTTTGAGGCAGCTCTGTGCCTTGCTTGGAGTTCTGTGTCTAGCCTCTAGAACAACTCTTGACACACAGAGTGTGCCCAATGAGTCAATCACTGGATGAGATTATCAAAGACTTGAAAATGGAGCTCAGACTGAAGGCTGCTCTGTCACTTTTCTCTTCTATCAAACTGTAGCCTTGTCATACTTCCTCTTGTCATCCACATGTGCCATGTTTTCTCACTTCAGGTTTTATACACTGTTCTTTCTGATTGAAGCAGACCACGTTCTTCACCCACCTTCACATACTTATTCCATTTACTGTTCAGTTTAGCGTTCAGGGAGCTGGATGAGGTATTAAAACACATAACATGCATCAAACTTTATCGGAGTTGTGTGTTTGACTCGTCTATATCTCTCTCTAAACTAAAAACTTCTTAAGGGTAAAAAAAGTCTCACATATCCCCATATTCCTAGTATCTGGCCCAGAGCATGAGGCAGAGTAGAGTTCAATAACATGTTTGTTGAATTAATAATGAATTAAGGAGCAGCAATAACAATGAAAAGAAAGGAAAATGAGAGAGAAGCAAATAATGGTAAGAAGAAATGTACTACAAAGAAGAGCTCATTTGTACTTAACTTAAAATTACAAAGCACAATTTTATCAGAAAATTGCATTGATTTTTATTCTAGTGTCACCCTTTGTGGACCATTTGATTGGATATGTCTGCTATTCCAGGAGAATGAAGGCAAGTAATGAGGTTGGTGAGGATCTGGTGTTTAGTTGGACTACAAATGACTAGAAGGCACATGACAAGCATCGTGTGTGGCCATGAATTATCCTGGCCATGAAAGGAAGACATTTGGTGGGTTGTCCAACTCTACCTGCTGGAACTTATTCTCCACTATCCTCAAACACATTCCTTTTCCTCTGGTTAGATCTATGTTTTTATTGACTCCATGAAAAAATACTCTATTAATTTCTACTTTACTGCCTTTTCTCATAATGTCTCTCTTTTTGTTTTTTCTTTTCCCCTTTTCTTATTCATCTATAAAATTTGATTCTTCAAGGATCAATTCAAGTTTCTCAGCCTCCAGGCTAATCTAAGATTTCCAAACTAATCCAAGCCTGTCATCTTCAGAACAACTGCATATTGCCACCTAATTACACAACCAATATGAGATATAATTGTGAATAACATTGTATTGTCCACTGCTTTATTCATTTATTTTGTCTCTCAATCAGACTATAAACTATTTCAATGCAGGGGTTACTACTTAGAGTTTTTGGTAATCCTTTAAAACACTTGGCCTGATAACATGCTATTTACTCAATGAATACTTGCTGATTGAGGGAAATGGGTTTATAGATAACATTTTAAAATACACGTTTATGAAATAACATGGTTCTCAGTTTTCTGATTTTTCTCCCCCAATTTTTGCCTTTGTCATAAAATTTGGGGTATCCTGGTTCTATAATTTTATATGTATATGTGTATAAATATAGTTTTACATAAGAAATAGAGATTTAGAAATAGCTATTTCACTGTTTATTGTAAACTTCATATTCAAGAAGTTTTTATACTTGCATGCTTCTTTTCTCTTATTCATTCCTAAGCGGGTATAATAAATAGTTGGTTACTGTCCTTTGAATAACAGACTGTCACAAATGCTACTTCTGGTTTTCTCCCTTCTCAGCTAAACAACCTTAGCCCCTTTAGACATTTAAATGTGTTGAACAGATGCTCAATAATATTACATGGTGACTGGGCATAATTTATAGTATTTATTTATAGAAGTAGATGAAAATAGAAGCATTATGTATTTTTAAAGCTTTTCTTTCATATATGGCATACTTTACAGGGAGTGAGGATTTGGATGAATGGATAGATGAATGAAGCTAGTATTCTCATTTCAGTCTCATCTAAAAAGAGGGGAAATGTAGAAAACATCAGAAAATGGAAGCTAAAATGCATTAGATACTATTTTACTATTAACTCAAACCTTTCTTATGCTAGATGGTGTTGGAGGAAAGTTTTTGTTTTCTTGATGATGAGCATCTTCATTGAATTTTTCTAGCCAAACACTTTTCCTCTTTTCTTGGCATTCACAGACACTGTGGCCTTCTCTTATGCATCTCTTAGATGCAGTAGCTGGTTTGGAATTCCTAGGTATTGTGTGCCCTTCTGATTGGTTTCTGAGAAGGGAAATTATGTTTCTTGATCTATTAAAATCTTCAAGGTTTCAAATAACCTCGCAGGCTACCATAACACCCTGTAATGGCACTCACCATGAAATGTCATTTATTTTCTTGTCCTTCTGAAATCTATACTATGCACTCATAGTTATCCGGAACTCTTTCTGATTTATCTTTGTACTCTAGTCTGACATATAGCAGATGCTCACTAAACATTTCTTGAGTACATGAACAAATGAAGACCAGCAAATTCATATCTACTTAGATATTTAAATGAACTCTTTGTACTTCTTGAAGCTACATGGGACAGAGAGAATATTCATTATAAATAGATGCTTATGCTGTGTACAGCAAATTTTACCTCAGCTAATCCTTTCAAGAAATTCAGGAGCTATTCCCTATTTCCTATCATTTATTATTTACCTATGTGTCATACACTATGCCCTGTCATTTAAAACATTTCCTCATTTAATATTTTTCTATGAAGCAGGTATTATTTCCCATTTTTAAAATAAGGAAGTTGAAGCTCAAAGAGAATATGAAGGATTTGAATCTATATCTACCTATCTCTAAAACACAAATATTTTCTACTTTACCATCATGACTAGGAAACAAAGTGGTTGGGACAAATAGGTTATTTATTTAATTTTGCTGCTTTCTTTGTTTTTTCCTCTAATATCTGTATCTACCACCTTCTTCCTGTGTAGCTTGCATCAATTATCTTCTAGACAGAAGACATTATTCACTATCAGATATAGAAAAATTCTTATTGGCCATCTTTCAGGCTGCTAGTTCAATATTAAGTTTCTAAATATATTCCTTTGAGTGACAATCCTTGGTACAATCAGTTGTGACCAGATTCTTAAAGTTACATTTCAGAAAAGTTGGCTACCTTTGTGCAATGACCTTCCTTGGCAGCATTTCCCAGAAGGGACCTGTGGGTCTGCCAGTTGCTGAGGACATCATGAGTGGTCCAGTCACGAACAGAAGATGCTCCCAGAGGTAAGTATGAGACCTTCATCAGTAGAGTAATTTTAAGCACAGCTTTACTAGAGCAGCATCAAATTCTAATTGGATCTACTAGACTTAATTTAAGGAGCCATTGTGGACTAATTCCAATGTACTGTTACATCCAATACAGCAGCACAATATTATACATAACCAAACATGTGTGTATGTCACTTGTGTGTGTATAAAGTAGGAAGAGGGATGAAGATCTGGGAGCAGGGTGGTGGACTGAAAACATTATTTTAACCTTATTTTGTACCATAATAGACAGGTCTTGGTACTACCCCTCAAAAAAGACATAGAATAACTAAATAAGCAAAAGAGAAAGAGGTTATCATACTAGTGAAACTAGATCCTGGGATAGAAGAAAATTTAGAGGTTAGCTAATTCATCTCCCTAATCCATGGGGAATGCCATTTCCATTGTCATTAGTATCAAGTATCCTCAAAAGGCTAGATTAGGAGATTATCATTCTTCATTTTGCAAAGATGAAGACTGAGAGTGGAGGTATCAAAATTATTAACTTGGGAAGGGGATGGGTAAGATATACTCAGATGCACTCACCCAGTAGCAGAATATCAGAATTAAAGGCACCTCTAGAGCCTGAGAGATGGATCTGCGTTTGTGACCCGGCAGGGATGGAATGTGAATTGGACTACTTGTCATGAGACCTGGATTTTAGTTGAGGCTCCGTCATTAGTTAGCTGTGTAGCATTGAATTGCTACATACATGAACACATGGCTTCTCATCTATAAAATGAAGAGGTAGGACTAAATCTTATATTCTTTTCTAGCAATAAATCATACAATCCTAAAGAAAATATTTACTTCTGACAATGGATCAACTGTAGAAAACGTTACCTAGGGTTGTATTAACTAAAAATAAAAATAATTTTCAGGGATGTGGATTTCAAGCTTTCTATCATGTTCTCTTTCAATAAAAATTATGTCATCATTATGCCTTCCCCAGAGGTCTTTTCCACATCTTCTTCTCTGAGCCCTACTTTTTTGTTTTTTTATAAGAACAACTTGCTTGTTCCAGGCCCCTCACACAAACTCATTGTTGGATTAGAGAGGTGTTAACATTCATAAAGATTATACCTAGGCTATTTGTACAGGTTGTGCATTGCACTAAGAGCACCCAACTGAAGAAGCAAGTGTGGCCTACAAGCAGTGTGCCTTTGTGGGGGTGCATCCCCTGAAAGCAGATATGCCTTTTTAAAATTCACTCTAAGGTACAGTATGGGCTTGGGGTGTTCTGGGAGATAGGATTCACTCATTTGTACTATGATCTAAAAAGGTCTGAACTATACCGACTATGAATATCCATTCCTCAGTGCCAAACATACATCACAACACTAATTACAAGAAACTCTTTTTTTGGAGCTACAAAACGAATGATATGTACCAGTTCTACTTAAGGGGCAAAACATTCCAGGCAGCTCAGATTAAACTTTGCATTAGCCTATATTGTTCAAATAACAGTAAATTATCATGGGAGGACACATTTTTTAAACAAAATTTATTGGTCAGAATTTCCTCTGGGCTAACTTGCATTGAATTTCTGCTGACTGGTCTCAAAGGAATAAAACAAATTACATACACTGCATTAAGCCTTAGCATGAGTAGTACAGTCTAAAACAAATTCAAACACTCTCCATAGGTGCCATGCCTTGCGGAGAAAGGGAAATCTTATGAAGCTCTTGTTGGTATTCCTTTCCCCTCATGAAGACTCTGATAGACTTTTCAGTAGATACGCTGTAACCTATTTGTGGTTCGGAGTGCAAATGCGATGTGTAAGGCTGCCCTAGAATTTTATGGTAAATGTAAATTGTCCAAGCTCCTTTCCAAATCAAATCAGACTGGAAATGGCTCCTCTAGCTCTTCCTTCAACCATAAGATGTTCCCATTAGTACCAATTAAGGCTGAGGCCCTGGCAGTCTGTATGCATGATTTATTAATGAGAAGCCTCATTTATAGTACAGAAAGCAAAGCATTGGAGCAGCTGCAATAATTTCTCACCTCCTCTATAAGGATCCATGCCCTGCAAAATGCTGACCTCTCACCACAGACAAGCATCCCTCCTTCTGGCCTATGGCACTATGTGCTCAGTGGACAGTGGACAATGGCAACGATAGCAGTGAAATCCTGCCTTATATCCCAGGTTCCATGCTTACTTGAGACCACATATGACTGTGACTCTAATTCTCCCTTCTCAAATGAAATTTCTAATTCAATTAAAGATGGTACAGAGAAGCCTAGACCTCTATTACACTGCAGTACATTGCTTTTCTACAAGGTACCCACTTCACTGACACTTTCTAAATCTGTAGTCTCATTACTAACATGACTTCAGTAATCAAACCGGCTCAACTAATTTATAACCCTGGTCTGTGTCAGAGATGCTAATTTTTACAATTTATACACACATATATTTAATTTGCCTATTTCATGGTTATGAGTCCAGATACCAAAGTTATTGTTAAATGGTAATAGCTAAGACAACATTTTTTTTTTTTCCTATCCAGCTGCTTTCTTCCTATTCTCCAACCTAAACAGGAGTACAAACAAGAAGTGACTGAGATACTGGGTACCAGACACAGTTTCACAAATTGCCATAGTCAGAAGAGCAGGGAGAAGATACCCCCAAGTCCAAGAAGTTAAGTAACAGTAATTTCTTCAAAATAAGAAAGGGGCTCTCTTGGCCTTTGAGGGAATAACATCCAAGGCCCAACAACCTTTTTTATCCACAAACTTGGCAGATCTTTCTCCTCACTCTTATCTTTCTTGCTCCCAGAGGCGAGCATGAGACACTCACTAGCAGAATTGTTTTAAGCCCTGCTTTGCTTAAAGCAGCATCAAATCCTAAACAGAAGTCTTTAGGTTTTAATTTTAATTTTCATTTACTTTAAGTGGGAACTGGGTTGAAATATAATTTTGAACTTTTTACAAACAATAGTGTAAGTAACACTAAAAGGCAAGTGTGTATGCTACTCAAGAGAACCAATTGTTTTTTAAGCACTGTTAAGCCTTTTAGAAATAGTACATTTGATCAATCCCCTAGTTGAGCTATTAACAAGCATGTGACCTCAGAAAAGTCCCTAGCCTCTAAAGGCCTCAGTCTGCTTATCTGTAAAATGAGAGCATTAGATCAGATTTTCTCTATAGATCCTGAGAGTTCTAAGGGGCTATGACTCTATACATTAATTGCAAATGACTCTTACCTAGGCGATAAAAATCAGTGGCCCAAAACACATGGAATGAAGGCTATTTCCAGATTTTCTTCCCCCCTAGATGAGGATGGAAACAGCAATCATTACCTGGGGCCTTGGGGGCTACGTGTTTGTACTCAGGCTTTCTGAATAGCTGAGTTGCATTAATTGGCAATCTTCTGGGTCTAAATCTGCTTCTAAATTGATTGGGGATTTTATATTTTCCCTGTGAGATCTAGTGATGGCTATGTTCTCAAAAGAAGTTATAGTTAAACAAGAAAACATAGTTCTGCTCTCTGGAGGGCTCTAACTGTAACAAACCTCAGCCCTTCTCAAGCCTCTGATAATTTGCTAGTAGATGAAGGGACCAAAAATTACTCAGGCAAGTTATACATCTCTTATTTTTTTAAATAAACTCAGGCAGAATTTTATATATCTCATAGAGTCAAGATAATGCCGAATAAAGTATTGACTTTTACGATTTGTTATTAACCAGCCACACTCAACGCTGCAAAAGTTATTCATAAAACTATATATATATTTTTTGTGTTTGTGACTTGTCATCATTTTAAAAATTATATATTAATACTTGAGGATTTGGTGGCTATAATGCTGTTTATTTTCATATGACTATGCAGTCAGATTAAGCAAAGGTTAATAATATCAGTTTGTTCTTTTCAGAGCAAAGCAAAAGCCCATGGACTTATGGACAGAAGTTTCACAGGGCTAACTATGTCCTTACAAACCTCTATTTCAAAGGATGATAGGACTTTGGCTTTGTTCCGTCAATGGCTATATCAGTGGAATAAGTGCTATAATTTCATTTCTTGTCAAACTATTCAGATAACCTTCACGCCGAATTACAGCTTCTATTAAAAATGTGTATCTTATCTCAAAGTCTTTTTCCTCTCTTTTAAAAATATGAAACAATTGAGAGTTATATCAGAGCATTGGGAAAGAATTAGTATTATCCTCATCAGCATCTTTAGGGGGCCTGGAGAATACAAGAATCATGTCCTTCTGACTAATGATAGTACAGGCTGCAGGAGCCTTCCCCAAACAATTGTGTAATTCAAGTCCTTTATATTGAGTGTGTTTTTGACAGACTGGTCAATAGAGCCTGCTGAAGAAAAGTATTCCTCTCAATTTCAATCACAAAGCAACCTCTAAGGAAATTCTCAAGTCTGATAAGTAGGATAGACTTAAAACATCAGACTCACCTGTGACAGTCTTGCCTCAATAGAGATGTTGAATACAAAAGAGGTTATACAAGAGAATCTGGAGTATGAATGACAGCAAAAGGTCATGCACTGCAGTACAGAGGAAGAAAAGCAGGTGAACAGTAAAAATCTTTAAAAAATTTAAGAATCAGATTTTTCTTTGACATGGTAACACAAAAAATAACAAAAGTTATCATGTCTTGAACACTTACCTAAATCTACAAAATCTAAGTTCTTTACATATATATTCAATAATTTAATCATTATATAAATCTTATAAGGCAGTTAATAAGACTATACTATGTAAATAGTTTGCCTCATACTTATTTTACTTAATATTGTTTTGTTTGTATTTTCCTACATCATTTTATTATTTGATTTTTCAAAGTTATTAACATTATATCATTTTGGTAATCTTTGATTTTATCCATTCATTCCAATATTACAAAGTTGGCTTGAAAGTTACTCCTTTGTTGACAAAGGGCAGAGAAGAGTCAGAAGATATAGCAGGGACAGCTAAGCAATGAGAATAAATTATATTGTGTAGCTTCTTAACAGTTTCAATTCTGTAAGAGCCTTTTCTTTGAAAGAGCTTTAGTTATGTTTGTTTCTTTGCCAAAATGCTAGTGATAGATTTGGTGCCTATAATGGACGATATTGGGCATGTCTCCTCTTCCTCAATTCATATATTGAAGTTCTAACCTTCGTTATCTCATAATGTGACTGTATTTGGAGATAGGGCCTTCAAAGATGTGATTAAGTTAAAGTGAGGCTTGGAGGTAGGGCCTAATCCAATTTGACTGATGTCCTTGAAGAAATTTGAATAGGAAGACAGACTCCAGAGGCACATGCACTTGCACAGAGGGACAACCATATGAAGAGGCAGCAAGTGAGTGGCCATCTGCAAGCCAAAGAAAGTAGCCTCAGAAGAAACCACCCCTTCTGGCACTTTGATCTTGGACATCCAGCCTCTAGTACTGTGAGAACATAGATTTCAGTTGTTTAATCCAGTAGTCCCCAACCCTTTTGGCACCAGGGACTGGTGCTCCTATGAGAATCTAATACTTGATGATCTGAGGTGGAACTGAGGCGGTGATGCTAGCACTGGGGAGCGGCTGCTTTGCTCACTAGCTGGCCACTCACGTCTTGCTGAGTGGCTCGGTTCCTAAAAGGCCATGGAACAGTACTGGTTCATGGCCCAGGGATTGGTGACCCCTGGTTTAAGCCACCCAGTCTGTGGTATTGTATCATGGCAACACAAGCAGACCAACACAGTGCCATGGAGCAAAAATACAGGTGTTGCTATCTTCACTTTAGCCATTTCTCTTTTAATTAGCTCAAATTTGTAGTGGGGAAAAAAAATAGGTCTTCGTAAACTCTTAGGTCACATGTCTTAAAAGTTATTAAAGTCATAGATCCAGATCCTATTTCCATAAGTAATTTAACTCTGGTTATTTAGTAAAAAGACTGAAAGCTTATAGAAAATGTCTTGTAGAAGAGGGTAATTTTTACAGACCTTCCTGAGCTGTATTCAAGTATTCTTCAGTCCCAGGAGCTACTGGACATTGTAGCATCCCACAGCCATGGACACCCTTAGGCTCCTCCACAGTGTGGCTCAGAGCGGTAACAACACAGAGGATGATGTTTCAACAGCCCTGCCTTTTGATGGCAGAACTGGGTCTTGAAGCAAGCTCTCCTAATGCCCCATCTTTACCTTTTCAGCATTAGGCTTCAACAATTTTAGGATACTCTGGCATTTGAGTATTTATTATATACTAATTATATGACTAGTAAGGACTGAGCTTGGGGTAGTGAGAGAAGGATCTGAAATGGTATCGACAGTTGATTCCTTATCGTTTTTTGGAAGAGAACCAAAGTCCCATATAACTGAGATATGTGATCTTGCTACATAATCGTTCTGGGTGCCCCTTATGTATCCTTGAAAGTAAGGCTTATTTTTAAATGGTGTCTTTTAAATATTTGACACAACCCTTTATGACAGTGCCTTGATGAAAAACTCACAAAAGATAAAAGTATATGCTATCATTTTTAAATGCTAAAGTGATACAGTCCATCCCATATTCACACACACATATAAACACACTCATGTAAACATTCTTTCAGATGCTACCATTCGTTACCTATTGAGGAGTTTAATCACTTTCAATATCGAGAAATATTTTCTTATGTACCTGATCTTAATCTACAATGCAGCAGTTTATCTATTTCTTCCCTTTAGGTCCTCAATACAAAGAGGGAACAGCTGGTCCCAAATCTTTTTATGTCAATTTTTCACATACGGGAGGACTTAAAGTAGTAAAATAGGTCATGCCTATTGATTACAATAGCCGACTTGAATTTTATATAACCTTGATTCTTTTAACTCCCTACAACTGGGAAATAGAGGTTGGGGAATAACTGGTATTTGGCAGGATTTCATACTTTGTTCATAATCCTTTTCTTTTTCCCAACAAAAATTTGTCCTCACCAGATTTGTCCTAATTCTTTAGTAAAATGTCTAGGGAAAATACACAGAATAATCAATAAAATTCTTTCTGTTTGTGATTGAAGAAAATTCATGAAAAAGAGATGACCAAGTCTCTCGCACTCTTTATGTTGTTTGTATTTTGTTAAACATTGTGTTAAACACTTGCTAAACACATTTTGTTCAACATTGGTGACCCTTGTGATTCTTGAATTGTTAGTCTTTACATTAACAATAAAGGATTTGGGGGTTTGGTTTCTATAGAATAGCTTAGTTAGACCAATCCTCCCATTAATAGCAATTATCAAACCTAAACAAAATTTTAAAAACAAAATAACCAACTCCTCAAAGGCACGAAAGAGTAGCTAAAAACAGGCGGAAATTGGAGAGATTACTTTTGAAAGATGAGCTGAAATATGTGAGACTTGCCATTCTGTAGTTCTTTGACTAAAAAGGATCAAATATAGCAGAAAGACACAACTTTACATGCTTGAGGTGTTAGAGCAGGGGTCCCCAACCCCTGGGGCTGCAAACTGGTACCATCGTGGCCTATTAGGAACCAGGCTGCACAGCAGGAGGTGTCTGGTGGTCTGGCAAGCCAGCAAAACTTTATCTGTATTTGTAGCTGCTCCCCAGCACTAGCATCACTGCCTCAGCTTCCCAGATCATCAGGCCTTAGTATTTCATGGGAGCACCTGTCCCTGGTGCCAAAAACATTGTGGACCACTGTGTTAGAGAATATAGTTTTGAGTTATCAGAGCAGTCAAGATGTTTGGGAGGAAATCTCAAAGAGGAAAGGACTACAGAGGGATGAACCCCCGTGTAAAATCTACCTAGTCTCTTGGTTGACCACAAAAGTAAGTAATTGCAAGGGAGACCAAAAGGATCTAGAAAAATAAAGCAGCAGGTGGAGGCTGAAATTACTGAGTGGAGAGTTCAGCTATTGCCAAGGTAGAAGAAAAGAAACAGTTTGACCATCAAATTATCTGCCTGCTAGAATTTCAAAAATCACTCTGTTGGATATGTTTTTACTTTGATTGTGGTGATAGTACCACAGGTGTTTTCATATCTCCAAACTCATCAAATTATCCACATTATATATGTGCAGTTCTTTGTATAACAATTATACCTTATAAAACAGTTTACTATAGATAAAAATAACAGAAGTCAGAGTCTTTACAATGTATCTTTCATGATGTCCAGTATCCAAATAAAAATCAGTAAATAGGTAAAAATAAAGAAAAATGTGACTCTGGCTCAAGAAAGATCAATGGAAACAAACCCCAAGGTGAGCCAGATGTTGCAATGAGCAAAGACTTTAAAACAACACTTATAAATATATTTAGTTTTTAAAGAGAAATATGTGCACGATAGATGACTAGGTGGAGAATCTCAGTACAGAAATAGAAACTATTTTAAAAAGAGCAAAAAGTAAACTATAGACGAAAAAAGTACAATAACTAAAACAAAACATTCCCTGGAGGGGCTTTAAAACAGGTTTGAGATGGCATAAGAAATAGTTAGTGAGTTTGAAGAAAGATCAATAGAAATCAACCAACTGAAAGGACAAAGAGAAGTGAAAGATGGAAAAAACTCGAACAGAACCTCAGAGGTCTGTGGGACAATAACAAGTCTAACATACATGTAATTTGAGGGCTAGTAAGCAAGACAAGAGAAAATGGGATAAAACAATAACAAAAACAAACAAAAAAAATTTAAGGAAATAACGGCTGAAAACTTCTCATGGACAACAGGCAGTATAAATACAAAGAAAATCACACACAGGCACATCTTACTCAAACTGCTGCAATTCAAAGTGAAAGAAAAGCTCGGAAGTGCCAGAGACAAAAAGACTCAATGCTGATAAGGCCACACAATGCAAACAAAGGTAGTTAACTCGCCAGCTAAAATTGAGGAGAGACAATTGAATGATATTTTTAAAATGCTAAAAGAAATGTTAAAAAAAATTCTGCTAAATCAGAATTATACGTGCTTCACAAAGAAAAAATACACTTCACAAATTAAAGTGAAAGATATTTTAGGTGAAAAATAAAACAGAGAATTCATTGCCCAAAAACCTGTATTAAAAGAAATGCTAAATGAAGATTTTAGACTGAAGCAAAATGACACCAGGTAGTAAATAGAATCTATGAGAAAGAATGAATATCTCTTTAGAATATAAATATGTGGATAAATACACAAAATATACCATATTGTGTATGTATATATATACACACACACACACACACACATATATAGTATGCATGTATCTAGAGCTATCTACATAGCCGTATTTATATATGTTGCTTTAAAAGATACAAAACTGTATCGTGTAGTTTATAATGCTTGTACATGCCTATACAAAGTATAATTGCACATAATAGCAATAATATTGAAGCACAATAGTACAAAATATTGAAGGAGGGATGAAAACAACAAGACTGTTGCAAGGTTCTATATTTTATGTGAATTAGTATGAGTGGCTCCAAGTAAATTATGATAAATAAAAGATATATATTATAATTCTTAGAGCAACCTATAAAAAATAATGCAGAGATATGACTAAAAAGTCAATGGAATATTAAATTTTTGGATAACCCCAAAAAAGCCAAAAAGAAGAAATAGAACAAAAGTTGATGAGGCAAATAGAAAAAAAAAAAAAAAAAGGAAAAACAGTTATCAACCTAAATCTAATCATATCATGAATTAGATTAAATATAAATATAATAAGCAATACAATTTAAAGGCAGAGATTCTCAGATTGGATACAAAAGTAGGACCCAACCACATGTTATCTACAAGAGACACTTTAAATACAGAGAAACAAACACATTGGATGTAAAAGGATAGAAGAGGACAGCAGGTGCAAAAATGGCTCTATTTTTATTAGTCAATATAGTCTTCAAGACTAAGTGTATTAACAAAGATAAATATGAGCATTTCATAATGATAAAAAGGTCAATAGATCAACAAGATATAGCATTTATAGATTACTTTGCACCTGACAACAACAGCTTCAAAGTACAAGGGACCTGAGACAACTGAGAGAATTAAAACAATTCTTGGATATTTTAGTAGTCTCCTCTCAATAATTTTTATAGCAGTTAGACCAAAAAGTCATTAAAAACATATGAAAGATACAGGAAATCTAAACGGCATTATCAACAATCTTGACCTAATTGACAATAATAGAAAACTACATTCTACGACTTCAAAATATCCACTTGAGATATTGTGATTTAGAAGAAATATATATCTGGTCATTCAGAGGACCAAAATATAGTTCTCATATATATTTGGTCTTCACTCACAATTCTTGCCTCACAGTTCCTAAAACTCTTGGTATTTTCTAAGTGTTGAGAGTGATAAAGGTGTCTTTTGCTATATTAATATGGTGACTTTTGGGAAGCTCCTAAGGATAGATGGGGGCTGGTTGCCAGGGAGACCCAACCACATGATTAGAGAGTTGGAATTATCAGTCCCACCCCCTGACCTCTGGGGAGAGGAGACAGACTGGAGATGGAATCAAACATCAATGACCAGTGATTTAATCAATCATGCCCTATGTAATGAAGCTTCCACAAAAACCCACGAAGATGGGGTTTGAGGAGCTTCCAGGTTGGTGAACACAAAGATGTGAGGCAAAGGATGCACCTGGAGAGGGATGGTTCTTCATTCCTTCATTCTCATCCTCACATTCCTTGTCCTATGTATCTCTTATATCTGGTTGTTCCTGGATTATATCCTTCTACAATAAACCAGTGATCTAGTAAGTAATATGTTTCTCTGAGTTCTGTGAGCTGTTCTAGAAAATTAATAGAACCTAAGTAGGGGGTTGTGAGACCCTCTGATTTATAGCCAGTCAGTCAGAAGTACAGGTGACAACCTGGACTTGCAATTGGCATTCTCAGTTGAAAGGAGTCATTTGAACCTTCAATCTGTGGCCAGATGGCCAGAAGCACAGGTAATCTGGGCTTATATCTGGCATCTGAAGTGTGTGTATGTGGGGGTTAGGGAGTGGGGAAGACTGGTAAGACTGAGCCCATAACCTGTGGAATCTGATGCTATCCAGGTAAGTAGTGTTAGAATTGAGTTGAGTTCTTAGACACCTGCTTGTGTTGGAGAATTGTTTATTGGTGTGGAATAAATTCCCACTCCTTGGTAGAATTGGATCCGGGAACTCAATTTGGCACTAAGATATTTAAAGGATAATAGGGAAATATGAACAATTTTATGCCAATAAATTTGGCAACGTATGTGATGAACAAGTTCTTTATAAAGCACCATTTTCTAAAAAAATAACAGAAGATCAAATAGAAATCTGAATAGATTTATACCTATCAAAGGAAATATATTTGCTATTAAAAAAAATATTCCTTAAAGAAAACTCCAGGCTTAGATAATTTCACTACTGATTCTATCAAACATTTAGTAAAAAATAACTGCAATATTAAACAAATTATTTCAGAGAATAGAAAAGGGAAAAATATTTCCAAACTCACTTGATGAGACAAACACAATCCTGACAGGAAAATCTTGCAAATACATTACAAGAAAATTATAGAGCAATAGCCCTCATAAACATAGTGCAAAAATCCTTAACAAAATCTTAACAAATCAAATTCAATGACATCTAAAAATGATAATGCACTGGAGCTGTGTTATTCGGGGTTCTTTAGAGAAACAGAACCAAGAGGGTATATAGATACTTATTTATTATAAGGAATTGTTTTAGGCTATTACGGCTATTATGGAGCCTGGCATATTGCAACATCTACAAGGTAAATTGTCAAGTCGGATGATAAGGAGAGCTAATGGTATAGTGCCAGCCCAAATCAAAGGCCTGAGAATGGAGAGTAGATGGTGTAGTTCCTTTCTGAAGGGCAGCAGTTTCCATACTGAGGAAGAGCTGAGTTAAAGTCCAAAGACAAGATAAAAGCTACTCTCCCAGTGTGGAGGCAGTCAGGCAGGAAGAACTCTCTCTTATAGTCAGGGGAGGGTCAGCCTTTTTGTTCTATTCAAGCCTTCAACTGATTAGATGAGGCCCACTCACATTAGGGAAGACAATACTCTTTACTCATTCTATAGATTTCAATATTAATTTCATCCAAAAACACGCTCAAAGAAACATCTAGAATACCGTTTGACCAAATATCTAGGCAGCCCATGACCCAGTCAAGTGGCACATAAAATTAAGCATCACAAATCCACCCCTTCTCAACTTGGCATCCTTATGCATCCCCTTAAACCATATTTAATTTCCAAAGAAAGACAATAACAAGACCATAATTCTGCCTAACATGATACAACTATCCTGCATACAACTGGAAATGCATTAACCTCTTCCTCACTTTGGGGCACGGTCTGCAGATTGTACAGAATCATCTGTAAACCAAGCCAAGTCTTCTCTTCCTCTGTCAGTTAATCAGACAGAATGTTCCATGAGCCATAGGTACAGACTGAGACAGATTAAAAAGTGTGATATGAGTGGAGACCATGGGCATTTTGGCCATTTCTCCATGTAACTCACTTGTGCTTTCAGGGCTCGCTTGGTCCTGATGATGTAAATACCACTTCCATTTGATGATGGAATACTGCTGTACGACAATCAGTGCCCCCACTTAAACAGTAGACACCCTTGTATTGTAATCCAGCCAGTTGCAGAATGAGATTTTGGGTTTGATTTTCAGCAATTTCAGCCCTCAGCTGTAGAAGATCAGGGTCTCTTTCAGGGGACACATAGATGGGAATTTGAATCACTGAGCTTGTTCTTTTCTTTCCTCACTTTGTCCAACAAGATTAAGAGCAATCAGACAATCTCATTATATTTCTTGGTTTGGCCAAATATTTGACAGTATCATATACACAGTTGCCCAGATACTTGCTTCTTATAAGTAGGCAATTATGAGTATCCAATGGTGGTATTTTGTGTATGTTTATTGCCAGATCACACCGTGGACTATCAGTACTTTCTTTGCTACTAGAAATAGAGTCATTAATGTCATTAATCTAGAGTAATTAATCTAATCAGACTAATCCCAGAAACCCCACAACCAATTTAGAAAGCTCTTCCTTAACATTCTGTTCCTCTAGAGTCACTCCTTGTACCAAGATTTTAATAATGAATTCTATGAAACATTTAGTGAAAAATAATACCCATCTTAAACTATCTCAGATAATAAAGAAAAAGAAAATACTTTCAAACTATTCTGATGAGGCCAGCACAATCCTGATAGGAAAATCTTACAAATACATTACAAAACAATTATAGAACAAGAGCCTTCCTAAACGTAGTGCAAAAACCCTTAACAAAATGTTAGCAAAGCAAATACAATAATTTCTAAAAATGATAATACACCATGGTCAAGTGGTATTTATCTGGGTAACTTAAGATTATTTTAACATTTAAAAATCAATCAGTGAAAGCCACTCGCTATAGTGCCAAAATAAAGAAGGAATATCATTATTTTAATATATAAAGGCAAAACAAAACATAGAACCAAATATAAAACCCATTTATGGTACAGAAAAATAAACTCAGCAAGCTTGAAATAAAAGGGAACTTCCTCATTTTGATAAATGGTATTTATGAAAAATCTACAAATTACTTCATACTTAATATTTTGCTGAAGATTGGGATTTATACATGGCTATCTACTCTTATTACTTCTCTTCAACAATTTAGTGGAGGATTGGCCATTGAAATAAGTGAAGAAAAAAGTAATAAAACGTACATGGATTGGAATGGGATAAGTTGAACTATCTCTATTAAAAGAAAACATTATATTTCTATATACTAGGAGCAAACAATTGGGAAAAAATTTCAATTCCTTTTACAATTATATAAAAAAATTCATGAAGTACATAGAAATATTTTTTTTAAAGTCATGTAAAACTTCCACTTCTAAGACTATTGAACATTGCTGAAAGAAATGGAGAGACATATTCATAGCTTGAAAACCCCAATTTTTAAAGATGTCCATTTCTCAAAAATTTGTCTATAGACTGCATATGATCCTAATCAGAATCCTAGCAGATTTTTTATAGAAACTAATAAGTTTATACTAAAATTTATGTGGATATGCAAAGGACCTAGAATTTTCAAAATAACATTAAAAAAAAAAAAGCTGTAAGGCTTGTACTACCTGATTTCAAGACTTAATATACATTATATTAATCAATACGGCATTGCATTGTTATAAAGAGAGACAAATAGATTGATGGAATAGAATAGAGGGTCCAAGTAAACCCCTATTAACGTAGAAAATTGACTTATGATAAAGATGCCAAGTTAATTTAATGAGGAAAGGACAGTCTTTTCAACAAACGATACTGGGACAACTGAATATCCATATGGAAACAAAAAAATTCAGCAGCCCCCCCTTGCCTTTCTCACATCATACACAAAAATTAATTTGTGATGGATTATAGACCTAAACATAAAAACTAAATTTATAAATCTTTTATATGACTACATACGAGAATGTTTTTATCATTATTAAAAATATGAGTAGGCAAGCCATATTATGGGAGAAAAGTATTCAAAAATATATATTTACAAATCATTTCTGACAAAGGACTTATATCCAGAATTATTCAGAATTCCCATAATTCAATAATAAAAAACTTAGCCCAATAAAAATATGGGCAAAAGATGTGAAAAGACACATTGCAAATTAAATTACACAAATAAGTCAATAAGTATATAAAACTGCACTCAGCATAATTAATTATCAGAGATATGCCAATTAAAATGATATATTGTTAAATACACAATAAAATGGCTAAAATGTAAAAACTAACAACATTGATATTGCAAGGACCTGGAGTGACTGGAGCTCTCATACATTGCTGGTAGAAATGTAAAAGGTATAACCACTTTGTAGAAAGATTTGGCAGTTTCTTTTAAATTGCCTGCTCTTTGATCCAGTATTCTACTTCTTGGTATTTATATAAGAAAAATGAAAACATAGTCTACACAAAGATTTGGACTCAAATGTTCGTAACAGCTTTAAACAGAATATTACTTAACAGTAATAATGAACAACTTCCTGGTTCACTAAACAAATGACTCTCAAATAATGTGAAAAATAAAAGAAGCCAGACACAAACAATACATGTTGAATGATTCTGTTTATGTTAAGTTTCAGAACCAGCAAAACTTCTAAAATAAGAAGAAAATCAGAATTTTGTTTTCCTGGGTTGGGATGAGGGGCGTATAACTGGAATAGGGCACAACAAAACTTTCTGGGGAAACAAGAATGACCCATATTATGATAGAAATGTGGATTGAGGGTTACTCTGTTGTTTCTATTTTTTAGAATTGTACATCTTAATATTTATGTATTTTGGCATACAAATTTTACCTCAACAAAAAAGGAATTAAAATACTACTACCATTACTACTACTACTACTTCTAACCAAGTAATAAATAGAAAATGGATGAAAGCATAGAGAAAATAAGAATGTGAAATGTTAATAATTGTAGAAGCTAGTTAAGTCCATGGGATTTCATTATAAGTTTGAAATTTTCTATAATAAAAAGTTAAAATTAATTAATTTGATATGCAATGCAAACAGTAACATGACAATGATTGGAAAATGGGATTATCCAGTAATCATTTAACACTCAAATTCTTATAATATTTTATCTAAAAAAAAAAAATAAGTCTATTTGCTCATGTGTACAAATAAAAGAGATTTTTTAAAACAAAAAATCAATTAGAACAAATTGATAAGACAAGCCAATTAAACAGTAGCAAAAAAAAATTTAAACATTTGCTTCAATTAAATATATTAAATTCTATAAAAGTAAAAGAATATAGTGATAAAAAACTATAGTGGCTGCCAGGGTTCGACATGTGGGAGGAAGGAAATTTACTGCAAACGACATGTGAGAAATTGTTAGATGAAA
>NW_006442109.1:24343210-24346134 GCF_000325575.1 Pteropus alecto | reverse complement strand
TTTTGTATAATAAAAAGTTAAAATTAATTAATTTGATATGCAATGCAAACAGTAACATGACAATGATTGGAAAATGGGATTATCCAGTAATCATTTAACACTCAAATTCTTATAATATTTTATCTAAAAAAAAAAAAATAAGTCTAATTGCTCATGTGTACAAATAAAAGAGATTTTTTAAAACAAAAAATCAATTAGAACAAATTGATAAGACAAGCCAATTAAACAGTAGCAAAAAAAAATTTAAACATTTGCTTCAATTAAATATATTAAATTCTATAAAAGTAAAAGAATATAGTGATAAAAAACTATAGTGGCTGCCAGGGTTCGACATGTGGGAGGAAGGAAATTTACTGCAAACGACATGTGAGAACTTGTTAGATGAAAAATATTTCTTATCATGATTGTAGTAGCAATACCATAGCTGTATACATTTGACAAAACTCATGAAATCAGGCATCAGATTTTGCAAATAAAAAATGTATTGAAATGTGTTTTTACATGCTCAGAATCTACCTTCTGTGGGTTAATTTTCTTCCTAATACGCACTAATTTACTTCCTAATACATCATTATTTTGTTTCTGACAAAATGACAAGCATGATCACAGAAACTGCGATAGTTCAAAGTACATTAAACATGAAGCTATAGAATGGAAACCTGGTTATATACTTACGCACAGACTCTAAAAGGCTCAGGAAACATGATCTACTTTGACTCAGTCCTATGAATTAGTCATAGTAAAATGTCCTCCCACTGAAATTGCTAATGGACTGTGTGGATTTAAATACACAGTTCCCAAATCAGATCTAAGTAAAGGCCAACTTCTTATAAGATATTCTACTTGACAACTTTACATTATAGTCACAAAGTGCTTCTGTCGGAAGTTGTTTCATAGTGTTATTTCAGTCTCTGTCTTCTTTCTAAGTCAGACAAGGAGAGAGCTCAGTTGTTGATGTTTAAATGGGTGAAAATGGGGCACAGAAAATAACTTGTCTATACTGAGTAATAAATGAAGCTAAAAAGGCAATCATTTGACTAGTGGTGGTATCAACCTACTCACAAAGCTGCTTTTTTTTTTTTTTTTTGACAACTGTTTTAAGGATGAAAAAATTCAGAATGTATCTTAGTAGCATCCGTAGAAGCTCAGAATGTGAATAATCTTCCCGACATCTTCTTTAAACGCTTAGTTGCCAGTTTTGGTACCAGAGGTTATAGGATGCAAAGGGAACAATGGGCATTCTTAGTTTTTAGTAAAGCCTCACAGAAATCTGGTAATTCCAAGCTGCTGACAGTTTCCTAACAGTGTTTACAGCCAATTAGGATAGTTTGTCAGCAGCACAGGAAAGATCTGAAAGAGAGGATCTAGGTTGTGCCTGCTACTAAACTCAATGCCAAAAGTCACCATTTTGGGAGCTCTTTCTCAGAGCTGTGTCCTAGCAACAGGTATTTCTAGAAATAAGAATGTGTATGTGTGCCTGTGTGGTGGTGGGTGTTGAAGGGAGAGATTAAGACATAAGGAAAACTGTCAATGTTTTCTATATAGTACTCACTCAGCTGGATACACCAACTATATTTATTAAGTCTGACTCTTGGCCATATGTCAGAATTTTGATGGGAAATCTCTCACTCTCCCATCTTGAATCCCAGTGTTCTCCCTACTGCACTATTCTGCCTCATCTGAGGGAGATGCTATATTGAGAATAAATTGGCAAGGGAAAGAATATGTTGCAGAAAAATCAGACTGGTGAGAAACCAATCAGCACTCAGAGAGTTGGAGAATTCAGGTTTATTATGCCGGCGGTATCAGTGCTCTGAAGATCTGGGCCCCAAGCTCAGGGGAACCCTACTTTTATAGAGCTTATCCACGCAGTTAATCTCAGAGGGAGATGCTATATTGAGAATAAATTGGCAAGGGAAAGAATATGTTGCAGAAAAATCAGACTGGTGAGAAACCAATCAGCACTCAGAGAGTTGGAGAATTCAGGTTTATTATGCCGGCGGTATCAGTGCTCTGAAGATCTGGGCCCCAAGCTCAGGGGAACCCTACTTTTATAGAGCTTATCCACGCAGTTACAGTTGGCAAGGGCTGATTAACTCATGAGATTCTCAGACAGGAATTTAATAAGAAAAGGGGATACATCTATCATTTAGACAGAACAAACAAAGGGGATATATCTGTTATTTAGACAGAAAATTCCTCTTCAGATGGACCAAAGACAAGAAAACTTCCTGGATGTTGAAATAAACCAGGATAAACCGAGCAAGCAGATGTGATTATGGAGATGTGAAAAAGCTGAAGATACAAGAAAAATTTAAAAGGCAGAACTGAAAGGTCTTGGTGACCTAATCAGGTGTGGGAATTAAGCAGAAAATTCTTGCTTAAATAATTGGGTGGAGAGTAGTATCTTTCATGAAGTAAGAAAACAAAAAATTGCTAGCCTACTTGGGGGTAACAGGAAAATATAGCTATATAAGAGATACACGTGAAATTCAACAGGAATCTTAAACTGTGGTGCACAACTCATGACCTCATTGTTTTTTGTTTACTATTCTATGTGACTCTTTCTCTGGCTTTAATTCCCTTTTTTTTTGGCAAGGGGTGAGAGGCAGCTAGAATTTTTTTCTGTTGTTAAGGCAGAAAATGCTAGACTGGCAGCTCCATGGATCTGGAGGCTGCAGCTCTGCCTGCCCCACCTTACTTCTTGCTATATACTTTAATATTTTCTTTCCTTCCTTCCTTCCTTCCTTCCTTCCCTCCTTCCATCCCTGAAAGCTCTTCATCTACTGCGGGCGATGCCACTGACGCACATTCATTTTGCCCCGGGAGCTCGTCCGCACCTCTGAGGTCACACAAGGCCGAGCACCTTCCAAAGGGGAGGGTATAACTGCGCAAACAAAGTTGCATGCCACAGCACAATCCGG